>NC_062974.1:21775118-22375118 GCF_023078275.1 Leguminivora glycinivorella
GGACGACATGTTGTGCAAGAAGACTGTTGCAAACATGCTAGAGGGAGCGGTGGGATCCAACTTGGCCCGCCTTAAAGCCGCTTCTAGGGTTGAGTCAGGGGCGTGGCTGCACGCATTACCTTCCCCGTCACTGGGCACGCTTTTGGACAATGACTCCTTAAGGATCGCGGTGGCCTTGCGATTGGGGTGTAAGGTGTGCGAGGCGCATCGGTGCGTTTGCGGGGTCATGGTTGAGGAAGACGGTCACCATGGTCTCAGCTGCTTGAAGTGCGCGGGACGTTTCTCGAGGCATCATGCTATCAATGATGCAATCCGCCGGGCTTTGGTGTCGGCCAACGTTCCTTGCGTTTTGGAACCTCCAGGGTTGTGCCGCACGGATGGAAAGAGGCCTGACGGTCTGACATTGGTTCCATGGCAGAAGGGTCGGTGTCTCTTATGGGACGCGACGTGCGTCAGCACGTTTGCGCCGTCCCACTTGAACCTTACGGTTAGGTCTGCAGGGTCAGCCGCGGAGTATGCGGCCAAAATGAAGCATGCCAAATACTCTGCCCTGGAACCAATGTACGACTTTGTGCCAGTCGCAGTCGAAACTGCGGGACCTTGGGCTCTGGAGGCGAAGGAGTTCATAAGGGATTTGGGCCGGCGGCTAAGGGACAAGGGATGTGACCCTCGGTCCGGATCGTACCTGGTCCAACAGATCTCATTGGCTATTCAGCGTGGTAACGCTGCCGGTGTGATGGGGACATTTGAACCGGGTACGATTCGGGACGGTTTTATTTAGCTTAAAGTAAATATTTTATGTGTGACGAAGCCTGTTGCGGATATCATCATTGGTTTGTTTGACGAAGCATGTTGTTGATTTGGATTTGTGGCCACATGACGAAGCCTGCGTTGCGGATGAATTTTCACTTTGTAAACATATTAGATATAGATTTGAGTGATAAAATATTAAATTTACGGCAAATAGGGGTTGAAAGAAATCCAAATTGTGACATTGCAGTGACAGGTTGCCAGCCTCTCGCCTACGCCACAATTTAATCCATATCCCGCAGTCGACTTCTACGACACCCACGGGAAGAAATAAGTGTAATACATAATAATATATAGTATAGTATAGTAGGGATGGCATACATAAGTAGTTTTGTGTTATGGGCTACTAGCCCAAACTTCAGTAATAAAAAAAAAAGCTGATCCATATAAATCCGCCGAAGCACTCGTGCGCAGGCCATGTGCGCAACATCCGCTGTTCGCGCCTGCGCCACCTTTGCCCGCCGTCTATCACATTTAAGTATTTAAAAACCTTAAAACTTATGGAGTAGGGCTCAACTATAGTTAATTTACACTGGGGATGATATCTACTTGAAGTTTACTCGAATGGGATATTCCGAAAACAAACTGTTACTTGTATTAAAACAAAGTTTGGTTGTGAGATGATCGATTTATTGTCACAATTTGGACTATTCGGTCAGTTTTGATTGAATTGCAATGTTTTATTAATATACAAAATGTATATTTTGAAATTATTTGTATATTGTCTCTAACAACAATTAATTCTCCACGCCATTGGTATGAGGTACATAGCTTCCTACATGTTACTTCAATGTTTCATAAAGCTTATGTTTACTTTTTAAAAGGAATTATCCCTACTGAAAAAGTTGGACCAAACACAAGAGGGGAACAAAACTTTGCACGTCAGTGCAATATTCCTATGAGAACTGTATGTTAAGATACGGGGGCCAATTTACTATCGGCGGATAATTTCAAATTATTGAAATAAATTCTACATTTTTAACCAGAGTACCATTATTTGTCCACTAAATACGCGTTAATAATCTAAAACATTAAATATATTTCGATTACTTGGAATTACCCACCCCAATCGAGATCCTCCCTGTTATGTTGTAGGTACCTTAGCTAAATTTTGACTTGAAATAATGACTACTGAGGCTATTAGGTTTTGTCCATCCGCTGACGCTGTGTCTTGCGTGGTTGCGCGACCGTCGCGCGACCGTCGCCGTCGCGTCTCATACTTCCATATCGATAAGGTTTGATTTCGCATGCGTCGCATCGCCGTCGCGCGACCATCGCGCGACCGTCGCCCACGGCGTTAGAAACAAGTCCCTTCAAACCAACATTGTTCGTTTCCTAAATACGACGACCGATTTCATTCAACGATGTGTTAACGATCTAAACTAAATTTTAACGATTTGACACCAAGCTAGTTTTATGACAATATAAAACACTCCTCCTTAAAGTTTTGACGTTTATAAAGTTACTAACATAAACTTTACAGCTTCTAGAGTAATAAACTTATTGTTTAGACTGAGTTCAATTGATTTGGAAAGTGATTCTAAAGTTTTATGTTAGTTTGATACAAAATGAGAGGTAGAATTTAATTTGGACTTACCTTACTCTGGGACGAGTTCGACCCCTTGTTTATAGGAAATACTTTGATTGGTTTTGAAGGGTTATTAAGAGCTTTTACTGAAAATATTTGTTTTGGAGAAATTATTTAAGGCTGCCCTGAACTTAGTCGTTTGTTGGAACTGTAACTTATTGGAATCATATTAGAATCGTATTATAATTCGTTTTTTACGAATTTTGTCTTCGATTGTGGTAAGAAATAACAATTAATCATATTTCTCTAGTCTTGAAAAGTATTCACATAGTTTTCTATGAACTATTTAGTCATACGCTTTTTCTACTACTTTTTCAAATAGATCAGATATAAAACAAAATATAGAGGTATATTTTAAAAAAGTGTTTATCAGAAAACACTTAAATGTTGGTCAGTTTTATAAATTAAGCCTACCGTTCCATTTTATTACTCCTGTCATAGACACATCCGGGTACGTATCCAGATACACAAACGCTTTCGATAATTTTGTTATCATAGCTCTATTTCTATCGCTCTTTCATATTGGTGCGACGGAGACAGACTACGTTTCGATCGGCGCCTAGCGACAACGATACTCATTTTGACTAGGCCGGACGGTATACATAGGTTCTGAAACACTCGTCTCAAAGGAATCAACGTAATTATATCTGGCATTGATGCCGCACACTTTTCCTTCGTCCTTGCAAAACTAGGATTGTGTTTGGAGGTATTCCCTCGGCTAATTTACATGTAAATAAAATGGATTTAACTTCCCGTATGAGAATACACTGGTGCTATATAACATCATTGTTCGTACATATTAGAATGAAATACCTAAGCTGAAGGAATATTTAGAGCTTATTGATTAAAACGAATTGTCAAATAATAATAATAAGACAATTAGATTTTGTATGCAATGTAATAAGAATTTGCTCTCTCCCAGAATTTGGGAAAAAACATTCGATGAAAAAAATAAAAAAAATAGCTCAAAATTATGTTGAGAGTTGTGGCATCTTTGGATTCATAAGGATCTTTTTAATTTGGTACAAAAATTATATTTGAGGATAAAATAAATGAAATTACCTCATATGTTTCCTTGCTTTATAGTGCATAAAACTAGTAATTTATTTAATATTAACCTATATTTGAACTTTAATACTTTAATATATAACATAATAAAACATTAGGGACATAAAATTATCTTACAATAAAACTAACTATTAAATCTAAAATTAAACTTAAAATAAAATAAAATAAAAATTAAATTAAACTAAATAAAACTAAAATTAAACTAAAGTAAATCTAAAAACGGCCCCTGTGGCATAGTACCGAAGACGCTGGCAGCATTTCCTCGCTGGATTGTCAAGCTAAGCCTTTAACCTATATTTAATTTTTTCGTGTAATCTTAATTTAGTTTTCTTGAGAATAAAAACTGCAAAGCCGCGTATTGATACCTTTCGATCATTATTACTTAGGTACCTAATTATAATTACCAAAGATCAGCGTCAAATGTCATATATTGGCATACGCATAATAAACGAGTTACATAGGTTTGCTTTCTACGCTAAGTCAGGTAACATGTAAATTGAATACAAATTTACATGATTTGTGCAAAACCATACATTCGACACCTATTGATAACATTGACAGGTCTAGACAATGAAAATACACGGTGCTCGTGAGCATTGCGAGAGATTTTAACCACGTATTTCTGAGGCTAAAGGAAAGATTTAAATTCACATAAAGAAATTTTGCCAAAAAAAAAAAATTTTTTACTGTTTTCGAATGTATTTTTACATAAAAAGTAAATGTTATTCATAAAACTAGCACTTCAAATGAATTTTGACGTTTTTTTTTTCTGAAAACCACATTTTTGAAAAACTTTTATTTCGTACTTTTGGACATCTATCAATGAGGATAGTGAGATGAGACTAATTCTCCATAATGGCATCAACATCGTTAAAAAAACCTTTTGTACTGAGTAACAATAAGAATTTTTTTTTTTTTTTTCAATTGGTCATAACTCTGAAACTAGGCGAAATCTAGAAAAGTGTATATGACGAGCACCGTGTATAATATACAGGGTGGCCCATTCAAATCGGTCAGTATGGGAAAGTCTGAAACTGTAAGACATACGAAGATTTGTTCTTAGGAACCATGTCACCGATTTTGATAAAAAGAAAAACTGCATTCATACAATTAAAAAAAAAAGTGTACCCAGCTGGGGAATCGAACCCGGTTGTTTTGAAAAAATAAACTTACACTATTTCTATTCAGATATCGTCTTAAGCAGTAAATATCTCTAAGAAACATAATGTCTAAAATGAATAAAATGCATTTTTTTCACATACTTTAATTTATCATAGTAGGTGTTAAAAGTGACCACCATTACAATATTCAGCAAGTTCACTTCATCTTTACAACAGTGTACAAAAATAGCTATAACACCGTTGAAGACCTAAAAGTAGCCATAGAGTCAACTTTAACGCAGATTCACCACATGAAGATACAAAATGCAATAGTAAGATCGTTACCTAGACGTGTTGAATATTGTATTGAAAAAGACGGTGGTCACTTTGAACACCTACTATGATAAATTAAAGTATGTGAAAAAAATGCATTTTATTCATTTTAGACATTATGTTTCTTAGAGATATTTACTGCTTAAGACCTACACAAACGATATCTGAATAGAAATAGTGTAAGTTTATTTTTTCAAAACAACCGGGTTCGATTCCCCAGCCGGGTACACTTTTTTTTTAATTGTATGAATGCAGTTTTTCTTTTTATCAAAATCGGTGACATGGTTCCTAAGAACAAATCTTCGTATGTCTTATAGTTTCAGACTTTCCCATACTGACCGATTTGAATGGGCCACCCTGTATACATACATACATACATACATACAATCACGCCTGTATCCCATAAAGGGGTAGGCAGAGCACATGAAACTACTAAAGCTTCAGTGCCACTCTTGGCAAGTAAGGGGTTGAAAGAAAATGAAACTGTGACATTCTTTATTCTTTATTTATTCCTTAAATTAACATTAACAGCCTAGCTAAACATGTCAATCGTACATTGCAGTGACAGGTTGCCAGCCTCTCGCCTACGCCACAATTTAACCCATATCCCACAGTCGCCTTCTACGACACCCACGGGAAGAAAGGGGGTGGTGAAATTCTTAACCCGTCACCACACAGGCGCTTAACCCGTCACCACACAGGCGACGATAATACATACAGGGGATAATATATACATTAACAAAATACTGGCCGTCAGCAAGCGCGTAGCACGGAGGTTGGTAGTTTCGTCATCTACACATGTTATAATGATAAGAAACCCTTTGTTTATTTTGTTACCTTAGTTTGAATTAACCTGCCGTACCTATGGTCAGCTGACATGCAGTTATGAAATAATGATTCCCCTAAACACAAGCCTTGAACAATGATAATCAATTTAACATATATCGTATCTGATCTAATCGAGTCATTAAACTTAGTATTTCCCAGTCTACGAGCTACATACTGTTTACTCAAGTATTATCAACAAACTTTAAAACCGCATGTTTCATCCATACTAATATTATAAATGGGAAAGTGTGTGTCTGTTTGTGTGTCCGCCTTTCACGGCAAAACGGAGCGACGAATTGACGTGATTTTTTAAGTGGACATAGTTGAAGGGATGGAGAGTAACATAGGCTACTTTTTGTCTCTTTCTAACCCACCACTTCCCTAAAATGGGGGGTGGAAATTTGTATGAAGCATTCCGCAATTTTAGAATTTAACGCGAGCGAAGCCGCAGGCAAAAGCTAGTTGTGTCTATACAATCGGTTATTGATCAGACACTTATTTCTGTGAATAGCTTCTAATCCTTGACCGACAATCCGAAATATCCTGCATTGAAAACAGTACTGAAATAGTATGAAGTAAAATTAACCCGTTCAGTGTCTAGGCCGTTAACCTACCTTCTTTTTTAGAATTAGATGTTATTGGTAAACAAGCTGGCGTTTGTTGCTTAAGCAATAATTTGTGGCGCATTTTTTTGGAACCTTTATGACGATAGTTAGTAATATGTACTTAGTTATATTTGTTTTACAAGGGTACAAAGTTGTTGTTTAACCGCACTTGCCAATTGATACCCGAGCAAGCAAAAGATTCTTATATTGCAAGCGTAGGGAGTAGTTCAGAATGGTTTCAAGGTACGTAAGCTAAACAAATTTTGCCGATAACCGAGTGAAACACAAAACTTTTCACCACACCAAATCGATGAAACTAAGTAAAACATCAAACTAAATCAAAATTATATTTTTTTTAACATTCATGATTCAAAATCATCAATTATACAAGTCAGCTTTGGGCATCAAGTTAAAATTTGTATGAAATTTGCACTCTTATGGATAAAATGCAATTTTCTCATACGAAGAGAGCCTTTACCTGTCGGTATGGTGAAAATGTAATTAACAATTCCTAAAATTATTGCCTTACATTGTGACATATGCCACCTTAATATGTTCTAGACATCAAATCCTATTTATACAAGACATACGTGCAGCACAACTTTTTGCGTCATTCAATGCAATCCATTACCTCCAACTTCAGTGCAACAATGCAATTGAAAAATGGAGGCCTGAATTATAGAACTGGTAGCTGGTTCGACAAGCTCTCCGAGAAATGAACGGGCTGTCTGATCGTCTTGCACTGAGTAATGGCAGCTATTTTGGGAGTACCTTAGCCACTACTATGTTTTTGATGTTTTGTAATCTGACATCGTAATTTTTTAGAGAATTTCGGTACACCATGGTAGAAATTTTGCCGATTTGTAATCAGACATTGTAAAATTTCTAGCAATTTCGGTGCAGCATGGTAGAAATTTTGACGATATGTAGTCATCGTATATTTTGTAGCAATTTTGGTGCACCATGGTAGAAATTTTGATGATTTGTAATCAGACATTGACAATTTCTAGCAATTTTAGTCCACCATGGTAGAAATTTTGACGATTTGTAATCAGACATTGACAATTTCTAGCAATTTTGGTGCACCACGGTAGAAATTTTAACGATTTGTAATCAGACATTGTAAAATTTCTGGCAATTTCTGTACAGCATGGTAGAAATTTTGACGATTTATAATGAAACATCGTATGATTTCTAGCAATTTTGATGGAACATGGTAGAAATTAAGTTTATATAAGGGTTCATATCACTGTTACGAATCTGATTCATTCCAGCTAGATTAGGACATACATACTTATCTAACACGACAACGCTGAACCAAAATTGCTTGAATAATGTACGACGTCTGTTTTGTGTATAATAATAAGTTAACTACTCAGTATCAAAGTGTCG
Source organism: Leguminivora glycinivorella (assembly GCF_023078275.1). Classification (NCBI taxonomy): domain Eukaryota; kingdom Metazoa; phylum Arthropoda; class Insecta; order Lepidoptera; family Tortricidae; genus Leguminivora; species Leguminivora glycinivorella. The sequence goes on from NC_062974.1 coordinate 21,782,843, forward strand.
CTTAACATCAAACTTGGGTAAATCAATTCTGCTTTACACACATCTGGAAGGAAGACGGAAAATGTGGATGTATGAGAGATGATACGAAACCAAAACAAGTGAATGATGAGATTAAGGGAGATAGAGAAGTATGGAAGAGGAACGCATGATGTGCCGTCCCAAATGACTGAAATAAGGGCAGACGAATGACTCTGCAATGTGAATGTCATGGAAAATAAGCTGAAATAGATACCATACACTAAAGACAAACCGATCAAGCCTACTGGTGGCGAAGCCGGGAATCGAATCCAAGTCTCCAGCTACCTCTAAACTCTAGTGTACTTATGTTATCTCTGAAAGCTAGGCGCTTTGACCAACTCGAAGGGCGAGCAATTTATGCTTGCACATCCTATATGAATCATTTGCATGATTACGAAATCATTAGGATTCTTTTTTTTTTTTCATGGAAATTGTATGTAATTTTTGGTGACGTACACTATCGAGCAATGTTTTTTAAAACGTCAAAAGCAAAAACATGGTAAAGGCTCTGAAGCCAGGTAGCTTAGTTGCAGCGTAAAAGATATGGTATGGTTGAACACGAGTTTGAAATTAATTATGAACAAGGAGGACTTTTGCTTCCATTTTGAGATTTTTGATTATTTAAGATGGCGGTATCTTAATAGTTTTTAGTTTATCTTATATAATGTGGGTACATTATTTAAGATAAACTAAAAATTGGGTTGTATAAGAATTAACTTAAATAAATGTATATGGGCTCAGGATCATTAAATTTTATTGAAACTGTAATATGTACAGTTGTACCTACATTGTATCTACATACTATATTCTACATATTTATATTTGCTATGGTAATGCTTAGGTTATTTTGTTGTGCAGTTTTTTTTAAACGTAGCTCATAGTTACTACATAGTTCGTCAGTTTTGTGTAAAGTGACATAAAGTATTTCTGTACACTATTTCCTTTTAACTTTATAATAAGAAATTGACAAATTGTGTTCCTTTATTTCCATCGTCAAAGCCTATTAAAATGAGGCCCACGCAGCCTTTAAAATTACATTCTTTTTCTGAAAAGAAAGATTTGAACTTTGACCGATTCAAAATTTAATTTAATACTAAAATTAGCACTAACAAAAGAATCTTTCTTCGAACTAGACACATACAGAATTGAGTTAAATTTTAGGCAACAACTAGGTACTCCTATTTAAATAGTATATTTATTTTCACGATTTGATCCCAGAAAATCCACCGAGGTCTGACTCTCCTAATATATAAGTTTAAATTTCAATTTAACCTTAGAATATTACTAAACAACGTCCAAAGAAAATCAAGAAAATTCGACTTCAATATAGTTTATGTTACAACATTGTCGTCAGGACGCTCCTGATCCTGACCCAATCCCATTATAATGTATCAGGAAAAACGCGATGTAGGAAATTAGCGCTCAACGTACAGCGACATCTACCGGCAAATTAAGTAAACTATTGTGCGCGAGCTTAAAGTATGGAAGATGATTTTTATGAGATAATTATTTATTGCATGAACCGATTTTAATCATTTTTCCTCTATTTGAAAGCAGGTACTTTTATTATTATTCTGTAAACATTACAGGTACAATAAACACCCGCAAGGGTGGTGAAATTGAAGATGAAAATCTGAAAAGTTTTTTGAAATTAAAAAAAAAGTTTTCAAGATACGTGTACGATTTTATTTTTCCTGTAATATTTTTTTATAATAGCCATATTTGGTAAAAAATTCATAAATTTTCGTTGGTAAACTTCGGAGATAGGAGGGGGGACGGGAAGCGGTATTTTTTTTTTATTTTCCTTCAAAAAACGATTTTGTTTCACAACAAAAAAACAATGATAAAAAATAGTTTTGATATGTACAGTTTGAACTCTTTCTAACGATACCCCACTTGACCTAGGAACTTTCAATAATTAATATTAATAAATTAAAATAAAACATTCTTTCAGATTGTAGAGGTTCACCATGTTCATAAATATTCCAAATTTAAAGTCGATAGCATAAATAATAGTTCTCAAGATATTTAGAAATGTGACAGACAGAGGGACAGAGCGTCGCCATAAGGGTTCCTTTTATACCTTTTTGGTACGGAACCCTAAAAATATAATGTTTCCGTACTATTTTTTAGTAACAACGAAGTACTAATTAAAAACGTTAGACCATACTAACATATAATATAATTGTGTGTGTTTTTTTTTAATAAAAATAAGAATGCCACAGCTCAATGAGAGAGAGGTACGGCAATACATCTATAGGATACTGTGACTGCTTACCTGACAGCGGGTCGTGTAAAATACTTGATTGCTATAAAAAAAATATAACCAGGTAATTTTGATTTTTATTTAAAGGTGTTTAGAGCGTAGTACTCCGGAAAATATATGTAGTAGGTAAATATGGCTCAATGAAAATCTGAATTGAATTTCGTCAAAAGCATAGATTAAATAAAATATTTTATCTCAAACATGCAATGAAATATTGTCTTTACGTTCCTTAAAATGGGCTGGGAAGTATCGCTTTATGGGCGCAACAACTCGAGAGACTCGCCTGCAAAGTAACTTTTTTTTTATAAAATATTGTCCTTTAGAGCATTTTTTTTTATTTCATTGTATGTTTGAGAAAAGCACTATACATGCCTCGGCGTGAAAACGGATTTCCGGCCTCGTATCCCTATCCGGCCTCGCTCGCAAGCTCGCTCGGCCGTATATACCCACTTGGCCGGAAATCCTCATTTTCCCGGCCTCTGATGTAATGTACTATCTCTGGTCAAAAGTCAGACTGCTATGTCTCCAAGATTGTTGTTAAAAGGAAATGGCATTTTTCTGCCATCCGTTTCAAAGGTAATAAAATATTAAATTGAAATCAATGCAAATATGAAAGTGCCGTTTGATCGTTTGAATATTAGATGATAGAAATAATGACCGTGCTATAACGTTTGTGTAGGCCAGTCTTGATATCAGGACGAAATACCTAGCCAACCTAAAGGTTCTCTGAACAGTACGGGGTAGTCTGGAAAACTTGTACCATTTTATTAAAAAAAGTGCGTTCATTTTATTTTATCAGCAATAGGAATCCAATATCCATACTAATATTATAAATGGGAAAGTGTGTGTATCTTTTTCCTCTGAGGTGTATCTGTTTGTTTGTCCGTCTTTCACGGCTAAACGGAGCGACGAATTGACGTGATTTTTTAAGACGAGATAGTTGAAGGGATGGAGAGACACATAGGCTACTTTTTGTCTCTTTCTAAAGCGAGCGAAAGCGCGGGCAAAAGCTAGTCATTTATAACAATGTCTTACTTGGGCATGATACATGCATGCTAAAATATAAATATTTCCTTTTTAACAATTTTCTTTACGAGCTGATTTAAGCCTCCCCGATTCCATGCTTCTATAATTCATTGAGTGTGGAGTGCGGATTTTATAAAATTTGTTTAAGTTTAGCTGGTTTAACTCCATCATCATCCTCCTTGCGTTATCCCGGCATTTCCCACGGCTTATGGGAGCCTGGGGTCCGCTTTGACAACTAATCCCAAGATTTGGCTTAGGCACTAGTTTTACGAAAGCGACTGCCATCTGTCCTTTCAACCCGAAGGGTGACTAGTCCTTATTGGAATTAGTCCGGTTTCCTCACGATGTTTTCCTTCACCGAAAAGCGACTGGCAATTATCAAATGACATGTCGCACGCAAGTTCCGAAAAAAAACATTGGTACCTTATGAGCCGGGGTTCGAACCCGCGACCGCACGCTCTTACCGCTTTTTTGTTCCACCTTTTTTATCCATCCAGTTGCTATACATATTTTTTTCCTGTCCAATATAATTTATAACTGATATGCTGTTTTACTGTACTACCTAAGTAATCCTTAAAGAATAAATTTTCTGATAGAAAGCTACAAGTTCACCTTTTTACTTTTTTAAATTCATACATCAAACATTGGAACGAGCAAGCTACCAATCATTTTATAAGGAAACAGTTGGAAACAGCGCTTTTTCAATGTTCACGTTAATTTTGTGAAGAAAGAATGCTTTTGTCAATAAAATCGCTGTCACGTCATCGATTATACCGGTACACTAGTGTTGTACCTTGTCGGTACCATTATAAAATAATTCCCGATTTAAAATTTTACGAGAAACTTCTGTTTGTGAGTCAATTTATTAAATAAAATATTGTTTAAATTATTCCTAGCGCGTTTACTTAGTTTCCTTTGCTTTTCGGTATTTAATAGAAGTCATGTTTCATGTACTTCATGCAAAGACCGGAAAAATGATGTCGCCAGAAAAGGTCTGTCCATGAATACTTTTAAAAAAGGACCGATGGATGAAAAAAATGAAGAAAGACATGGTTAAAGATCGTTATCAGCGTGCTGTGTTGGTGGCAGAGTATGGTTGACAAAAAAACAAATACACAAGTATTTAAAACATTATATGGACCATTTTTTTCAAAGTTGTCCACCCGTCCGTCCTACATTTATAATTACTTATCTAAATTACATTGAATAAATAACTAAAATTTGTTCAACAGATTTGGCTTCGTGCATTACTTTTGACTTGAACTACTTGAATAACAATTCTAGATAGTCGTATCTAGAGTGCATTTGATTATTTGGATTTAAATAATACCTATACACTTCGCGTAATATATTTTTAGGACATAATTTGACGTATATTTAAAAAAAAAATAGTTGGTTGGAAGGTGTAATCCTAAGAAGGAAAGCATTTATTTTGTAGTTAAGAACAAAGTGATATGTATTTAAATGTATTTGTTTTTTTTGCCAACCGTACCATTTGCCACGAAAAGTGCACCTTGATAACGATCTTTAGACATGGTAAACCTTCTTTCGTGCAGGTAGAGAAGAATCCATGACCATCTCGCATGATGACCACGATTATTCTGGTAAAAATGAAATGACAAACTCGACAAAGAACAAAGATAAGATTAAAGCTGCCTAGAGAAAAATATTACTCCGTATAACGGCAAAAAGCAGGTGGAAGGTACTTATACCGGGTGTCTCTAAAACCAATGCCAAAATGAAAAGGGGTGATACTCGTCGTAGGGTTAAGACATCTCAGTAGCATTTTTGAGATATTAGGCGTTTAATAAAACGTAAAGATATAAAGTAAAATAAAAGGGCCAAGTGCGAGTTGTACTCGCGTTGCAAGGGTTCCGTACGCCACAAGAAGGGTATTTTTAACAATTTCGAAAAAAAATGAATGTATATGTAATATTCAAACGCATTCACATAATTACAAGAGATTTAGTAACTCCTTGCAGCGGCAGTGAGTGAAATTTGTAATTTGAGTTATTTTCTTTTAAGTCCGACTTACGCTTGACTGTAGATTTCTCTTTCATTTGATAATGTAACACAATATAGTTCAAAAAACTTTGATATTTAATTTTCACTTTTACCCCCCAAAAGTGGCCCCTATAATTAAATGTTCTTAATTTAAATAACATGTCCGTCTTTGGGTCACAGGTTAACATATGTGTGCCAAATTTTAAGTGAATCTGTTCAGTAGTTTTGGAGAAAATTGGCTGTGACAGACGGACAGACAGACGCACCAGTGATCCTATTATAAGGGTACCGTTTTACCTTTTTGAGCTAAGGAACCCTAAAAAGTGCCAATATCTCGAAATCCATGACATTTTCATTAAGGTTAAATTCGCTGAATGTTTGTAAATAGCTAATAAATAAGATGTATCAATCAACCCTTTTCGTTTTGGAGTTGGTTTTAGGGACACCGGTGTATTAAATTGAATCATTCGTCACATCACTACCACATCGATTTTACGGAATCACATGAGCCATTATGTGTTCTTTTGTTGCACGCCGACAATTGCTATAAAGAGGGTAGTAATTTATTGTAAGTGTAATCAACGACAGTTTGCAGTTCGATTATTAATTTCACTACAAAAGGCCCTTCATGTGATTTGATAGTACGGTAAGATAGATCGATATGCGTCTGAACAGGTGCCATTTTCTGAATGATTTTTTTAGCAAATTAATTTGGCAATGATTTGGACAAAACAAAGTGAGTTATACATTCTTATGCAAACGACATAATTTCAGCCATGAACAGAAATGTTGTACAGAAATGGATAATCTTATCCAATCTTCTGAATGTCACCCAATCAACGGGTCAACGTGCAATGGGCGCCACTCCTTTCATCTTAAAACAGCCACAATAACATAATTATACTATAATATAAACTCTAGATAGTAGAGGAAAATAAAAGTGGCAGGAAGCTGCGCAGGATCGAGATAGGTGGCGTGCTCTCGTTTTGGAGGCCAAGATTCTCTTTGGATCGCAGAGCCATAATTATTTTAGTTATTTAGTAGAGGAAGATGCAAAGTAAAGGAAATAAATATATTTATAGAAAATATGCGACCTCATTGATCTAGTTCAGTTTGAGAAATGAAGGAAGTCAAGGAAGGTAATGACAGAACAATTGAATATAAAAAATAGACACTATAGACAATTATAAAAAAAAAACATGTTACAGAGTGTTCGAAATACAAATAGCAAAAAGGTTTAACATAAACTTTCAAATTGCATTTCAAGAGCGGCTACAATGACAATTCCCAAAAACGCCGGATAGGTCATTACGTCACCAATACAAAGAACTCTGTCGGGCCACCAAAATATCTGTCCTAGATTCGGTCCAGCTCAGGTAAGCTAAATCAAGCCAGCGGTTACAGCGATTGTCGCTCAATTCTCATTAATTCCTGGACGGGGTTAAGCGGTTTTCTGTGTTGCCGGTTCCAAAAATAATTGCTAGCCTTTTGAATTTTAACTGCATTAATGTAAATGGAAGCGGAATTTATTAAAAGTCAGTGCCTGGATAGTGCCTGATTTTTTATTGTTTGACGTTTACTACTTTGTTCATATTTTTGTATCTATCTAGCTGACCTTTTTTACCTTATGTTGATTTGCATCCCGATTTCAAAGGTCTCTATTATGCATCTGAGAGATTCATCATCGGTGTTATGTTTGTGTAAGTAATTACGTGTGATAAACAGGTGACTGAATATTTCAATTAACTTACAATTTCATCATTGCTCTTACCACCTCTGTAGGGTGTCCATATCCTCCACCGTAAAAATCTGGATATTTTAGAAAAAAAAAATCTAAATCTTCTGACACCGAGTTCAAGATGAACTATCGATCGGCCCTCTATCGATTTCCTTATTTTCTATTACCAGTAAGGGTATAAAAGGCCAATAGGTCTGAGGGTCATCCTACCCTAAGTGCGGGTGACATTTCAGCGTGTGCATAATTGGGAGTGGGACTGACGCCTCCCCCCACCGGGGGTGGCAGCGTCGACGTGTCAAGTCGGTAGGTGAATAATATATGGACAGAGGAAGCGGATGGCTCTGCCACTTAGCGGGGGCTGAATAATGTATACGCCAGCAGTGAGCAGTCGCATTGTTTGCTGGTCTCGGATGCAGTTGGGAAATGCGTAGCTTTGGCTAATGAGTTGTTGGATTCGTTAGCGTGAGAGCTGTTTTATGATGGCTGGTGAAGCCATTTTGCTTAGATGTGAAGGGTTAACACAATCGAACTCCTAAATTTTGTAGTTTAAATCAGAACAATCCGGCATTTGCTGAGAATGCTACGCTTGATTGTTTAGGTAACTAGTGAAAATAACTAACTTGAAGCCAAAACGTACGGTTTACACGTGACGTTCAATGGAAAAGTTACCTTATGGTGGTCGGCGCTGACGTCATTAGTATTGGCAACCGCAATAATTTTTAACCATAGGATGTTACATTACATATGTTCATCGCAATACAGTAACTGTATGAATACAATTTGAGACCGTTTCACTAACGCGTATAAGTACACTTGATAGTTAAAAAAAATTAATGTGTAAAATAAATATTCGCAAAGGAACCCCAAATTGATAAAGGCAATGTGAAATACCGTTAAATATATAATTAAATTATTCGCGACTTTCATTGCACTGAATGGAGATAAAACCTAGATTCAGGATTGTATGTGATCAATTAAGTTTAGCACTTAGCACTGTTAAAATAAGAACATTTTTACTTAACCATACTTATAAATTACTATTTTTTCGCATTTTATCTAGGTTAGAAGATAAAATGCCGACCGTACGTTAAATTTGTTCGCTTTTCAAAGTAGTGAACGTCCACGTTTAGGCGAAGTATTTTTTTTCTATTTTTTCTAACGTTTGGATGAAAGTTGCTAATTTAAAATGCGAATTATTTAGTTTTTGTCCTGAGCTATAGTCTGTATCTTAGTTATTTAAATAAATGTTAAAACATTTATTTAGAATAAAATCTACCCTTTTAAAGGTCCTTTAGATTACACGACCAAAATTAAATGAGGAGGTTAAAAACAGGTCACTCAGTGACAGTTTACGTATTTTTTAAATACCTAAAAGTACAGAGTATCGGTTTCGAATTAGTCTTAAACTTAATTTTTTGTCGCTTTACTGAATTTGTCACAAAGACTAATTACGCTTACACGCGCAACTTTCAACACAACACAAAATGGTCGTCAAAATCACATATTTCAAAACTATCAACAGTGAAACAAAAAAGTTCATTACTTTCCGTTTCTGAGTGCATTTAAAAGCAATAACTCGCGGCAGGGCGGCGTATGCGCAGGTGGCCCGGATACTGAAACGGGGAGAAGTGCGGGAGGGAGGGGAAAAGGGGAGCACCCTCTTTACTTCCGTCATGTTTCAGGGTATGGTGTTACGTGATGTTTTACTATCCTCCGTATTAGGGAAGCTTATTTTAGCGGGTTCGAATCCCGGTAAGGGCATTTATTAGTGTGATGAGCACAGATATTTGTTCCTGAGTCATGGATGTTTTCTATGTATATAAGTATTTATATATTATATACATCGTTGTCTGAGTGCCCACAACACAAGCCTTCTTGAGCTTACCGTGGGCCTCAGTCAATCTGTGTAAGAATGTCCTATAATATTTATTTATTTATTTATTTATTTTGACGGTTACGGGGAATGATTCAAAAGGTTCCATTTGAAAGTGTTTAAGGATTCGGTTGAAACAAATTAAAATAGAGTAATAGTAGTAGTAGTAAAACACTTTATTGTACCAGAAAATAATACAATACACAGGAAAAAGAGCTTATTACAAGTACAAAGGCGAACTTATCCCTTTAAGGGATAAGTTCCCTTTAAGGGAGTAATCATTTGACGACCGGTCTGGCCTCCTTAGTGCGTAGTAGCCCTGCCTGCGACGCCGCGGTCCCGGTAAGGGCATTTATTTGTGTAATGAGCACAGATACTTATTTGTTCCTTAGTCATGGATATTTTCAATGTATATAACTGTATATTATATATATCGTTGTCTGGGTACCTTAGCTTACCGTGGGGCTCAATCTGTGTAAAAATGTCCTATAATATATAAAAAATAGACATTTAAACTTTAATCGTTTTCCATGATATCTAAACAGACGGTATGTTGGATGTAAAAAAATAATAACTAATGAAAGTGGTAGGCTTGATATCATATTCGAAAACATTGTTTTTGCGTGCCATGGTACGTACGTAGTTGGGTTAGAACATAATAAGTTACTTAAAAATACGCACGATTCACTGCGTCGGCTGAGGAGCTGACCAGGGTTTTGGCACCGTGCGGATTCACAGACAACGCATCCTGGATTACTATAGCAGACTTGGTAGCCCTAATGCTTCAATGCATTCCAAATGTGTGGCTCCGTGGTGGGTGGGGAGCCAGTTTGCTGAAATTTTTCAATGTTTGTATGGATACTAATGTACCTATAACGACGGGGGGAGGGGACGCCGTACCCGTACGGGATGAGGCGAAGGCGCATAGCGCAAAGGTTGCTGCACCAGCGAATAGTGGGGCTGTCTGTGACAGATCCACGAGCGTTGGCAGCGGCAACACGTGGACGTCCGCAAGGACGGGGGCGAAGCGTAGGGGCCACGGCGGAGCTGGCCATCCCAACAGCACCAACCCGTCTCTTCCCTTAGGGTTGAAGAGTGGGGGGCAAAGCAAGCACCCCTCGGGGAGCCGACTAGCGCTGGTGCTGGGGGATTGGCCGCGGAGCAACGGCCAACTGCGGGAGGGACGCACCGCTTCCAAATTCTGGTGGGGCGGCTCCGGGCGCCATAGACGACGCTACTGCACCCCAGGGTGCGGATGCGCAGTCGGGTGGAGGAGTAGCCCCAACCAGGAGGCAGAAGAGGCGTGCGAAGGCGCGGGAGAATAGGGACGCGCAAGTGGGGGCCGGACCCTCCACTAGTGGGGCGGGGAGGCAGCCTAACAAGAGGTCACTGGGGGCCAGTGGCGACTCTTCTCTGCTCGCTGGCGACCACAAGCGAATGAGGGTGGGGGGGACGTTTGCTGAGGTAGCGGTGAGCGAGAAGATGGCTATCGTCCCAGTGGCCTTTCCTGGGGAAAAGGTGATGTTGGAGCATAGGTCGGCCATAGTGAGCGTCCTGCTCGTAGCTTTGGACGAGGCGGCCGATCCTATGCCCGACATCACACTAGGTGCTGTCACGGGGGGTGCGCTTCACATCACCTGCGGAGGAAGCGACGCAGTGGGATGGCTCCGCTCGGTGATCGGAAGAGGAGAGATCGGCGGGCGGCGCCTGAAAGTCGTGGCTGCTAAAGATCTGCCGAAGCCGGTCAAGATGGCCTGGCGTACGGCGATCGATGGCAGCCAGGACGTGTCGGTGGCTCTGCGGGTGATGCAGAGGCGCAACCCTAAACTCCGCACCGACGAGTGGAAGGTGGTCGACACCGTGATGTCGGAGCTGAACACCAGGCGCATCGTTCTGATGGACCAGGTGTCAGCTGACGTCATCAGGGAGGCCGGCTACGTTCTTCACTCGGGGCTCGACACCAGCCACTTCAAGCTCCTGGAGACGGGGAAGGAGCGTGAGCATGAAGAGGCTGGGGTGGAGCCCGGCGCGGACGGGGGGAGGGGGACTCGGTGGCCAATGAGGCTGCGGGCGCCGCGGGGGCGGCGACGGGGAGGCCCCGGAGCGGGACGCGCCGCCTGGCGCTCCTGCGGAGGTGGCTCGGGACCGGTCAGAGGCGGGGGAAGTGGTGCTAGTCGGGGAGAGTTTCGCCGGGCTGCGCTGGACCCGAGAGTCGTCACCGATCCTATCGGTGGCGGGCTCGGAGGACCTGCGCGGTCTGGAGGAACTCTACCTGGAGGGCACCACTTCGCCCATGTCCTGCGACAACACGGTCCAGGAGGCGGCCGCTGATCTCAGCACCGCCAAACACTAACCGCCGTAATGGAGGGGCTAAGGTGTGTACAAATAAACTTACAACACAATAAGGCCGCCACTGCCCTTCTGGCTAGGCAGCTAAAAAGCGACAAGTTCGACATTGCTCTTATTCAAGAACCATATATTTACAAGGGAGAGATAAGAGGCTTAAATGGTACTGGCGGGACGATACTGTATATCTGCCCCGAGAGTAATATGAGGACATGTATTTATGTTAAAACCGGCATTGATGCTATGCTTCTAAATGCTTTCTGTTCCAGGGATCTGACCACGGTCAAGATCCTGAATAAAGGGGGGTAAGGCACTAGTCATCTCATCAGCCTACCTTCCCTACGAGGCGGCGGATCCCATCACCACACAACTGCGGGATCTTGCTGACTACGGCAGCCGGGCGAACACTGACCTGATCATCGGCTGCGATGCGAACGCACACCACGTCATCTGGGGAAGCTCGGATGTCAACAGAAGAGGAGAGAAGGTACTGGAATTCCTGGTAAGCTCTTCACTACAACTCTTAAATAAAGGCAATGAGCCGACATTCGTCAATGCTAGGCGAGGTGAGGTCATTGATATAACGCTAGCGTCCAACAACGCAAGTAATAAAGTTAGTTCATGGCATGTCTCTGGGGAGATTTCTTTATCGGACCATAGATATATATGCTTTAGGTATACCACTAAAATCAAAGTAGAAGTTATACTAAAACGGAATCCCAGGAATACCAACTGGTTATCGTTCAAGGATGACCTTAAGGCGGACCTGGGAAACCCCAATGGTAAGCTAAACTCTATTATTGACATAGAACTTGAAGCTGACAAAATAGGGCAAGCCGTCCATACGGCTTGGACAAATAACTGCCCGGAAAAGAAAATCCTGGCGAAGAAGGTACCCTGGTGGAATCCGGAGATAGAAAAACTCAGGAAAGAAACTAGGGCTGTCTTCAACGATGCCAAAAGAAGTAATGATTTTGAGCTCTACGCGCGAAAACTCACAGAGTATAGCAAGGCAGTGAGGAAAGCGAAAAGGAAAGCGTGGAAAAACCACTGCGATCAAATCGGTTCCATTCCGGAAGGCATGAGACTCACGAAGGCACTAGCCACAACGAAGTCAGTCCCACTCACCTCTATTAGAAGGAGTGATGGTGGAATGACTGAAACGGGGCTAGAGACCCTCAAGGTGATGTGTGCCACACATTTTCCAGGCTCGATAATAAATCAGAGTGTACCAGACGATGAACCAATTAGTGTTACGGAACAGTGCACTCGCACGACCAGGCATAATTGGGACACGTCGAAAAAGGTAGTAGACCACAACAAAATACAATGGGCATTATCGACATTTCAGCCATATAAAGCCCCGGGGCCAGATGGAATCTACCCCATACTACTACGAGAAGGCGCTAACGTACTTATACCCCACTTGAGTAGACTGTACAAAGCGTGTATTGCCTTCGGACATGTACCACGTGCATGGAGGTTAGTAAAGGTAACATACTTGCCCAAACCAGGCAAAGAGGATTACACAGAAGCCAAATCATATAGGCCCATAAGTCTATCATCATTTCTCCTTAAAACTTTGGAGAAACTGGTGGACAGACACATCAGGGATGGTCCGCTCAAGAGACATCCACTACACCGCTTGCAATGTGCATACCAGCCGGGCAAGTCCACGGAGACAGCACTACACCTGGTGACAACTAGAGCGGAGCAGGCCATAGAAAACAAAGAACTATGTCTTGCTGCATTTCTGGATGTCGAAGGTGCCTTTGATCGCACCACATATGGTGCAATCAATAATGCTGCACTCAAAAATGGCATAGAACCTACCATCTGCCGCTGGATAGGTAATATGTTGAACAGCCGGCTAATTAAGTCCTCCCTCATGGGGGAAGAATTACTAGCCACAGCAACAAAAGGTTGTCCACAAGGTGGGGTTCTCTCTCCGACTCTATGGAGCCTGGTAGTGAACTCACTTTTGGAAGAACTAAATAGGGGCCCAGTATATACAGTGGGTTATGCAGATGATTTAGTGATACTCATAAAGGGGAAATTCCCGGGAACGGTGTCAGAAATCATGAATACAGCACTGAGGCAAGTGGAGAGGTGGTGTAACCACCAACAACTCTCCATCAATCCAGGCAAAACAGTGGTAGTACCGTTTACCAGGAAAAGGGCCCTTACTGGCATGGAGCAACTAAGGCTCTATGGAAGGGTACTTGAACTTTCCAATGAAGTGAAATATCTAGGGGTAACACTAGACAAAGAACTGAACTGGAAAAGACACGTCGAACTGACCACAGCCAAGGCACTTAGAGTGTTTGGAATGTGTAGGTCAGCTTACGGCAAAACATGGGGTTTAAACCCAAAGGTACTAAGGTGGATCTACACCATGATGGTGAGACCTATAATCCTGTACGGAAGCCTGGCCTGGTGGCCAAGGACATTACTGAGCACATGCAAGGATGTCCTCATGAAGGTACAAAGGACAGCATGCATGGCTATAACGGGTGCGTTCAGAACGACGCCAACAGCAGCATTGGAGGTACTATTGGATCTCCCGCCGCTACATCTAGTGATACAGTCTGAGGCACTGAAATCGCTACACCGGCTGGCTTTAACAGGCCTCTGGAGCGATAGCATGCCGAAGACTAAACACACAAGCATGGAATACAACAATTCTATGGGAAGGCTGATGAGTATGGGCTGCGACAAAATGCAACCGAAATTCATCTTCCACAAAAACTTCAAAACCAAAGTCCATACTAGAGCCGAATGGAAGGAGGGTCTGGAGACACCCACCCCTGATGACAACACCATCATCTGGTATACAGACGGGTCCAAGATGGCATCTGGTACGGGCGCAGGCATTTATGCAAATGACTACAGTGGTAGTATCAGCATGGGCAATTATGCCACGGTCTTCCAAGCCGAGACATATGCAATAATTGCCTGTGTACATGAGAATATAGTTAGACAAATCCAAGGTAAGACTATCTATATACTCAGCGACAGTCAAGCGGCACTCAAAGCCTTCACATCGCCCAGAGTTACCTCTAGACTGGTATTAAACGGCATCCAAGCTCTTAACAAGCTTGGAAGGCAAAACAAGGTGCAACTGGTATGGATACCGGGGCACGAAGGCTTCATTGGCAATGAAAACGCTGATGAACTTGCCAAGGCCGGATCTGAAGACAACTTCATAGGTCCGGAACCTTATGTGGGCCTTTCACAAGGAACCATCAGAATGGCTATGAAAGACCAAACAAAGGCTAGTCACCAAAAAGAGTGGGATGCCCTGGTTGGTCTGAAGCATTCAAAGCTCTTTATGCAGAGGGTAGACTCTGGATGGAGCAAAAAGCTAGGGAAGCTAGGCAAAAGACAACTCCAAATTATAACGGGGGTGTTCACAGGCCATTACGGGGTCAAAGGAATTTTGGCCAAGATGGGACACGCCGACAACACTGATTGTCGCATGTGTGGCGAAGAGGAAGAGACCGTCAGACATTTAATGTGTGAATGTCACGCCCTCGCCAGACAAAGAATGAAGAACTTTGGAGCAGGCTACCTGGCACCGAAGGACTTCAGAGAGCTACCCATGAGCCTCATCATCCGATACGTGGAGATGGTCGAGAAGCTCCTGAATAGCTGAAGGATCTTAGGATCGTAGGGGGTAATTGCACAAAAGATCCCGATGGGTCGAAGTGTATCCGTAAGGGCCCCCGCAGATTTAAGATAAGATAAGATAAGATACTTAAAAATAATTATTAATGGTATTAAACATAAAATACAACATTTCACATATCTTCAAATTTAAGTTACGTAAGGGCAAAGACATATATAACTTCGTATAAACAGATAAATTCTAAGAAAAAAACGTACCTCAGTACCATACAGAAAAAAGTACGGTGGCCTAGATGGCGTTACACCTTTGGGGGACGCTCAGCTAGATGGCGCTAATATTAATATTTGACATTTTAACACATATCAAGCTAAGAATATGAGCCAAATTGTCAAAACTGAGGTTCAAAAGTTTTAAGCCTGTGTCAAAGGATGGTAGGATGGCACTGTGATTACACATTTTACTTCGACAGTAACTCTCTATAGAGTATTATTTAATACTCGATCCTCTTTGGTAAAGGTGATGTCGTATCTACATTAGAAATGCCCACGCAAGCTTCTTTAAAACGTAATATATCAATTTCTCCTCCCCAAAGATACGTCACATCGCGGGGAGACGCGGGCAATAAGGGATGATGAAATAATGAACTTAGTAACGGTAACTCGATTTTACGCTACGCCCCTAAAGTTTTTCAAGGTTCCTGAATGTCAGTTATGTTCCTATAAATTCGTTATGCCTATTTTTGGGACAATGATAGTGGTTCTGCTGTATTTTGGGATTTTGCTCAATCTAGTAGATTCGTCCTGATTGCAGCAAATTCGACCTGCTCCAGATTTATGTTATTGTCAGTCTACCTACCCGCACGTATCTTAAGGGCATTTTCAGAATTTGGGACCCCCCAATTAGCGTAAGTTGTTAACAAAAATTAACTCACTGTCTGTTTTGTGACGATAATCAAGCATGAAATTTCAATAAAAATATTGTTTTTGTGTTAATTACATAAACTCTCAGCGATAATCTACTTACATTCGGAATGTGAAAAAAGTGAATTTTTAGACAGATTCTATGCTTAATTGTCGTCACAAAACTGACAGCGAGTTAATTTTTGTTATGAACTTACGCTAATTGGGGGGTCCCAAATTCTGAAAATGCCCTTAAAGCCGGAAAGCCAGAAAATGTGGATTGTAAATAAATATATATAAGTATGAGGGAGGGAGGGAGGGAGGGGGAGGGTACCTATACTACGTCAGAAGTTCTAAGTTCGCGCGCTTACCGGGTGCTGCGAGTTAAGCTTGCTGGCAGAGGCCTCTGCGTCGGTATTTAGTAAGTAGTTCTTCTGCTGATTTAGGCACTGTATTTTCGGATAACGTTGTTATTAAATTCTTCACAATAGTATTTGGCTGTTGCTTAAACAGACTTTCGGATGACACTGATTTTAAGTTTGACATTTATATAATTTCTACTTAGCCAGACCAGTAGCCGCGCTCAACTAATGAGGTAGGTACCTTAGAAAAAGGTTATATACTAAACACTAACTATTAATTATGAGTGAAACTCGTGTGACTTTAGATGTCATAAATATGCCCATTTTAATGTCATTATTTGTACAGATTGATGGCAAAGTTTTGGTTCCATTTTTACCATTTCAACCCTAATTAAACCTACTGCCCAAATGACCATTTACCCACATACAATATTAACCGAAGGACACATTTAAAAAATGCACGTTCACATTAACCCTTTAATTGAGGTTTAGTGTACCTCAAAATCTCGTTTAAATATGTACAAGGTCAATGACCGGTTTTAACACCGGCTGGGAACACTCAACCACGTTTATTTAAATAGATGTAACTTTATATCCAAGTCAGTAGCACATAGGCCCTTTTTGTGTTTAAAAGAAGGTACTTCCTGTGACAATTTGTCTGTTTTTGTGAGCAGGAATTGTTTTTTTGTTATCCGTTAACGTGTGTGAGCTAATGATGAATGTTTTTGTTAGTTTCAGTTGGCCTGAATAATATGTTCAGCAGATTCGAATGATGGCTACATATTTCAGTCGTGACGCGATTACCTTCGAGAGTTTGATGTTCGTTTGTTAAATTGCATACTCATTTAGTAATCTTCACAACAATTAGTAATCTTTATTAAATAGAGTAAAATAATACAGTTATGAACACAAAACTTTGCGATTATATTTTGTGAAAAGGTGGTTCATATAATTATAATTATAATTATAGTGTGAATTTTGTGTATCGTCTTAAAATGTATGTATGTACGCCTGTTAAGGTAGAGTTTGGTGAGACTACTTGAGTAGCAAATAGAACCTAATATATAACCCATTCTCCACATGCATAAATAAATCATTTCATTTCATTTCATTAAGGAATTGTACGGTGCTACTTCTTATGTGCCATGTTTAATTGATTAAGTACTAAATAATTATGTAACTGAAAATAAGAGATGTGGATTAAAAAGAAAGTAATATATTTGAAATGAATTAGATGACTACTCAAGGGTAAATTTCTCGTTACATTGTTGATCTAAAATGTTCTTTACTTCTTAATTCTATTATAACTAGTAATTTGGGAAGTATCTTGTCTTCTTGCTGTTTATAAGTATTGGTAGGTACATAAATACATTTGTTACCATTGAAGTTTGCTGTCATTATTTTTAAATTAATTTGACAGTACGTTATGTAAAAAGAAAATTAAATTGGAAACAATCAATGGTACCGAAAATATGATATTGTTAGGAATACCACATTTAAAGCAAAAGGGGCTTTAAAAAATGTAATCTTTGGGTGGAGGAGAGCTGTGTATTACGTATCTGTGCACGGACCCTATTCTGCATTCGATCCGCTAATTAAAACTTCTACATCAATCCACCAAACGAAGGAACATCTGAAAAAAAAACCAAGAAATTTTGGCATAATAGACGAACATCATTCAAGTAAAAATCCAAAAGAAATTCCTCGTCTTCATACTAAATATATACCAATAGAACTTACCGACCTACCACAATGGCCGCCCGGTCGCTTCGCCATGTCGCGATTACCCATTCTGCATCCGCTAATTCAAATTGACACATCAGGCCAGACCGAAATACCCCGTCTGGCGGTGGGGGCGGCCCCTTCGGCGAACTGTCGTCATAATGCTTTTTGACAGTAGGAAACTCATACAACTCGTACATTTTTAAATGTTGTTGCAGTTTTGTGATATTTTTGAGATGATTGTTGGAGTAAAATTGCTGCATAACAAATAGTTCATTATTTTTTTTCTCTAAAAACGAATGTACGTAACTAAAGTGGGAATGTGTAGTATCCGTACTTACTTCAAATTAAGACGTGATTTAATAATTTTCAAATGCACTCGTTAAACTGATGGAGATATAGAAATATTATCGCCATATAATAAAGCATTTTGAAATGACACGCTAAATAAAAGGAGTCCCTAAAATAACGAAAAATATTAGAATAATTATTGCAAATAGTAAATACATTATGTCAAAGGTTTTATAAAAAAAAACTGCTCAAATTAGATTTTTTTCGAAAACTATCAACTAAAAAAGTAACTATAAAAAAAATAAGTTAAAAATATATATCATTTTGGAAAAGGTATTTAAAAGTTCTGATTTTTTTAACGAGGGCTACAAACAAGTACGTACTCTTACTGATCATTTTTATTTTTTAACTTCTAAACTAACTATAACTTTTATATAAGTATATCGAAGGGAGGCCTATGCTCAGCAGTGGGCATTTAATGGCTGAAATGATGATGATGATGATATCCATATTGCAATAAAGTGTGTTTTTTATGTTACTTGTACAAATCAAAGCTTTATCCTTTCTGAAGCGGCCATCGATCAACACTATTTATAGCCACCATTACACTCGATCAATATTTCCCTTACCTAATCAATCCAGTATGAGTTCGCACATAAGTAATGTGAATGTGCCAACTTAGCGGCCGCGATATTGTTACGACAGGTACATCAATGACGACTTAGCTTTACTTCAGTTTAATGTACCTACTGAGGGAATTTTTCTTTAACATTTTCTGTCTTTTTTGAGGCGAATCTGTGATGTGGTGTGAAATAATAATAGCGTAGATGCACATTGCACAAGACTTCAATGTATACTAGAAAGAAAACTAAACTCTCAAATAATGTACCAGTTCAACAAAAAGAAAAATCCATGGTCGTTCTGAGTAAAGATGGATATAAGTACTGAATGGCGCTGCAACGCCGCGCTCGCGCCTCCACGAGTCCACAGTCAAATCCTCGTAATCAAAGTATAAATAATCGTTTACCAATGCGTCCGAAAACACGCAAACCACCGGCCGTAGTACGATATTTCAGGAAGGTATTCCCCCGTTCGTCAGACGCAACTTCAGCACATCCTATTTATAAGCGTCTATGTATAAATTCACTAAAAGTTAACACCACAACACACGTAACGAATATAAACTCGGAAAAGCCTCTATTAATAATCGACCGACTGACTTTGCTACCAAAAATAATAGTCTAATTGTGAAAAGTTTATGCGCGATGGGTCGTGGACCGCTGCTATCTTGGGGAGGCTAAACTTAGTGGTGCGTGTGAGCCAGATAGTATGTAAAATTAGTGCTGAGTCTCCGAGACGGCGTCTGCTGGTGATGACGCTGTTCGCGTCCATTCACTGCGCCAGCCACGGTGACGAGCCTCAGTAACTGCCAATCTTGTGACATTCCTCGGTATGGCCCAGGTGACATAGCGGTCTTGCCAGGGTATTTTGCGTACGCGATCGTTGCCTTCGCGCTAATGCGATTATGACTGCATGCGCAGTGTTCACTATGAGATCACCGATCGGCCATGCACTACTACTAAATCATGTCAGATTTGTCAGCGTATATGCCATTTCTATCATGCCTGTGATGTCTTAATTAATCTATAAAATTAGGAAAATTGACTTAAGGGAAAATTAACGCCGTGTGCCTGATTATCTTTGACACTTTTGAGTTGATTGAAAACCGCTTAGCGCAGACTTTGCTAGTAAAATAATACTAAACATATTTTTTAACGTATGGATTTGTTTTGCTTCTATATACATTTATATAATTACCTATAGTTAGCTATGGTTTCTTTAAAATATCGATTTAAAGTAACTTATACACGTGGCCGATGTGTCCATGGACGCATACTTTTGTATGTAAAAATTAATGAGCTGTTTTTTTTCGATAATGTTACATAAAAGGGATCTCATTCCACGTCAAGGCAAGGCTCAAGCGCTTCAGGAATTTTCAGGCCCTATTGAGTTTCGAATATTCGTCCCCGGAAAATGAAATGAGGCGGCAAATCAAAGGGTTTTTGAGGGCTCTTGTTGACCAGTAAAAACAGAATTTGTAAATTGACCTACCCTTTGTTCGGCGATAAAATCGATGTTGCCACTTTTTAATTTCTACTCTTTCTTGCCGTAGCCGAATGGCACAAACGCTCACGAAACGAAACGCTCGTAGATATCCATCTCTATCGCTATTGCGATGCGTAACTGAGCCAGACTACCTTTAGCGGCGTTTAGTTTTCGTTTCGCGCCGGAGAAATGCCATTCGGCTACGGGGACAGGCTTGAGTTAGCTGACGTATTATTTTTGTCTACTGATGTTGTCTTTGTTTGCAGGATTATATTTATAACTTGCTATTGGCGGGATAAGTTGAGTGCATGTTGTAGTACGACTACCCGGAAATCATGCCAAGTAACTTAAGGTGTTGCTAGTTGAGAGTTGATAAATCAAATTTAGTTATGGAAAGCTATGTTTATGATATGTTTTGTTCTTACAGAACTGGATTTATTTTTAGGCATTGGAAAAACAGCTAGCCTACAAAGAGCTTCAATACAGACAACAAGTTTCTAATCGACTAAAAATTATTTTCTTAACGAAATCGTTACTTAACCCCTCGTATGCTTAGACACGAATCCGTGCGTGGGAATTTGAATATATTTTTTAAATGTCAAGGTCACTATTTCAATGATCAAATTGAGAGGCCACATGCGAGTGGTTAATCGCTTAAACCCGTAACTTTAATAAGTAACAAGTGCCTTTAAATATGTATCAAGAATTTTCCATGAAGTTCCCACTTAAATAAAATCAAAACTGGGCATATTTACAAAAGGTTAAGAGGCAATTAACGGGGAAATTGTGTTTCCTCCCAAGTTCAAGGGTGCCTCAAGCCGGTATTGACAACAATACGTTCCTCATGTCTCGTAAGTAAATTAGAACCGTCGACTGAATTTGCTTCGTGAAGGTTCCGAAATTACGCCTTTATGTATAATATATGTATGAGAACTGAGGTGAATCTATTAAAAAAAGGGCTTATATGTCTATGAAAATCATGCTAAAATAAGCCAATTTGAAAATATACTCCTCGTATTTAAAATATACTAGATTTAGCCCACGTCTTCACTCGCGTTAAATTTGAAAATTGCGGAATGCGCCCTACAAACTTCCACCCCCTATTTTAGGGAAGTGGTTAGTTAGAAAAAAGTAGCCTATGTCCCTCCATCTCTTCAACTATCTCCACTTAAAAAAATCACGTCGATTCGTAGCTCCGTTTTGCCGTGAAAGACGAAAAAACCAACATTTTCCCATTTATTATTATGGATGAGCAGGTGTCTTAAAAAGGGCTTATTTTTATATGAAAACCGTGTAAGAATAAGCCTATTTAAGAAAGGGAGTCTTATATGTAACATTCAGTTTGAGTGTAAGGAATTATTTAGTACTTGTACAGTGTACTAAACTTAGATTTATATTTAGGAGGTAAATAAGTTTGTAAAATTAATGTACAGATACCTTATTAGTTTATCCCTTGCCTTAGAAATGGTATTGAGAAGGTAAAATCTTAACTAAAAAGTAAATGTGTAGTATAATTTTGTCTGAAAGTGAAATTACTGAAGTAATTACGCAAAAAAACCAACACATTTTGTTAAAAAAGTCTTACTATAAATGATCGATTACCTGCAGCAGTAGAAAACTAAAACTTTAAAAACTTTAAGACGCTACAGGAGCGAAAATGCTAAAATGCAAAGGAACCCCCCCTTCAATTAGGGAATTATATTTAAATATACTAGTGTTATTAACTAGATTTATCGAAAAAATTGTCCATTCAGAACAACTCGGTTAAAAGATACTTATTGCGAAAAAACCTTTAAAATCGAGGTTCCGCTCTCGACTGTTTCCTCCTTCAAAACTTAATCAATCGTAACGAAATTTAAGAATCTGAATAACAATGAAATAATTTGTGACGGAACGTTTAGGTTTTTTGGCTAATTGTTACCAATTTTGAATACCACACCTTTTTTTGCGCCATAATCAATAAGGCCTGTTTTATAAATTTTTGATGGGCTCTTAGCGTCTTTAAAAATAAGAATATCAAAAAAATCGTGTGTGTTGTATGTGTTGAAAAAATCATTCTAAGTCCACATCAACAATGATCAAAGTGTACATATGATTAATATCATACCCAATGGTGTAAAAATAAAAATCAACATCCAGATAAAAAATGAATACTGTACTTATCTACGTACGAGTTTGTATTTCGTCCTAGCACCCAAAATACAGTCTTTGATAAGTTTGGGGCTAGGTTGATTTGTTTAAGGTATCCCCAATATTTATTTGTTTGTATAAAAAAGCATCGTTGTAGCTTTACGTCTTAAAACAAAGCATCAAAACTACACACCGCACATCGCAAACAGAAAGCCCACTCCCATAATCGTTCAAAATTTAAACTACAACTTCTCGCAGCTGTCAAAGCGTCCCTGTCTCCAGACTAAGAACAGCGGCATCAGTTATTCATGCCGAGTGCTGTCTGCCGCCGAACGAGTGTCGGCTCGTGTTCTCTCTGTTTTGATACTCTGTGTTTTTGATTTTCGAACGTTGGATGATATTTTATTGGATTTGTTAGGTAAGTACTTAAACTTTGCTGTTTTATAATACATATACAGCAATACAAAATAGTATTTTATACAATCGTGATATAATACAAAGCTTTTCAGTCGAGTACCATGTTTAGGCCACGAAGCTTGCTGAGTGGCCTAATAGTACGGTACGAGAGTGAAAAGCTTAATTATATCACTATTGTATACAATACTTTTTCTACGAGTCATCATCTTCATCATCAATGGACGGAAATATCATCATTCATGCAAGTTAAAAATTAATGTTAATAGAGTCGTTCACCGTTGTATCAACATCGAATTACCTAGCAACCAATTGTTTGTAATAACCGTCTCTGATTGGCCGATAACGCGACAGATAAAAAAAATATGTTTCAGATGCAGGAAAATTTGCCAGGTATCGCAAATTAGTATAGAAATTGTATGAAGTTCTAATTTTGAAATTATTACAGTTAACTAAAGTCAACTATAATGAGCTTATTATAATTGAGTCGGAACTGCCATAGAGTATCCAACACTGAAAAGTTAGCACTTATAGTTTAGTCTGTGGTGTCCTAATTGACAGATTACTGTTGACAAGTAGAAAAAGAAATGTAGAACATATAGAACCATAAACATAACCAATAACAGATGTCCACAAATAGTTGTTGTTGCTGTTGTGTTTATTTGTCAGACCATGAGATCACAAAGCTTTGTATAGGTAATCACTTTTGTTTAATTTTGTACAAATGTGTCTAAATATATTAATTTAATATGCCAATACGTTACTGATAAATCCATAGCTGTTGTGAACTGGGTGGTTGATAGTGATATGTTAAGGGATAGTAATTAATAACTTACCTATAATTACGTGAGAGTAGATACGTTTACTTTAAGAGACCTATGTATTATTAGTTTAATTAGCTATCACAAAACTGACAGCGAGTTAATTTTTGTTAACAACTTATGTTAATTGAGGGGACCCAGATTCTATAAATTGCGCAATTTATAATATTAGTAATGTACAGCGGGGCAAATCTCGACTGGGGGCATATGTAACTGGTCCATTTTTTCCATGTTTTACAATGTTTGCATTATTAAATAGATTGTCCACCGGTCATATATGGTAGGCGTGTTCAGTGGATACATGTAGAACTCAATAGTGTAAAAATTGAAAAAAAAAAATGGATCAGTTACAATTGCCCCCCAGTCGAGATTTGCACCGCTGTACCTTATGGATAAAGCAAAAATAGTTAATGGCGTTAAGAATTTATTATAAAATTGAGTCAATAATAAGGACGACACACAGAAACATACAAAAAAAACGGTACCTAATCGTAAAATTTTGTGATATTTGTGATGTTTATTTGGTATGTTTTACCTATCATATAAGTCTATTCGAATAGTTCTCTTCTACTTTTTGTGGATTCAATTTTATCATATTTTTAAATATAGCTTATTCAAAATACTTACTGTAGTAGTATATAACACATTACGTTGATTTATCTTTCTGTAAGGCCATTTATTACAACAGTTATAACCATAGATATCACGGTTAATATGCCTAATAAATATTCCCTAGTTGCAAAGCATTTTCAACTTTATCCTTCCACAAGGTACATTTAAGATCATTTAAAAGCAGATACTTATCAGCCGTGCACATACACCGTGGGCCTGAACAACCCGAAAGATTTTAACAGTGTATTCCTAACCACATTTAGAGACTATAAGTAATGTCATTATAAAACATCTGAATTTGGCTTAGATTTAGAGATAATTATAATTACATCTTTCTCTAAAACGGTTTTTCATCATAACTCTGGCAAAAACGCATTTTTGACTGAATACCATTATGTATTTCTAGTCTTGTCATAATGGTTAACTGATACTGAAAAAAAAATACAAAAAAACTCAAACTGCTCAAAAAAATAATGAAAAATAAACTGACTAATTAAAGGCCATGTAATGTAAAAACTATTCAAAAATAAAATAAAAACAAAAAATATCTGAAAGTCATTTACTTAGGTAACAGTTTTTGCTTTTTTTTTTACATCAAAAAACGTGGTTTAAATCTATCGGGTTATTCAGGCCCGCAGTGTATAATTATGGTTGTTTATAAAGGACCTGACAGAACGAAGAAAAAAGCCGTGCACACCGGCGCGACTAATCTCTCGTCGTAGTAAACGGGTCATTAAAGACGCCATCAAAATGGGAAATGTGGCGGGTCGCCGGCGATCGGGGCTGCCAAAGAGTATGGAAGTACATAAGGAGTATGTAACGCAGATATGTATCTCTACAGTACTATTCTTCTTGCTT
The DNA here is from genome assembly GCF_023078275.1 of Leguminivora glycinivorella. Classification (NCBI taxonomy): domain Eukaryota; kingdom Metazoa; phylum Arthropoda; class Insecta; order Lepidoptera; family Tortricidae; genus Leguminivora; species Leguminivora glycinivorella. The sequence goes on from NC_062974.1 coordinate 21,807,957, forward strand.
CATTTTTAACATTTATCAGATAGAAGATACACATAAACTGTTTTTATTAAAGAAAGACGACGGTTTTCCTTGAAGAAATGTTTACAACGGGCGAAGCATGTAAATATCTAAAAAAATATGATCTGGCTAGTTCCTAAGTGTAAGTGAAAATTTACATGATCATTGCTAGAAAATAATTCTATAGCTTCGTAATTACCTACATGCTCCCTACATATTTATAGCTAAAATCATGCTTTGCTTGCTTTAGTAATGATAATAAAGAATGCTTTAGTAAATTTTGCTCAGGTGCAGTCCAATTACTTGTACATGTATATGAATGTGTACACTACATGTGTTTCTGAAGCTTAAATAGGAGTTTATAGGAGAAAAAAGTACCTATCTGTCAATAATATATAATATTTATGACTTTTTCTTTGCCCATGTACCTGTAGAGTACCTAAACGACGTAATGTTCGTTTGTAATTTAATTGGTACTTTTATAAGTGTGCGCTTAAAAGATACGAGATCAATTATAAATCCGATGTAATCAAAAATTAAATTTACTTAATACACTTTAAAATTCAGTACAAAGTCGCTTCTACCTCCCAGATCATTGTGCGCGCGGCCCGGAGGGGCGCAGGGCAGGGCGGGCGCCGCCCAAAATAGCTCGCACGTGCCGCTCGCCGCCGGCTGCCCACGCGCAGCCAAGATGGCGGCCGCCCGAGTGTGCGCACGAGTACATGCGCACGCGTGTGTGAGTACCAACAACATAAGGTGTAGCAGTGGTGTCGTGTAGCAAGGTACTGGAATATGTGTGAGAGAATGGAATGTTTGATGCCAATAAAAAACAACAAAATTTCACTTTAATTATCAATCCATTTGCTGGCATTTAGCAAAATCATGTGTGCATGAGCACATGCGCACGCGTGTGTGTAACTGAGTACTAAGACCATTAGGGTATGTGCGGGTAAGACTGGACTGTGCGAGGATGGAATGTTTAATGCAAATAAAATAAAAAAATCTCAATACACTTACTGTTTTTTTTTTTTACAAAATATAGTGTTAATATATTTTTTCTTAGAGAGATTAAGGCCTGATTTAGACGGCGTGCGAACTCGCATGCGATTTTAGCTACATTGCGGGCTGTTAAGGTAACCTACAATTTTGCACAGCCATCAAATACCGCAATGTAATAAAACTCGTATGCGAGTTCTCGTATCGTCTAAATGGGCACTAAATCTGCAAACTTTCGCGCCCAAGTGTTTGCACGAGTACAAGCGCACGCGTGTATGAGTACTAACAACATGCGGTGTAGCAGGGTAAGGCTGGACGATGTGTGCCAAGATGGAATATATGTTTGATGCAAATAAAAAAAACGAAGACGAACTGTAATTACCAATCTACTTGCTGTCCTGTAATAAGGTAGTGTAAGATTCATAATTTTTTTCCAGAGATCAAATCAAAAACCTTCTTGGACTAAGATCGGACTACAATAATTAATTTCATCTTTCTGAAACTTCAAAAACAAAAAAAAAAAATCTTTCGCTTATAAAAGCTTACAATATATTTTCAACGTGTGCAGTTGAAAATATTTTTTTCTTTTTCATGAAAAGTGAACTTTTCCCCAACTTTTGTAAATGTTCTCAATCGGTTGCTAGGTATTAGGGGCAATATTGGCACCATACCATATGTGGTTGCTAGTGATGTACAATAACAATTAAATTTTGTAACAATTGCGTACCTATGTATTTTAACCTTTATCCAATCTTACACGGGTACACCTTATAAGAGAATACGATAGCTCGTTTCTAGGTACATGCACGTCATGATCTTGTGTGAGTGTACATTATAGTTTCGTTTGCTTGTGTGAGTGTAATTGATATCTACGTAATTGTGGTACGTATAGGCGGTCGTGATTGGCTCGTTTGAATTGTTTGTTGTATGTTGGCCTGCGACATTAAGAATGTAGTGGTTGATGGACGAAAGCTTAAGAAAATTGTAGAACTAATTGATTGCAATATTGGGTAAGTAGAAAATTGGTAGTAACCGATTTCGTTTATTTATCCCATTCTAAATTTCTTTCCTTTTAGCATTTCCTCAATTTCGTCGTCAGAGTCAAGATCATGTTTTTCACTTGTTTTAATGAGGAGATCAGCGAAAATTATAATTATTTACTTTGAATCAATCTTGAATTTATTCTCTTTGTACTTTTTACGTTTTTATGTTGGTTCATGGTTAAAATTTCGATTACCTATTATTGACTTACCTGAGTGCGAGAACCATGGCAGGTGAAGTTAACAACACTGACTAATCTAACCAAGTAATCTGGCGTTTGTAGCTGAATGCCGAAAAATCGACAACTCTTCAACAAAATTCAGAAACTCCACTGTATTTTTCTAGCATTATGTAAGAAGACCGCAAGGAGTGTGTTGTGTCCTAAATATGTCTAAGAGTGATGACCCGATGACACCTAAGTACTTTGGCAAGTAGTTACATTACCACCTCATTAACAGACTTTCTCTGAATTACATACCATAATTCAATTGACATGCTACTCCACATCTATTTTTTTGATACTAGTACATTCAACTGATGTCATTTAGTTATCTTGTACTTCGCTCATACTTTTCTGTGACAAATGACATGATTTTAATATTTTAATGACTGACATAATAATAATATATCAATGAATGATATATTATTACTATGTCAGTGTACGTTCAAATTGACCTGCGATAGAGATTAGAGGATGCCGGACATTTGAACATACCACGTTGGCGTGAAACAGATAGGCAGATAGGTTCCAATACGGCTAATACAATCGCGTGTTTACCTACATATAAGTTGTAAAGCTGTGTAAATATTAGCTATTCAATCAGGTCATGCAGTAGTTTATACAATTTATTGTGAAAATTTTATTTTTATTATTTTTATTTTTATTAGTTATTATTTTTTTTCACTCCTGCTAGAAATGACTTAGAAATAAGTGTGCGAACGTTGCGGCCTAGAGACAGCAAACCAGTATTATATACGTTTGAATTTTTATGTTTACGGTAATTATTTTTCATGACACAATAACACATTATATGAATAGCAGAGCAAGGAAAACTTTCTTAATCCGGGCATAAAACTTAAAAGGAACAGTGAAGCCACCTGAGCTTAAGATAAGTTTTACAGTAGCCCTTTTATAAGTGGCAACACTTGAGACTATCTTAGAGCTACTGAAGTAACTTAAGTATACCTTCATTAATGACGAATCATTCAACATCGCCATGTGCGGAGAATTAATCTTCTAAAGAATGAATCAACTGTCTTAATTTAAAAAAGATTATATACAATATAGATTGTTACAAACTTAAGCTGTTTTAATACCGTATAATTATTATTGAAATTATCTGAGATGATGCATCAAGCTAAGACATGTACTCTGAATACCGCTCTTAAAGTTTAGTAATGAAGATCCAAAATTTAATAGATATTTTTTGCGAATTATATCTGAAATAATTTTTACTGAAGGTGTTCCGGATTCCAAGTCACATGTGGGGCACTCTCCCAGACATTTGTTGTCAGTTACTGGAAAATGGTGATTCACGAAAAACGTTGGAAGAATAAAAAGTGCCGATCAAAGGGAACATTTTTGTCTAGTTATTATTTCCGTTGCGCTGTAGACTCGTCTAGTTGAGATTAGTCAGGCAAATATATTTAGATCCAGACAGTAAAAGTCAAAGGGTGTGTTTGGGAGTTTATTTATACAAAAAGGTTAATTTTTTAGATCATATTTAATATTTTTTGCTAAATGTAAAAAATTTTTTTTTGTAGGTAACTGAAGCAAAAAAATGTCTGTGGATGCCTAAAAGAATACTCTCGACTGTTTAGGCGTTGTAGAAAAACACGAATAAACAAGAGATTGAATCTTCAGACAATTTAAAAGAAATATGTTAGCTTATATTTATATTATTAGTAAAGTCTACCTTAAACACCTTAAGTATAATATCTTAAATATAAACGTAAGTTTTACGCGATTAAGACCCATTTTAATTTAATAATATGAGTGAAGATCATGTTAGTTTAAATCAATATAATATGTTAGCTTGAATGAAATTTTATTTCATTTACACTACGGCATAACTGATTTCAACTACGACATAAGACATAACTAAATTTGATTCGACTGTAAAACAGTAATGATCGGTATTTTATTAATTATTACATAATTATATCGTCATATGAATATCTACATACTACTTAAACACATATGGTCTAGAGGAAAGCAAGTCTCAACATTCCTCTACAGTTCGCAGTTAGTTTGAATTTTTAATGATTCACGGTTACTCTAGTATCACTAGACTTATATGTCCGGGAATAGAAACCATGATTACCTTTTTGATTATCGAGCACCTAATATTTCGACGAGTTAGCTACATGCATTTCATGAGTGACATGCTAAACATCGAATACCCTCCCTGCCAACATAAGTTTACCGCTACAAGTTGAACATATTATAACGCTGCCTACACTCATACCTCAACACACCTCGCACCGTCCCTTATCTACCGCACTCAACTAGCATTAGATTTCAGTAAGTTCAGTGATCTCTTCAGCCTCAGGGTACGTAGACAGATGCACAAACGCTCACGATAATATCTGTTTCGTAGCTAGCTTTCTCTATCGCTCCTCCGTATTGGCGCGACAGAGCCAGACTGCGTTACGCTCGGCGTTTAGCGTCAACGATTGCCATACGGCTACGCCGGCAGGTACGGTTCACGCACACACGCATGCGCGGGTAGCGGCGCGAGCGCAACTATATTTAGCCGCCTCCCGGCGAGCTCGAGACGGCTGGAGATTTCCAACATTCTACATTATTGTTTTTCTATGCTTTGTACCTACCAAGAACACTTGAAGTCTTGAAAACAGGGTAGAGTTTGCATAGTTAGGAATCATGCAGAAATAAAGTGAGCACTTCCATTTTTTTTTCAATGGATGTTGCTGACTTTTCTGTTGTCAGTTAAATGAATACAAATATATTATATTATGATCTGCTGTGCTGGATTTATTGATCGAAAAGTTTCACTTTTGAATTTATTCGTTGTCAATTTATTCCTACAAGATTACAAACAATTATTAAACGATATTTTCCTTCATGAAAAAGATTGACAAATAATTTAATTTAATTTTCTTATACCCTTACTACCTTCTTAAAATGTAAAAAATGTCCTGTAATATATTTATTTAATATTTAAAAAAATTAACAGAATAAAAGAGATGTTGATTGAAAATTATTTTGACCTTTGCAATTGAAATGGCGACGTTGCGTATTACTCGTATTGAGAAAATCTAGCCAATTTTGCAACCCCAGTCGTCTAATCTCATTGAGCAATTGAATATCAATTGATATCCAAATTGATGAGGTAGGTACGTGGTAATAATCATTTATTTGCATTAGAAAATGTACATATCAAAACTAGAAATGAGCATACAACTTATTAGCTGGCTAAAATAAAATAAAAATTAATAGGTCTTGGTTCCAAGTCGCTAACTTTTCAGTCACCGATTACGTACGTGATCACCAGTTAGGAGAGAAGCATAGGGCATATTAAATTATATTATATATACACAACCGCACATACACTTAACACACACTGGCTGAATAGATGATGATGGTGGGATGGATGAATGGATGTATTTTATATTTATTACATTATGCTAGCCATACCTACATACATACTTAATTACTTACTTACCTAATTCATAAGCATCATTATTTTTGTTTTTATTCCCTTCTGAATTTCTATTTCTTTTGTTACCACTTAGTTTTTGCATGTTTGTTGTATATTTGTGGACATCTGTTAATGTCTATGTTTATGGTTTCTTGTGTTTTCCATTTCTTTTTGTATTGCTGTTGATGCCCCGAATAAATAAAATCAAATAAATAAATAAAATATATATCAGTCAATGTCCTATCTATGTACTACGAATTGATATCTGTTGGAAAAAAACTGAACCAAAAATGTTTGTCATAAACATAGGTAAAAATAAAGAAATTGTACTTATACGAAATAAAATACTAAATCTTTTTTTTTTTTTTTTTATACTACGTCGGTGGCAAACAAGTATACGGCCCGCCTGATGTAAAGCGGTCACCGTAACCTATGGACGCCTGCAACTCAAACAGTGTCACATGCGCGTTGCCACCCCATTAGAAACTTGTACATTCCCTTTTGAAATCTTCTCGTAGCTCGTCATTCCCCTCTGTAGAATACGGATAAGTATTGAAAACCGAGACCAATTTAATTTCCTTTTTTTTGAAAGCTTCCTTGAAAGGTGAAAGCAGCTGTCACGAGCGAGCGAGACAGACGACATGCAGCTGGTTGAGGCAAGGCAACAAATATTTTACTCGGTGAGGGAATTAATGTTTTTTTTTCGACGTTCACCTTGGGAATTGGCACAGAGCTAATAGGTACCTACTATATTATTTGTATGATGACACATGTCGTCGTATAAAATGGTAGGTATTTTGTAAATATTGGGGATATTTTGTACATGTACTTACTTACGTTGGTAGTTAACAAAGATACAGCCCACCTGATCCTAAACACTAGTCGTGGCATATACTTATTTGGTTTAGGGCTAGGTTGATCTTTATAAGGTGTCCTCACAATTGTTTTAACCCCCGACGCAAAAACGAAGGGGTGTTATAAGTTTGACGTGTCTGTCTATCTGTCTATCTGTTTATCTGTCTGTCTGTCTGTTTGTCTGTCTGTCTGTGTGTGTGTGTGTGTCTGTCTGCGGCATCGTAGCTCCCGAACGGATAAACCGATTTAGATTTAGTTTTTTTTTGTCTGAAAGCTGAGTTAGTCGGGAGTGTTCTTAGCCATGTTTCATGAAAATCGGTCTACTATGTCGCAGTCGGGGGTTTTTTCAAATTTTAATTTTGTGGTAATTATACTTTAATTTCCCTTAGTTATAATGGCCTGAAAGCATTGGCACAATTTCTTTTTGAGCTTTGCTTAATATTTCTGCTATGTCTTAAAATATGCAATTATAAATTAAACTTCGCATAACAACTTAATTTAGGAGTGAGCACTTACACATACAAACGACCACAAGTATCAAAAAATGCCGAACTACAATGAATTGCTATGATTGCTGCTGTGAAAATTCCTACATATTTTCATTAATTAGGCATTTAAATTGCGGTAAGCGTCTTCTGTCCGTGATTATTATCTGAAATCCAATAACTTTGAACTAACAATGAATGGAGTGATCAAATCACGTATGACGAATCACAAGTCTCATGGCCGTTGAGCGTGGGCGGCTTGTGATGGACGTCGAGGGATAAACAATATGGCATGCCTCGGGAAATTTTGTATAAGGAAATCGATGCTTTCTGTGTGGAAAACGAGTGAAGTGGCTAAAGAAAGATAAATCAAGGAGTCACTAGTGGCTCTGGGAGCTTCGCAACATGCATCTAAAATAACGCCAACAAACTGCTGTGCAGTTTGGCGAAGATTTAAATCGTGATTTGTGTTATGTGTTTTCTGTAATAAATGAATTAAAAAAAAAATCACACACAAAAGTGAAAAATACTTATCTCATTAAGTCATTATCATAGTCAAGTCACGTTAGTCTTAAACGCCATAGACGCTATTGGCATTTGAGCCCTTTATGGCAATTTCCGCACTCGACAAAATTTCCAAAAACTGGATCGACAAAAAGTTTTGGTTAGTCATAGAATTTGGTTACGAAATTTCATGAGAATCGGTTGAGAATTGATACCTGTAGAGGAGAACATCCGGACATACTCATACACAATTAAATCAAAGACCTACGTGGTCGCTGCGGTCAATAAGAGCGATCTCTTCCAGACAACCTTTAGGTGGCGGTATTCATAATCTAACTAATGATTGTACATTCTGTGATCAAGTTTTAGTGTACTGAACTTAAAATTGAGTAGTTTCATGTGCTCTGCCTACCCCTTTATGGGATACAGGCGTGTTTGTATGTATCTTTATGATTATTCTGTACATCGATGGTGGAAACAACCCTTTTGGCATTTTAATCTTAAATTCCCTTGGTTCTGGGTTTAAGTTTAAGTAAGTATATTGCCTTTATTTATATGTATGCGAAAATTCCATCACGGAAATTTTCAACTAATAAAAAAAACATTAGCGTTCAAAACACCCATCAAAAATTAAGTCCTTTAAACCAAGAACGAAAACAAAATCTAACCAAAACATTAACTACAATCCTTGAAGAAATCGGAAACCGACTTTTTCCGTTTTCCAATAAGCTTCTTATTAGTATGTTTACTATGGGTGAGATTGGGGTGGTTAAAATGGGGTTTTTAAGTCGTTCTGTGTTGTTTTGTTTGGGAACGACACGTGCGGCCGTGCGCAAAGTAAACTGAGCCCGTTTGGCAGCTGCGGTGTGATTATGACGCCTCGGCTGAGTCAGTTCCTGTACGTATTCGGGTAAACTGCGGCGAAGCTTTGCAGGAAACGTGGCACGGCGTGGCGGATGGTATGGTATGCTAATATAGTACCAGGGGTGGCTCACTCCGCGACTCTATCGCCGCGCTAAAAGTACATGCCGGGGGCCGCGAGTTCACGGCCCATTCAGTGGTGACGACCTTCTCGCGACGCAATAGAATTCATGTCGGCTGCTCGCGTGTGGTCCGTTTCTTAATGAAGGTAAGAATTTAGAATGGCGGCATTTTTTGAATATCAAAGGAGTGAGCCTTCTGTACTTGTACTATTATATATTCTGTGATAGTACATTACGATACAAGCATGGAAAAAAGAAATTTCAAACATTTGCATGTTGGTTGCAATGAGGGCAATGAAGCTTATACCTATTTAACATTATTTCTGTATATTGAAATGTCTATCTCTGTATAAAAGTTTACCTACATAGCTGAATGATACGACGGACTATCAAACTTATTTTTAGTGTCTCATGTTACTAACCTTTAGTTCAAAGTTTTTAAATGAGTTTATATATCTAGAGACTCTGAAGATTGTTAGAATATTTCATTATCTTAACGAAATTCTTAAGAATATTATAAAATGTGCCTATTAGTCATACTTGTTATGGAGAATTTTTGACCAAAAGCTGCACTTTTAGATGGAAGCAAGCCGCTTTGCATGGTGATAGTAAACATCATAGTAAACAATTTTTTCCGAGGATATCGAAATTTCATCCCTTAGGAAGCCGAGCGCAGCGAGATGTTTTATGAAAATGAAAAAAATTCTATCTTTTTATCATATCGTCCGATTTTGACAAATCGTATCTCAAATGAAAGATATTGATTAGTGCAACTTAAAAAAAATTTAAAAAAAAATATTGTTCAGAAAAAGTAACAAAAAATTGAAAAATGTAAATTTACGTATCGCATTAAACAACTTCAAAGAATGAATGACAAAATGTAGAATATCGATATACGAGTTTTTTTATATCAAAGACAGATAAATACATAATACTACTAATACTTGGACCACCATACAGTGGTAGCTCTGTAGGTTAACTTTATATGTAAATATTTTAGATTTAGGCTCCTACTAACCCTTAATTAATTGTCACTTTCATTCATGTATGTACTAACAAAATATGTGTCTCTGTTACACGAAATAAATAAATAATAATAATAATAATAATAATTGAAAACTAAAAACCGCATCCGGCATCGAAATCGCATCAGTAGTTTTTAAGGTACAAGTTGCCAAAGTTGGAAAAGTTTAGTTTTGCCAGAAAGTCAGAAATAATCTATTTTTCTTAGACATAAAAGTACACAGTGACAGTACACATCAAAATAAAAGTTTTTTCTCGATGATGTCATAATTTAAGCCCTTAGAAGGACGAGCGTAGTGAGGACTATTAAAAACTGTTAAAAAAAATTCTATTATTTTACTCAGTTACAGAATTCTTTGAAGATAATTTTAAGTAACCATAACTTTGTTAAAAGATAATTATTACAGTTATTTTTCAATTATAGCATGTAAGTAAATTTGATTATCCTTAGCGTAAGTCTGGGAACTTGTTTGCAACACCCTACTGGGGTCCATGAGATGCTTTATAATTTTTTGTGTCAACTTTTTACCATGGTGCAATAAACGATATTATGATTATTATTATGATTATGCTTTGTCCGATTTTGACAAAAAATGTGTCAATTGAAAGGTATTGTTAAATGTAATCGAAAAAAAAAATAAAAAAAAAATTGCTAAAAACGTGTAAGAAAAAATTAAAAAAACCTTAAATTTTCGTATCACGCTGAATAACTGCTAAGAACGACAGATAAGATATACAATGTCGATATATGAGTTTTTAAAATCAAAGACAAATAAATTCATAATTATAAACTGAAAACCGAATCGAAATCGGATCAGTAGTTTTTAAGATACAAGTTGCCAAAGTTGGCTTAGTTTGTTTATATGGTCGCTTTTAAATTATTCAGCCAAAAAGTCAGAAATAATATATTTTTCTTACAGCTAAGAGTATGCATTGATAGAAAACATCATAATAAATGATTTTCGCTGAGGATATAAAAATTTCATCCCTTAGGAATCCGAGCGTAGCGAGGTCTGCAACGAAAAACAACAAAAAACCAAGTTTTTTTTTTATGTTACATAAATTAATTTCTTTCAACTGACACACGTTTTGTAAAAATCAGACCACCAAAAAAAAAACTTTGTTTTTTTGTTAGTTTTTTGTTGCAGACCTCGCTACGCTCGGATTCCTAAGGGATGAAATTTTTATATTCTCAGCGAAAATCATTTATTATGTCTTCTATCAATGCATACTCTTAGCTGTAAGAAAAATATATTATTTCTGACTTTTTGGCTGAATAATTTAAAAGCGACCATATAAACAAACTAAGCCAACTTTGGCAACTTGTCTCTTAAAAACTACTGATCCGATTTCGATTCGGTTTTCAGTTTATAATTATGAATTTATTTGTCTTTGATTTTAAAAACTCATGTATCGACATTGTATATCATATCTGTCGTTCTTAGCAGTTATTCAGCGTGATACGAAAATTTAAGTTTTTTTTTTAATTTTTTCTTACACGTTTTTAGCAATTTTTTTTTTATTTTTTTTTCGATTACATTAAACAATACCTTTCAATTGACACATTTTTGTCAAAATCAGACAAAGCACAAAAATAATAGAATTTTTTTTAACAGTTTTTAATAGTCCTCACTACGCTCGTCCTTCCAAGGGCTTAAATTATGATATCCTCAGGAAAAAAACTTTTATTTTGATGTGTACTGTCACTGTGTACTTTTATGTCTAAGAAAAATAGATTATTTCTGACTTTATGGCAAAGGAATTGCAAAGTGATCATATAAACTAAACTTTTCCAACTTTGGCAACATGTACCTTAAAAACTACTGATCCGATTTCGATGCGGTTTTTAGTTTTCAATTATGAATTTATCTGTCTTTGATATAAAAAAACTCGTATATCGATATTCTACATTTTGTCATTCATTCTTTGAAGTTGTTTAATGCGATACGTAAATTTACATTTTTCAATTTTTTTGTTTCTTTTTCTGAACAATATTTTTTTTTTAATTTTTTTTAAGTTGCACTAGTCAATATCTTTCATTTGAGATACGATTTGTCAAAATCGGACCATATGATAAAAAGATAGAATTTTTTTCATTTTCATAAAACACCTCGCTGCGCTCGGCTTCCTAAGGGATGAAATTTCGATATCCTCGGAAAAAATCGTTTACTATGATGTCTACTATCACCATGCAAAGCGGCTTGCTTCCATCTAAAAGTGCAGCTTTTTTTTCATAACTAGTATGACTAAGACTATATGCACATCTTGTGAAATTAACCAAAAATTCATGTATTATGTTTGTTGGTGTAGGTACTCACAGAAAAATATTGTTGTAGGGCTGAATCTTTAGCCAAGTCGATATTACAGCTGAAACGAAATTTTACCAGATCAGAAAATCAGACAGACTTAGTCCTTACAGGTTTCATCCTCAAACTTGATCAAATATTTGATTTCAATTTACTGTAGGACACGATTCAATCAGAAGCCCTGTACAGTCACCGGCATAAGTAAGTGGTGATTTCTGTACCTTGTCGCTTTTAACAGTTTGACAATTTCGTACGGCATTTCGAACAAGACGTTAGTAATGTGACAAGGTACAGAAATCATCACATATTTATGCCGGTGACTGTACCGTAAACCAGGGTGACTTTAGGAATATTTCGATTTACGGTTATACATACATACAAACGTACAATCATGCCTGTATCCTATGGTAGGCAGAGCACATGAAACTACTCTAGTTTCAGTGCCACTCCTGGCAACTAAGCGGTTAAAAGAAAACGAAATTGCAAAACCATTATACATTATTTACTAAAACTGTTTGTGTAACTAGTTAGATTACTAAACATTAGTACATAAAATCCCGCATTCAATTATAGTAGGTATGGTTCGAAAACTGAATTACTTATCAAAGTTTTACCGTATCGCAATATCACAATTTCTTATTCCCTTACTTGCTAGAAGGGACACTGAATTGTGTACAGTTTAATGTCCCCTGCCAACCCCTTTCGGGAATAGAGGTATGAGTTTAAATATAAACTGAAATAAATGTCATATACAAAGAATAAATGACCAAGGCCTCCAAGTGTCCAATGCTAGATTCGAACCAGCGTACTCCGTTATAGCCACGGATGCCTGAACCACTCGGCCAACTGGTCACGGCGGCAAGGGTCGAAATTTTCAAGTATATGACACAATTACCGAAGGTTTACGGCGCCTCCTATGAAATAATTTAATTTGGTCTCAGAGTGAGTTTAAATATATTTGGTAAAGTTATTTAATAGTGATCGACACACTAGAATAGAACCCAATAGAGATTTATCGCACTCATTGACAGTGACTGAAGATTAAAGGCATCTACTGGTACACTCGAACACTGGTACTTTTAGTACCTTTACTTTACGCATGGTACGGTACTGCCACAGTATAATAAAGAGTACTATCGTACAGTATGACCACTCCCGCTCCCCACTGAAAGTGCCGCCCACCCCCTCTCGGTTACCTCACAGTTACCGCCTGTCAAAAACGCGAACAGTCGACCTGTCATATCTCACTCACACAAGCATGGTACGCGTTCACCTACATGAGCATAGACTGTGTGCTGGGAACGCTCCTCTTTCATATATTTGATCGCCAGTGTCCGAGATGTGGTACTGCATAGCTACTGACATGAACTAAATAAAATCGCAATCCTACAAGTGATAACTGATACCCACTTGTTAAACAGACGTACTTGAAAACTCTCCAAATGCAACAGGTAGCTCTTTCACAACATAAAGTCCGAAATCGCTTAACCAACCAACAAATAAATTCACATCTCTCGTCCAAAATTCAACCTTATTTACATAGAGAATGCAGCTAAAATCGATAGGTTTGTACAATCGATTGGTTAGTAATAAAATCGGTTATGATAATTGAAGTTAGTCGATAGTGTAGTTGATCTCAATCGTATCTACGGCAATAAGCTAAGAATGCGTTTCGACTATGTCCTTAGTTCGTTGATCGTGTAAGCTTTGGGCTTAGCGGGGTGAATGTCGAATGAGGTTGGCAATATCGATACATGTCAATTCCCAGGGCTTGTGATAAATGTGAAGGCAGGCAAAATTGTGTTTGCATTGGCCTAAAGTTTAATTTTATAATTCAATTTCCTAAACTAGCTTATTATTTATAAGTTCACTTATCTCTATAGTTGATATGTATTTTCCTTATTATGCTATTTTATTTTAACCATGTCCTTTCTTAAGGTACAATAATTCAAGAAGACAATATTATAAGTATTACAAAGTCCCTCAATGCGTCTGTCTCAAGAATATCATAGGTACTACCGATGGGTGACACCGCAAGAATCAATTCAGTAGCTAGGACTTCATCGTACAACCATGCATGGAGGCAAATGTGGAGGGGGATTTTGTTTTAAAATATGTAAAGGTTTACTGGCTAGGTATAATGATAATCTTCATTACTATTACCAATTTCCTCATATTGGTTTGGTTTACAATTTATGAGTCAAGCCGTTGACTAATCTCAAAATCTCTGCCCAACGTTCGACTATCGTTTTCAAGGCGTTTCGAGAACCCGCTCAGCCCAAAGAGGGGGTGATTTGGTGGGTTGGCCGCGTGCCAAACGGCGTCTCTGGCGAGCGGCCAAATCGGGAGCGCGCATTGAAAAAAAACGGGCGTCGCGCATCTTTGATATGCGTCAGAGGCGCGCGCGCAACCATCGGAGAAACATTTTTTTCTGTTAAGTAGTTTTTTTGTTAGATGAGATAGATGGACAGGTTTTCTATTGTAGATTTTAGTGAAATTTTCTTGGTTAGCTTTGTAGTGGACAAATTATCAACCTTTAATTGATATACAAACATACATTTTTCAACAATGCAACATGACTCAAAAATATCGATTATTATTGACAAATTTAGGGGGAGTTTCTGTAAATTTTATTAGTCTTAATTATGGTGGTATGAGCATGGAAAACTATGTATAAAACGTTAGCTTATCTGCTTACTGATGAAACTTATTATGTAAGTTTTCTATATTTAATTCAGATAATTGAGATTTTTCAGAAATTGGAATCATCTAAATGTATGTATTTTAATTCTTTTATGTTTGTTATGTATTTAGTCTTCATGATTTTACCTATAAAAATCTTTACCGACTGTCGTTGAATGAAAATGAAAATGTTGATAGCCAAAATGTTTTCCATGTTTTCCATTTCATGACGAACGTGTCGTCATGACGTCAAAGCCACATTTTGGCAACACACATATTATAATTCAATAAATTATAATCTTTGAATATCAGAGAAGTAAAATATTAATCAAAAACATAAAGAGCGAATAAGTAAAGTATATGTGTTTTCTTGTTTAATTTAATATAGAATCCAATATTATGTGTTATGGCTACTGAGTAGAAACCAAACAAATTAAACTTAAATTAAAAGAAACTAATGTGTTTCGTTTTCTTTCAACCCCTTATTTGCCAAGAGTGGCACTGAAGCTTTAGTAGTTTCATGTGCTCTGCCTACCCCTTTATGGGACACAGGCGTGATTGTATGTATGTATGTATGTAATGTGTCTGATGTGACAGTACATAAAACGTAGATCTGAATAAGTTTTGCCTTATTTGATGCGGGGCGCGTAGCCTTTCTTATTCATGTTATCAGGAGCAAACCAGTGTCAAACGGACGCAATCTTAAAAACAACATCATAGTTTAAAAAAAAAATCCTCGCACCTATCTCAATCTTGCATCACTAACATTTGCCCACAATTTACGGCGTTGATTTTCGAACACTCGATATTGTTATGAAAATCCAACCGCAGTCAGAGTGCTGGCATCGGTCCAGCGAGCAACAGGGCCTCTAGCCAAACGTACAATCATTGAATCTCCTCGGCGAAAGATGCACCACTGTCTTTGTCGCACCAATATGGAAGAGTGATAGAGTGGACTACGCTAAACAGCGTCAGCGTTTGCGCTCTTGGCCAGCGAGCAACAGGCGTCTACGCTTTATTGCCGAATGACGCTAGAGATACTCGATCGCTGGGGGATTATTTCCTTACATGTGTTTGGTATTGGCAAGGGGCGAGGTGGAAGAACTGGTGATGACTGATGATCACAAACACACGTAATTTTATGAAATGTAGCAAATTCCTGCTAGCGACAGCCTTTTGAAGTAGGTAATTCTAGTTAATAACATGCGTCAGCGTAGTTACGAGTCAATAAGCGCGGAAAAGTCTACAAGTTCTACTAATATTTTTTACTTCTTCATTGAATACGTAAGCGTAGTAAGATTGGATAAGTCTACAACTAGTACTACGAATTTACTTCATAATTTGCGTTATCATGTCTAAGAAAGTGTAGAAAAGTATACGCTAAATGGAGGGCAGCACCGGTCGTGGGTCTAGTGATGGTTGAAAGATAAGAAAAAGTTAATCTCATATTTTCTTACTGTGTCTAAGCGACGTATGTTTATTATAAAACGAAAAAAAAAAAGAATACACAGAAAAGCAATAATATAGTCCACTAGGAATTTAAATGAAATATTGCAATTTTAATGAGAAATAACGGCTCCGAGGTAAATGAATAAAGAATTTTCATAACAAAACTAGAAAAGCGGTAAACTTTATTATTTATAGCTTTGTCAATGAGTAATCAAATGTTGTCATCTGCCCACGATAACTGTGTGAAAACGTTATAAGTAGGTACTTAAAGTTTAGATTGGATCGTGCAATGCTCAAAAAATTTGACCAGATTCTTCCATTCCAGACCAGAAAATTCGTCGCTCCGTTTTGCCGTGAAAGACGGACAAACAAACAGACACACTTTCCCATTTATAATATTAGTATGGATATGGATGTACCTACAATATAAAGAAGTCTTTCGTCGTGTATATCTTGGTTTCTTGGTCGTTGGTCGTTTCGTACCTACATACATCTTGCTCTTAGTTAATCCGTTAAAGGCACTTTATTGGCGTTTTCAAGTATTTCGGTCTCTTTTTGACTACAAAAATCGTCTGAAATACATTTATTGTGCCTCCTAATATTGAATAAAAATTATTCAATCTGATTTATGGTTAATTAATCCTAATAACAAGCGAATTTCGTAAGTGGATGGTGATAAGCAATAATGTGTCAACCCACAAAAACTAAAAAAATGAGATTTTAATGCCATGTTATAGCTGGATTTTTAAACTTCTATTTGCAAAAATGACCTTTTTATTTTGAAAATATTTACTATCCCAAAAGTAAAAAAATAGGTTAACACAAATCCTATATCGTGTGTTGCCTGTTTTGCATTAATGTGTCAAGAACCTTAACTTATTATAGTAATTGGCAGAAGACATATTTAAATTACAATAATGTGTTATGAGGGTTGACTCAACGATTTTTTTACACTTGACTCATTCTTGCAAAACGCAAAAAATGACATAGTTACCCACTATGAGACTTGAATGATTATTGCAAAATGATATTTTATTCGTTGTTTTATGCTACGACCCGTGTTATAAAACATAAGTCATTATTGTTAAATTATATTCGGGTCATAAATTGTTCGTTTTTGGTGTAAGTACCATGACACTATATTGTAAAATATAACTGTTCATATTAATTTATGTTTGAATAAGTTATGACTTAGTCCATTAGTATATTTTTGCACATGAATGGTAAATTCAGTACGAAATTGAACATTTTAAGTCATGAATATACATATTCGTTATTATAATTTGCAAACATTTTTTACAAGTACGTGTTTATATAAAAATCTAATATAAGCTACTATTTTTTTATAATTACTAATTACATTAAGACGTGTTAATGTATGCATAAAAATATTGTTTGATTTTTGAATACTTACTGAATGGTAGTTTATTATTTTGTTAAAGATATTTTATGTTTTGTTCTTGTACAAGTCATGAGTTATTCATAATTTAAATGACTTAGTCTATTTCTTAGCGTAAAAAAATATTTTGTTGTATATTTTAGATAAGTTTGTTTATTGTTTATTGTTTTTTTTAAAGATGATTATTTGGTTTTTGTAACGATTTTTTGTTGAAAAAGCACAGATAATTTAAATATGTGTCTAGAAATGATCATTACTCTAATAGTTAATTTATAGTATTTTATTCAACAGGCGTTTAAAGGAGGTCAAGAAATATGAGTGGCGTACTTTCCACGAGTATTTTGGAGTCAGTTAAACACCATTGCATACAATACTTTTACAACGACCATGCACTTAGTTTTTAATAGTTTTTTTAAATAATTCTCGCGAAATTCACACTGTTTCCTGTATTGCAAAGGTTTGCACTGTCAGCTCAGCTGCCCAAAGCCTTCCCGCGCACGCACGCAGTATCGTTAATGCAATGCGTTGCCATGATTACAGAACCAAACAATGCGTTTTCAGTTTTTTCGATACGCACAATCCTGTAAATGACGAATAACAGTTCGGGAGTAGAAAAATCATTAAAAGGTTTGATTAATAAATAATGTATTGATTCCTACATGACGACCGGTCTGGCGCAGTCGGTAGTGACCCTGCCTGCTACGCCGCGGTCCCGGGTTCGAATCCCGGTAAGGGCATTTATTTGTGTGATGAGCACAGATATTTGTTCCTGAGTCATGGATGTTTTCTATGTATATAAGTATTTATATATTATATATATCGTTGCCTAAGTACCCACAACACAAGCCTTCTTGAGCTTACCGTGGGTCTCAGTCAATCTGTGTAAGAATGTCCTATAATATTTATTATTATTTTATTATTTATACCTAATAACATAAGTGACCATGACTGATATGTTACTTAACACTTATAAAGTTAAAAATATGCATAGGTAGAGTATTTTACAATAACAATTTATGTGCTTTAACATGTTTATTTAAGACTCATAGATATTTTTAAACAATTAGCAAAAGTGGGTTAAGTATCATAACACAGTCTTGAAAAAGTTTGACGTCGTCGAACAATTCGCAATAAAAGAAAAGGGCATTATTTCGTCAAATTGAAGTTTGTTTTGAAATTAAGCTACAATAATCACTACTACTGAACGTATTATAGCTGAAAAACACAACAATCTATATAAAAACAATTTTTTTTAAGAGAAACACAAAAAAATGAGAAAAAATCTTTAGACGCCATTTTCTCAAAATGGTTGGCGTGTGGGTTGACACATTATTGCTTATCACCATCCAAGTAATCCGCCGTTATTGCAGAGCTGGAAGCAAGCCAAAGTACTCGCCATTTTGTATCTTCAAATTAAAAAATATTTAGTCCAAAATGCCTTTAACCCTCTTTCAACCTTACCGAAGTTGGCATAAGAACTGAAACGGTTCGACTAGTACAATGATTTTAAGACATTCTAGTTTGATTATTCTAGAAAGATGCGTGCACACAGATACAGTCGACGACATTATTGTTAATCATTTGGCAGGTGCGGGGAGAATTCAATTCTCCACTTCAATAATGACTTAGTAAATATTCGTTTGATGATTTAGGTTTATCTGTTGTTTTTATTTTGTTTTTGTCAGGTGTTAGTAATTAACAAATGTTATCAATGAGTATCTATTTTATTTTTGTGACTTTAGACGAAAATAATGATGTTACCAGTTTCAATGGCAGCGCGAGTTGACGCACTACGAGGGTAGCTGATGAAAAACCGTTACAAATCGCATAGATTTAGACCTAGCGAATATCACCTACAAAAGGAAAACCCGTCTAGCGGGTAGTTGTCAGTGAAAGGGTATCTTTATTAACTGTTTGTCACTTTGAGGCCCTTTAACAATTAGTCAGTCAACAAAAAAATAGTACGGTTTAATTTTCACATTTGTTGGTTCAACTCCCCGATGAAGAAAGTAATTTTGAGAATGTCTTTAAATGCAGTATTATGTACTTGTAGGTACCTATTCCAAAATAACATAAAGTTTCCTTTCTTAAAAATATCCTACGATATTTAAAATAATTTCCCTTCATGTCTCATTGTCTAGGGACGACTTGGATAGTTAATATACATATGTTTATATAATTGAGTGTACAGCGACGTAGATGCTATGTGGCGATGACCTCGACTGGACGTCTAGCCAAATGTTGGCGGTGCGTCTCAGATAAACAAGATTTCTATCTACAATTTGCATCTACAATAGGTATGTAATAGACGAGTAATGTTAGCGGATGAAGTGCATTTAAATTATATTGTTCATAATAACCGCGTAAAGAATAAACAGAGTACATGAAACTTTTCAAGTTTCATTGCCGCTCTTAGCAATTAAGGGATTGAAAGAAAATTATATCCCTCGGTTGTATTCTACCAAAGAGGATATAGTTTCTAGAGAGTTACGTCAAAGAAAAATGTGTAGTCACAGTGCGTAGACTGCCATCTAATTTGGCCTATACTCTTAGCTTGATATGTGTTAAAATGTCAAATATGAATATTAGCGCCATCTAGCCGAGAGTCCCCCAAAGGTGTAATGCCATCTAGGCCACCGTACCTTTTTCTCTATGGTTCCGAGCTTCCGAGGTAGGTACGTTCTTTCTTAGAATTTATCAGTCTATATGGATGGAGTTACATAATATATGTCTTTGATTATACGATACCCACGTTTAGAAATGGGGTGGTAATTTTTTTTACCTTTTGGGGAGACGTCACGGGTTTCCGTACATAGATATACTGGCTATCTAGCCCATTGTGCATACACAAAAATTCTACCATAGCAATCTGTTCATTAACTAGGCCAACGCGAAAGATAATAAACATGTGTGCGCTGAAAAGCATTGCCAAGAGCTTCCGTGTCGCGTGCTAGCATTTTACACATTTCTAGGTCACGATGCTTAGGTATACCTAACAGTTTGTGTAGATTTTGTGTGAAGTTACAGACAATTAAAAGCTTAGAATACTGATAACTATAAGTACCTAAAAGCTTGTGTAGATTTTGTGTGAAGTTACAGGCAATTACGAGTAAAAGATTGGGATACTGCTGCACACAAACAATTAAGGGGCTACTAAAGGAGCGACTGACAGCTCATAGGCCACGCTTGTCAATTTCCTCAGCCCCCGCAAGCACGCACACATAGAAGCGCCGAAATGCGTTCCGCGGAGCAATAGCCCAGCTAAAGCTCCATCTAGCTTCATAAATGTAAACTACAACTATCGGCAGTCAGCCAAAGAAAAATATTTCGGCAAAATGACATTGACAATTTCACGCTTCACAGATGGCGTTGTAACTAATATTGTATTCAATTCATTCGCCCAATGTCAAATAACAAAACGAATGGTTCTTAATGTTTCTATCAAAGCTACTATACGTTACTATAGCTTATGGAGTTTTTTCTACACTCCATATTATGCGCCTTAGGAGATTTATAGAGACAGCTATAATATCTATATTAACGAATTATTCTTGGGTATAGGTTTAAGTAGTTTATTTAACCCCTCTTACAAATAACATTTCCTTGCTACCTAGGTATCTAAATCGCGTTGTATTTTTTTATTGTTTTGCAATACTTACTTTACTTACCCTTTGGAATATACCATACGTTCTGCAACACTGCTAGCCCCGTGATGTAGGTAAGTGCGTTTTCACATTATCCTATCCGATATCACATGTAGGACCGATATCCCATATATTTACGCCGTCATCTTTAAATTTTTCCTTGTACTTCTTTCCTACATATATCCGATGTCAGATTGGATAATGTGAAAACGCACTACGTACCTACAGCGAGTCACTAGCCCCGCAATTCCCGTTTAGTTTGTACATTTTGGATCACGTCTCTGATTTGGATAAAAATTGATAGGCTGATAGTCCATGATGCTGAGCAAGATTCACTAGGTTTCCCAAAATGTCCTAGATTGATTGTATGAAACTTTCCTTTTTTTTTACCGAAAATGCATAGAAATCTGGTAACAACAAAGGAAGGTTCTTGCTCAGCATCATGGACTCTATCAGCCTACCAATTTTTATCCAAATCGGAGACGTGATCCAACTGTACAAACTTAATGGGAATTGCACAGCCGGCCTCTTCACCATTTTTTAGTTCTATTTTTCACACCCGTGGCGCAGCAGCTACCAGATCTTGCTATGCCACTATGCGAATACAGGTGATGCTATACGGAAACGGTCTAAGGAAACCTCTAGATTTGAAATTAATGAAAATTGGCGTAATTTACAGATTTTGCAAGAAAAAAACACTTCATTTTAATAACTGTCAAAATTAATTTTCTGAACTTTTTGCTGATACGGAATTAATATGAAATTGAGTCTCACTCAATTGTTCTAAAATGATCAATGGACTCTATTGTTAAATTAAAGGTGACAGCTAGTAACTAGAGTTGCCAAAAGCAACTGAGTAGCTACTGACGCCACGGCCAACTCATTTATTTACTTTACATATTTTTATCAGACTTAATAAAATTTTAATTCAAAATGTTCATGTTTCTCGAACAGTTGTCCCTTATGTTTTATTTCTGAATGGTATATAGTACCTACATTACGATACAAGTGCAGAAACTCGTGTCGATTTTTTGACAGCTTGTTTAGGATTTCCTCTTCGCACGTGTATCGTACGATGTTTTTCAGTGCCTACCCTACATATGACCCTTTGAAATTTCGACCTGACAGGAATAGCCTGGTATGCGAACTTGTTCTGAAAAACACCATACATGTAAGAACTGAAATAGTAGGTACATTATTAACATTTGGCATTTTCGCGAGAATAATCACCAAAAATATTTTTTCTAAGGTAGGTAAAATTTATGGTTTTCCTACTCAGAATCACGAGCCCTTTCGATCTGGGGCAAAAAACAAGAGATAAAAAAATGGTCCCGAAATTTTCTGTTATTTCGCATACTTTTCACTTTGTAACCGCAGCACAAAGTGTTTGAAAAATGGTAACGAAGTGGGAAAAATTAAGTTTTTTTTGCAAATTCAACATGCTGCAAATTCCACTTCATGCCAATTGAAATTTAAGAAAATTCATCTTTAGGTATGCAAATTCGTCATTTTAACACAACATGCTGCAAATACTTTTTTTTGCAAATGCAACATTTCAGAAATTCAACTTCTGGCTGGACACCACCTCAACTCACTGGCACCTCAGATACTACGCGAAGACCAATCAACATAGACTTACATTAGATTATAATTATATTGTCTTCGGTTAGGACGATAGTTATTTATTACTCATGAAATAAAACTAGCTTTTAATGTCGTCGTCGGAAAACATCAGGATATATTTATAAGTAAATTAATTATACGCGATTTAATCTCTTTTCATTCTTAGAAAGAACGTTGAGTTTGCGGTCCCTTCATTGTTACACGGATCCGAATTAGGGTCCATGTAATGAACGTCCGTGTACCCGTGTTACGTCGTATGTCCAAATTCATGGAATTTAATTTTGAAATGAATATTGCTAATCACAACAATAAATTGCTGTAATATTAAAAAAAAAAAAAGATGATAATTGCTTATTATTAACAATAAATATGGCAGGGATGGAACTTGGCAGGAAGAAGAAGTAGCTTGTATAATTAATTAATTATGCAATCATGCGCTTATTGTTATGATTTTTTAATGTAAGGTACAGCGGGGCAAATCTCGACTGGGGGCAAATGTAACTGGTCCATTTTTTTCATGTTTTACAATGCTTGAATTATTAATTAGAGTGTCCACTGGGGGCGATACGGGATTTTGTCACTAAAATACCGGTTGAAAATAAAAATTTTCTGAATTCGAACCCGTGAGACTCAAAAGCCGGCCCGCTGCTTATATATGGTAGGCGTGTGCAGTGGATCTATGTAGAACTCATCATCATGTATGTAATAAATAAACGTTTCTTAGAAATAAACAGGTTTTTTTTTATCATAATATAAAATGGATCAGTTACAATTTCCCCCAGTCAAGATTTGCCTCTCTGTACCTTACCTGGTACTATGATTATAACAGATATACCCATTTTAGACTAGCGGTCCCGTATGGTATCACGTAAATTCATTTGATTGAATTGATTGAAGTTTGTGTGTCTTGTAATTCGATAAAAGCTACTAACATTACGTACACTTTGTTTTATTGTAAATTATTAATTTTCTGTATTTACATTACAATTAGGGAACAAATCAAATTATTTTATTGAATATTTTTCGATTTGTTTTTTTTTTTTTCAGGTAGTCACACTAGTTCACACTACTATATATAAATTATAAATTTCAATAGATATCATACACGAAAGAAAAAACGACAGGGACCACCAGGGGCCACTGGTGGCTGAGCCGGGAATCGAACCCGGGTCTTCAGCTTACGCGGCTAACGTCCTTACCACTAGACCACATTAATTATCGCCTAGCCAATTTACTCCGAAGATGGGGTAGGTTAACTAAGAGTCTGGAGTTTAGAAAATCGAATAGATACGTGTTATAATTGCAAATAAATACTTGCGTCAAAAATAAAGGGTTTAGAGACCCGAATAGTTCTTCTATCTGTAACAACAATTATTTTCATTAAATTGATTCAAACATCAAAGATACATGAGCTGAAGCCAAAAGTTAGTCAACTATCCCCGGTCTCCCCTAACCTACTTTTTAGGGTTCCGTAGTCAACTAGGAACCCTTATAGTTTCGCCATGTCTGTCTGTCCGTCCGTCCGTCCGTCCGTCCGCGGATAATCTCAGCAACCGTTAGCACTAGAAAGCTGAAATTTGGTACCAATGTGTATATCAATCACGCCAACAAAGTGCAAAAATAAAAAATGGAAAAAAAATGTTTTATTAGGGTACCCCCCCTACATGTAAAGTGGGGGCTGATATTTTTTTCATTCCAACCCCAACGTGTGATATATTGTTGGATAGGTATTTAAAAATAAATTAGGGTTTACTAAGATCGTTTTTTGAAAATATTAATATTTTCGGAAATAATCGCTCCTAAAGGAAAAAAAAGTGCGTCCCCCCCCCCTCTAACTTTTGAACCATATGTTTAAAAAATATGAAAAAAATCACAAAAGTACAACTTTATAAAGACTTTCTAGGAAAATTATTTTGAACTTGATAGGTTCAGTAGTTTTTGAGAAAAATACGAAAAACTACGGAACCCTACACTGAGCGTGGCCCGACACGCTCTTGGCCGGTTTTTATTAAATGTAGTCTAACATGTCTACCTATTACATATTATTATGTTGAAAAGGTCTGTTTGTTAATAAATAATTATAACAGATTTTTATAGTATTTTCTTACTTTTACCAGGGGCGGCTCACTCCGCGCTTTTATCGCCGCGCTACAAGTACATGTCGGCGGCCGCGAATTCGCGGCCCATTCAGTGGTGACGACTTTCGCGCCGCGCAATAAAATTCAATGTCGCCTGCTCGCGTGCGGTCCGTTTGTTAATGTAGGTAAAAAATTAGAATGGCGGCATTTTGTGGACATCAAAGGAGTGAGCCTTCTGTACTTGTACTATTATAATTATATTCTGTGCTTTTACCTCTGTGCGAGGCTAGCGGTCTCATATGGTACCAGCAATCATTCCAAAAACCGAAGGTCACACATTTTTTTACTCAAATATTGTTACCTTTAGTCAAATAAACCATAGATATATTAAAAGAACTACAAACATTGGATTTAACAAAAAACACTCACTCAATGGGGCTAAGTATCTTGATTGTGTACACTTATGAGGACACCGTGAATCAATATACATTTTAAATAAAGAATAACGATTAAATGGCGGTATGGTCTCAGTCGTTGGAGGTATACATACAGTACCTGTATAAGATAAAATATACTACTGTGTATAATGTATAATACAAACTATGCCAAGCATAACCAAATAAGGATGTAATTCTGAAAATAAGTGATTGAAATAAACAATTTGGTAGTTATGTTGTTTTATTTTATATGTATTCAAGGAGATGAAGAATACAGGTATGCTATGTGCAAATTTCTTTTTTGATGATTTTTAATTGCAAGAATCCATTTGACCTCAATGGTCTGGAATCCAATTAAAATCGTAGGCAAGCTCGGGTGCCAAGTAAATGATATTATAAGATTAGGAATAATAGGAATGCATCCTTAAAATTAACGTAACTAAGAAAACACCGTGTAGAATATTCATATGTCTTTAGAGAATCTGTATCTCTCTCAGTTTTTCTCACTCAGAAGGTGGATCTTCAACACGTCTCGGGTAGTCCGGCGGTTCCTCTTTCTGCAGCCAAGATGAAAGCGAAACCTTGTCCTGATTGTTGACATTTAACTGAAAGTTTAAAGAAATTTAGTAGGTAGTAAAATAACGTTTTTAAAACAAAGATGTCAAATCAGGTAAACAGCTGAACATAAAAAAATCTCTTTAATCGAACTGAAAGAGAGAGAGGCTTTATAACAACAAAAATAGGGTGTGAAATTATTGAGGAATTCGATACGACTGGACGATAATTTCAAGAACAGAGGATTGAGGCCCAAATTAATAATAAGTATTTATGACTTATGAATGCTAATTGTTACCAGAACTGGTTTCAGACAATACGTATGTTGTCCCATAAACATAGTAAAAAATCTAGGTATTAGGAACCCTTTTACTCAAAAACTGTCCGTAGTTGAAGCTGTAGACAGATCCTTAGTCATTAACATATTATCTTCATCAATTTTCACAGCTAGGTAGTACCTATCTAGTACGTATAGAGTACCTATCTCTGCTGACATTAGAATCCCCTTAGTCAAAGTCCAATCCATCAGAAAGGTATTAATTTTATTTATTATTTTAAGCCAAGCTCAGTTTAGTCAAGACTAATTTAAAACTGTAAATTAAACATAAACGCACTGGCTAGCTCAAACTAACGTACAAGGTAAATCAACTGATGATTATTTTATTTTACATTTTGTCAGAGTTTCGTTTCCTTTCAACCCCTTATTTGCCAAGTCTGGCATAGAAACATGAGTAGTTTCATGCGCTCTGCCTACCTCTTTATGGGATACAGGCTGATTGTATGTATATTTGTAAATATTATTTTATGTAAACTTTATTGCACAATTCATTAAAAAAGTACAAAATTCGAACTTATTTACTG
This sequence comes from Leguminivora glycinivorella, assembly GCF_023078275.1. Classification (NCBI taxonomy): domain Eukaryota; kingdom Metazoa; phylum Arthropoda; class Insecta; order Lepidoptera; family Tortricidae; genus Leguminivora; species Leguminivora glycinivorella. Next base: position 21,834,537 of record NC_062974.1, read on the forward strand.
ACAAGTTTTATGTGATAGATCAGTTAAAAACCTGAAGCTGTAAAAACAACCTAACAAAACCATCATATTTAGAATAAAACTGATGTAATATAAAACAAAATTAAAGTTTTTGAAATATAGAACGTTAACTAAGGTTTTTTTAGCAAAGTTATTTTTTAATCTTTAGTATAGTATGATTTAGGGGAGTGTACAAGTTTGTAATGGGGTGGCAACGCGCATGTGACACTCTTTGAGTTGCAGGCGTCCATAGGTTACGGTAACCGCTTTCCATCAGGCGGACCGTATGCTTGTTTGCCACCGACATAGTATAAAAAAATAAATAAAAAAACCTAAATTATTTAGTTAAATTGATAACCAAGGTACAAATTTTGTTTAGTTTTTTTTTATATTGTGAGATGTGTATCATAACCTAGAGGAACTACACTGTTCAGTTTTATAAATAGTGGCTAAAAATTAGTGGAAATTAATATATGAAATAAAAGTTTATCATAATACAGACTTAGGTATATACCTACGCTTACTTTGTACCTTATGCTCGTTTAGCATGTCGTGTACTGGATATAATGAACTAATAAATATTATGCATTATTTGTATAAAATCCTTTAACTGATGGTATCTGAAATAAAAACTTAGGTACACAGTAAATATAGACTAACTTAAAAATAACCAAATAATCCACCAAAATGAATTCCCACGGGAAGTACGAGTAATTAGTCAACTATGCCTATTACATCAATATTACTCGCTAAATTCTTTGGCCAAGGAATGGACCAAGCCTAGGGTTTCCTAGTACTATCGAAGAGGACCTTCTTTATATATTATCTGAAGTAACTCTCTAACTTCACCATACCAGTCCAGTCTACTACATATTAGTAATGATCAATCCTTCTAAGTAGTACTAGTACCTATCAAATACCAGAAGCGATGTTATGCCTTATCGTATACTCCTTATGCTAAGAAATGATGATGGTTACACGTCGTCCTGTAGAAACAAACCCATTCGTTGTTTGTGAAATTTCTTAAAAATATTTATTAACATGTAAATATTTGTCTCTTAACTATTTAAAAACGCACTATAGAATAAATAGCTTTTTGGTTTTTCACCGGGCAAGTTGCCCAGAGATTCCTTGTACTTACTTACTTACTTTTACAGACATGATTTATGTTTTAGTTATGAAGATGACGGTTAATGCAGTACAAGGATATTTTCCATACCATCTTCGATTCCTATTTCTATATACCTCTATATAGAAAAAAATGGAGTAGGTATATATAATTGGTCGCTTATCTACCTAACAAATAAATAAAAAGTGGTAACGGTTCGGGAATCAGCAGATATCACATACGTCAGTATACCACAGGTCGATATTCAAGTCTCTACACTTTTTATTGCATTTTTCTAAACACTCTCTCATCCGTCACTATCCGATGACATCACGGCGCTTTTTAGTGGCAAGGACGAACCTGTTTAGTCGGACCTGATTACAGTCTTCTAATCACATGTAAAAGCTACCACATAAGTACCATTCTTTAACACATGAGCTTCTTCTACTCCATGCTTTTAACATTGTGCTTAAAACTATAAACTTAAAACTATACATACATACATACTGAGATATTTGATTAAAACAACGGGAGTACGTTAACACAGCTGATGCTTTATTCCAGACTGAAGGTATATCTACAATATTATGAGTACCCACATAACACCCCAACACTTATTCTAATATTACATAGTAAGATTATACATTTAAAAAAATGCGACTACATACACTAAGTCTAAACGGCGCTAGTTTTTTACTAATGATAAAAATAACTTAAGCTAGGTAGGTGTATGAAATTGTACATTGTTGTGTGCCCTAATCATATTCACATTATCGGTGTTCGTAACAAGGCTAGGCTAGTTAAAAGTAGTAAACAGTTATGCACATAACAATATCATGCACCGTAATGCTCCTACATTAGAACGCATATTACATTGGGTAAAGAGTTATGTGGTTAACAGAAAATAACAACAAATTTTAATATCTACTACTAATGTGTGACAAGCCAGGACTTACCTAGTTTAATAGGTTTAGGTATTTACATAATAATTAACAATTAGGCAGGGAACAATTCAGGTAATGATGACACGATTCATGACATTACGGATGTACCTGTTGACTATTATTACATTTTAATCAATTTCAAATCCGTAGCGTTTAACTTGTTTAGGTATTCTTTTTTCTAATACTGGTAACGGTGGGTCGACACGTTTTACTCGTGTAGGATCACCCCCCTCGACTACCTTGAGCTCCCCGTCCCCCGCGTGCTGCGAGACCCCCGCAGGCGTCGCGGGCGCTGGCGGCGACGCCGGTTGCCCCGCGGTAGACCTTACGTCGACGCCAGAGCTCTTCGCCATAATGTCAACGCTGGGCACGGCGCCATCAACACTAGCTGGCCGGCCGTTCTGCACGACACACCCTGGTTCGGTTTCACTCTTGGATGGAGGACAAGCGTTCGAGTTTCTTAAGTATCGGCGCTTCATTTGATCTATATGTCGATGGTGTGTAGTTCCGTCACCTGTCGCAACCGTATAATCAGACTTCCCAAACCTATTGGCTACGTAACCATCCGCCCATTTTGCATCCTGTCCGAATGTTCGGTACTGCACGGGCTCACCTATTTCTAAATGCCTAGATGGTCTATGTGATTTTTCTACCACTTTCGATTGTTCGTTGATGACTTTAGCGGATCTATCTGGCTTAATGGCATCTAAACGAATACGTAAGTCGCGACCCTGCAACAACCGAGCTGGCGTCTCACCGGTGGTACAATGAGGAGTATTATGATAGTGCAATAGAAATTTCAGTATGGCTTTGTCAATGTTAACCCTCTCGTGCTTGGCTTTTTTAATTACACGTTTTATCAATTTTACCGCCCCTCCACCGCCCCATTAGACGCTGGATGATAAGGAGCCGAAAAGGTATGACGTACACAATTTTTTTCTAAAAAGTCATTAAATTGCTTACTGGAAAATGGCGGGCCATTATCAGAGACTATTTGTTTTGGAATACCCCACCTTGACCAAGATTCCAATAGCTTGTTTATTACACTATCGGCGGTCGTACGTGCCATGCACGACACCTCAATCCATTTTGATCGTGCATCAATTGATACCATGTAGGTACGACCATCTAAAGGACCTAAAAAGTCAATGTGAACTCTTTCATAAGCCCGCGACGGCCAATGCCATGGCACCGGCGCGCTCGCCGGCGGCGCCGCGGCCACCGCCGCGCACGCCTCGCACGCGCGACACCGCGCCTCCACGGCCTCGTCCACTCCGGGCCACCACACGTAGCTCCGCGCCATGGCCTTGGTCTTCACGACGCCCATGTGAGGCTCGTGTAGCTCCCGCACCACTATCTCGCGGCACGCTTCCGGAATTACAACACGATGACCCCACATGACACAATCGAGTTCTAAATATAGTTCTTTCTGCCTATTGAAATAAGGTTGCATTTCCTTAATGTCCGAACTGTCCGGCCAACCGTTTTTTATGTAATTGACTACTCTACCTAACAATGGATCTTTTGCTGTCTTCAAACGAATATCATTACAGTCTAAAAAGAACATATCGGACGCAAAATGCAAGTAAGACTGCTCCGGGGGATCGAATTCCCTACTTTGCCCTATTGGTAGACGCGACAGCGCGTCTGCGCAATTTTCCGCTGAGTTTACATACTGAATGTCAAAATCATAAGCCATTAACAATAATGCCCATCGCTGCATTCGACTCGAAGTCATGCTGGGTACGCCAGTTTGCGGACCAAAAATACTTATTAAGGGCTTATGGTCAGTTACTAAGGTAAACCTCTTGCCATATAAATACTGATGAAATTTTTGAGTCGAATAAACAATCGCGAGCGCCTCTCGATGTATCTGCGAATAATTTTGTTCAGCGGCATTGAGTTTCCTTGATATATATGCCACTGGCCGCTCCCGCCCCCGCCCGTCGGGCTGGCTGAGCACGCCAGCGACCCCGCGCGGGCTGGCGTCACAAGTTAGCGTCACGTGATTGTTACCCCCTCGCGCACGCGCAGCGTCGCCGTCCCACCGTTGTAGCACCCGAGCCCCCCATCGAAAACTTCTTTATATCTGTCGAGAATTACATTTAAATCGCTATTAATACTGCTAACGGAATTGACATTGCTGACAGGGCTACGCTTCATTATAGGTATCTCCACCCGTAACTCGGCTAACCACTCTCTGCCTAGTAAACTGGTTTCGCCATTTTTTACAACATATAAATCTAAATTCTTTGTTATTGTACCATAGGCTACGGAAACTGTTATTACACCATATGTTTTCATTTTAGTACGGTCCAGAAATCTAAATACACTTTTAGGTTTTTTTAATGTCTCATTTTTAAAATATAAATCGTACGTTTCTTTACTAATAAATGAGCCAGCCGCGCCCGTATCAATTTCCATCATTAATTGTTGTCCATTAACACAAATAGGTACACTCACCGGCTTGTACTGGCTTAACGAAACTCTGTATAACGCTTCCTCCTCTTCCTCTGACTCGTCTGTTTCCTCTTCGCTATTTCCTCCGGTAACAAAATAGGCCCGTGGTCGGCCGCCATTGCGCCCTCGGGCCGCTTTTTCATTGTAAGACAGCCTTTTGGGGCACACCCGGCGCAAATGCCCCTGCACCCGACACATACTACATATGTATTCCTTAAATTTGCACGTAGAAAAACAATGATCTGTGGCGCCACAGGCAGTACAATGCGTTGCACCGCCTATACTTCCAGATGTTTCCCGCGCACTAAAACCTGTTTCCTTCTGCTGGCGCTGCGCTGGCGGCCGCCGGCCGGCCCCGCGCCCCGCGCCGCCCCCCGCGCTGGCCACGCGATGCACCGCTCCCGCGGGCTCCCCGGAGGCTCGACCGCCGCCGCCGCCCGTCATGATTGCAGCATCACGCTCTGCCGCCTCCAACGAACACGCCAAGGTCACCGCCTTGGCATACGTTAAATCTTCTTCCGCAAACAGCCGTTGCCGTATAACGTCCCCACTCACGCCGCATACAAATTGGTCCCTAAGGTTGTCCGCTAAATTGTCTTTAAAATCACAAGTTCGCGCCAACTTCTTCAGCTCCGCCATATATTGCGATATAGACTCGCCCGCCGCCTGCCTTCTAAGCCGAAAACGATATCGCTCCGCCATTATGGACGGCTTCGGTTTTAAATGACCTTGCACTAACGCTACTAACTCCGTGAAAGATAACTCCGACGGTTTTTTAGGACTCGCTAAATTTGTCATTAACTCGTAACACCGATCACCAACCACAGCAATTAACGTCGATAATTGTTTATCACTGTCCACAGAATTAGCTTTAAAGTACATTTCGAGTCGTTCACAGTACAAGTCCCAATTGCCATTCTCAATGTCGAACTCGCGAATTTTGCCGATAGACATATTTTATATTGTTTTGCACGCGTTTCACTAGCTATTATTGCGATAAATAGCCTTTTCACTTGTTCATCCTCGTCGCCAATGAGATATTTGATTAAAACAACGGGAGTACGTTAACACAGCTGATGCTTTATTCCAGACTGAAGGTATATCTACAATATTATGAGTACCCACATAACACATACAACATACATACAATCACGCCTGTATCCCATGAAGGGGTAGGCAGAGCACATAAAACTACTCAACTCCTCTACTTAAAACTATGTGTATATTAAAAGACGTAGTACCTTGAAGTTTCTGGGCCTTATAGTATTGTTCGAAAATAAATGAATATTCTATTTCGGAACACCTGAACCTTGCAAAAAAAAATTACCGGATTATCAAATGAAAGTAAGAAAACTAATTAACGTTTGCCTCCTAGATAGTTATGATTACCAAGACCTGTTCTCTGTCAAAAGAAAAAGGTACCCGTTCTAAATCTCTGCTTGTGTATTCGTGTAGTCCCGGCAGTGCTAAGTTGCCGAGGTACCGAACCCGTCCTTTACAGAATGATTTACATTCCTCACTGTTATAAAATTAAAAACGCATCCATTCTACTGTACGTAGAAAGCAAACTGGACTGTACTTAGAATCCGTGAATCCGGACATATTAAACTTGGGTACCCGGACCTTGATAACACGGACCTAGCCACAAATCCGGATTTATATAACACTACAGAAAAGCGAGCCAGGCACCTCATACACGAAACGCACATGCGACTGCGATCGATACTGAAGAAATAATAAACTTTAACACTTTCGAAACCGGGCTCTACGCGGCGCTACGACATTTTCGCTACATACGGGGAAACCCATGTAATCGGCTACGCTTCTACGAGCGGTGTGCCCGACAGTCGGGTTCTTGGTAGCGAAAGTGTTGTTTAGAGACACATGAAATGATGACGACCGGTCTGGCCTAGCGCGTAGTGACCCTGCTACGCCGCGGTCCCGGGTTCGAATCCCGATAAGGGCATTTATTTGTGTAATGAACACAGATATTTGTTCCTGAGTCATGGATGTTTTCTATGTATATATTTATATAATTAAGTATATCGTCGTCGCCTAGCACCCATAGTACAAGCTTTGCTTAGTTTGGGGCCAGGTTGATCTGTGTAAGGTATCCCCCAATATTTATTATTTATTTATTTATTTACATACACACAAACGCATAAATGAGCAAATCCCTAACATGAGCTATGTGTCACTGAAGGGCTCCTAATCGGATCATCATCAGCAGTTCTTTCATCAATCTCTTAACACGAGCTATGCGTTTTTGAGGAGTTCCGTTCTGATCATCATCAGTTCCACTTCGTCAAATGTAAGTCCTTGTCCTTATTCATAATCCAAAACATTAGAGAGACTTTGGTGATAATACAAAAGTCACTACAAGTGTGCCGTTCAAATTTGAGAAGTTCCCTTGATCTTTCATGGATTGGTATCCAAAAGAGATCACCAAAACTCCAGCATGATCGAAATCTGACTTGAAACCTCAAAGTGCTTAAAAAACTTAACTCGTTAAATTCGTCGTTGAAGAGTTCCGCTCTGATCATCATAAACTGTTCCACTTCACCATATGTGACTGTTTTGAATGAAAATGCATGATGTTCTAATAAAACACAAAAATCACTATATATTATGCGCCTTTCAGACTTTAGGAGTTTTCTCGATTTCTCCAGAATCCAATTATCAGAACTGGCTTTCAATAATATGTACATACACTAAAAAAAAATCGAAACCTGTCTACTTAGTAACAAACATCAAACATTACACACGAATTGATAAATGATAACCTCCTCGAAATTTGGAAGTTGGTTAAAAACACAAGTTTTTAAAATTGATAATTAAAACTAGGTACCTTATATTATTTAAATTACCTTTTACAATTTTTTTTATACCACGTCGGCGGCAGGTAAGAGGAAAAGAGGTCACCGGAAACTATGGACACCTGCAACTCAAGGGGTGTCACATGCGCGTTGCCGACCCAATAGAAACTAAGTACACTCCTTTTTTGAAGAATCCATACTGTAGTTCATCGGAAATACCAAAACTATGCTTTATTTTGTGCTACCCTAATAAGGAATTCTGGTAGTGATCGCATACATCGATAAGACCGCCTGTTGCTGCTTTTATTTTCAATGTAATTCTGTTATTAAATTTGTAAACCTGTTATCTTTGTGGGGCAATAAAGAAGATTAACTTATTTACTTACTTAAAAAGTAAAGTAGTGTGTAAGTGCGTTTTCACATTATCCGATCCGATATCGGATGTAGGAAAGATTTCAAAATAAAAAAATCAAAGATGGTGGCGTAAATATACGGGACATGGGATGGGTCCGACATCCGATATCGGAACGGATGATGTGAAAACGCACTAAGAGAAACTATGTAAGAGACATAGAGTCATCGAGTATTTTGCCGAACACGCAGAAAATAGACGGGCCGAACCGCACCAGAAAGGTTCCTTTTGTGCCTATGTTTGGTATGAAACCCTAAAAAAGAGAAAGCCAATTCTTAGGTTTATTTTACAGTTCTGGATTAAGCTTGAGTTTAGCTATATATAAACAAAATAATAATAACATTTGTCGGACACTATCCCGGTGAGTCACTCGGGCACATTGCACAGACATGACCTCATAACTAGGATAATTCACCAGCAGTTAGTATTTTCCATACAATCTTGTGGACCGCGAAGTACCGTACTACAAGTAGGTACTTACCTGCGCCAGTTCTCGAAAATGGTCGAGATACTTGGTTGATTCGACGATCATCGTCGTTTCGGCGAACGATCTCATAGGCAAAAGTGAGCGACACTCGCTAGGGGTGAGATGCAGAAGGCGGTACTCCTGTACACGGCGCGTAGGTCGGTCACCTTGGGCCCTGCCTGCCCCGCTGCTGGATGTATTTAAAAAATAACCATGTACCTGGAGTCTGTCTTTTCCCTTTCTTATACCATTGTTTTTGTATCTTTTGTATTTTTAGCATAAGCTACAGAAAATATTTTGACATACCAACGTCAACGAGTTTTAATCACAGACAACCGCATAACAGAAAGATCACTGCACAGACCATACAGGTTGTTTGATAGCGAAGTACGTACTAAGTAGAAAATATCAAAGAATTATAGCAGAGAACGACATAATTACTTATGTTTTAATAGCCAAGCCGAAACGGCAGATTTAACATTTTAAAATTGTACTGAAACACATCCAACTTATCAGTACGTATAAAACCATGAGTCGTTTATGTAAATGGCCTTGGAGATGATGAAATGAGAAAATGAGCCAAATAAATATCTGTAAGTACTCCTCACACTAATAAATACCCTTGGCGGGATTCGAACAAGGGACATCAGCTTTAGCAGGCCGGCAGGGCCAGTCCAATCCAATATGTACAAGGATTTCACTCCAGAGTTGTGGGTTCAAATCCCGTTGCGTGGCCAACCAACTTAAACATTGTAATTTTTTTTATTGCAATATCTATTCTTATTTTTCAATGAATGTATTTTTTTATTTTTGTTTTATTTTATTTCACTTATAATTGTGTAAATTATGTACAACACACAAAACAACATTGTATACATTAGGTTAGGCTCCCTTAGAAAAGTTTTTCTTCTTTTGAAGATGAATTAATATTAACTTCTTTATTTTATAATTTATTTGGTATAATAAGAAAGAAAAAAAAAACAAAAAGTAGAAATTTCGAAATAAAATGGAAAAAAATCACCTAGAAGTTAGCATATTTAGCTGATGGCTGGTACCACAGGGCCACGGACACATTATCGTTCCTGTCGAAATTTCATAGCATCTTGTAACTCAAATAGTATAGAGTTTGACGTAGCTTTGGCAATACGCACACATGCGTATATATAATAAATATACAAAATGAACGTAGTTTATGGAAAAGGATCTAACCCACAAACATTGCCAATAGAATTTAAACTTTCTGACAATAACAATAGTCATTCATTTCAATGGCAATTTTATGGAGATAAATCCTTTTCGCTAAACTACGTCCAAATTTTCGTAATTATAAATTGTCAAAAACGCTGCGCGATTTGACATAGGTCTTGCCTCCTCAAGGCCCGCCGGCCGTCTGACATTTTTGACAATAAGGACACATGTATACGATTGACGTATGAAAGAAAGAGAAACGAAACCGCATAAAATGGCCGTTTTCTGTTGAATTCATGATATCGTAAATGATGATAAATCTTTGTATATACGATAATAAAAAATATTTCCTTCTACGAGAGACTAGATAATTTGGAAACCTTCACTTTAAAGTAGGTTAGACTTATTAAAGTTGCATATTTTTTTCACAATGTTAGTTAAACGAAAAATTAAGGCCTTACTTTGGATTAAATTTCTATCGAGAAAATTGTAAACATTCGTGTTTCGAGCTGTACAAAAATTTCAATCATATAGTCAAGATATACATATCCAAAAATCAGATCTCTAGGTTTCCGGGGCTAAGCACACCAGTGAATCTAAAATCCTAATATTTATCGATGCATGGCCTTAAGAACTAAGTATTTTAGTTTATTTGATTTTCTGTTCATTTGTGTGTGGTAATAAAGTGTTAGTCTACTATAAAACGTCTAGACTATATACGTGTTACTCGTACCAGTATCTCCACGCTGGTAACAAAAAACTGATTTAACTAAGAACGTATTAAAACTAGTTAAGTATTTATATGGACACACTACTCGCTAGATAGGGACCTAAGGAAACTCTCGCGTTTTGTATAACACTAAATATTAGTGATATGGTGAACATAAATCATTACAAACACAAACAAGGTTTTTTAGATAAGATAGAATCTAAATAAAAATGAAAATGAAATATTTATTTTTCAAGTAGGCATATTACAATGCGCATATGAACGTCAAATGGGTGAATATCTCAGCGTGAAAATATACCTACGCCGGCGCTAACCCTACGCCTCAGCCTCGAGAAGAGCCCCCTCAGTTGGGTATCCACTATGGGAAAATAGAAGCAGCTGACAGGTAAAAATGTAGGTAAGTTTGGTATCCAAAGTACGAATCAAAAATATTTTACAGCCGAAAGAAGAAACTGTTATTTTGTCGGTTACAAGCTGTGAATGTTACTATAAAACTTCAGTTTCAGCCAAATTGCTGCCTACTATAACATCAGTTTTATTGCAACAATACTGTAAGCCAATAATCTGAACACCTATCGGAGTATCAACAATATTTATGTTTCCTCTGCCAAGATACTAGTAGGCGGTCCGATAGGGTTTCTATGATTTTGGTTAACGGGGAGAATGTTTTTTTTTTTTTTTACATGAGTCAAATTCTCACACATCCTTAACTTTATTAGTTCGACAATTCCCCTTGTTCCTCGTAGATAACCAAGTTTGATAACTGGTTTTGTGTGAGGAAAAATAATTCTTCTTAGCTAACTGGGTTATGAAATAGGATTTTTTTTCTTCATAGAAAACCATTATTTATGCAGTTTTCTACGAAGAATATTTTTTCTTCTTTGCTTACCCGGTTATGAAATGGGATTTTCTTTCCTCGTAGAAAACCATTATTTTTTGCAGTTTTCTATGAAGAACTTTTCTTCTTCTTGATTTTTTTTCTCAAAGAAAACCATTATTTTATGCAGTTTTCTACGAAGATTTTTTTTTTTCTTAGCTTACCCGGTTATAACATTATTCATAGTCTTACTTATTTTTTTTGCAGGTTTAAGAGCAATTTCCTCCCGCCAACGCTCCAACTTTGGAATAAGGCTTTTCTTAGAGTATACAATCAACAGTATGGCGTTCTTTAAAAAATGCGTGTAGGTACGAGTTCCTAAACGGCCGTCAAGGCGCATGTACCACTTCTAGATTCAATCATGCGCATGTTCCACTTCTAGGTGTCAATGGGTTATGGTGACGATGACGTGCTTACCACTAGGAGGACAGTTTTCCACCGTGTGGTATAAAAAAGCACAGCTTCATCAGTATTTCAGTAACGTTGGTTAAGTCTCAAATGTCTGAATCCGAATGAACATTTAACAAGAACCCGCCTGGTGGGCACTCGTGAACTTTACTCGGTGCCGGACAACCCGCTGGGCGGGTTGCGTCCATACAAGCGAGCGCGCGGTTCTAGATTACGACCGTTTTCTAATGTAGCGCGCCACTTTTTGTCTGGTTGTGAATATGTTAAGTACCGTTTCCTATCTCGTAGGCCAGAAAGTTGGAAGTTTCCATAAGAACAATCTAAAGCAAAATTTAGACTTCCCCATATTCCCGACTCCATGGACACACTACTGTCTGACGAAAGCAGACATAGGCAAAAGCGAAAGAAAATTAATATGCAACTAAATGTCTCGGAGACGTGAAATATCGGCCGGCGGTGGCGACATGTCTGCTCAAGGATGTGGTTGAAAACACACACGTGTAGGTAAGTATACATACCTATATGGTGAATATGTTTTTCGAAATAAAAATCAGTTACAAACCATCATTAACTAGTTTGCAACAGTCGCTACGTTCTATAAAACCTGAAGTAGGTATCTTGCGCTTCGGCATGCCGTGGCAATATGCTGAGTGGGCTCCCAATTTAACATCTAGATTGTGTTGTATTTATCTTTGTTATATTTGTCCAAACTGATGTTATATAAAAAATATTCTATTCTATTTTATCTTCGTAAGGTATTCGAAACGTCAAATGTCTTACGAAAGTATCTTTCACTATCGAATAATAAAAAATAATTCTATAGTTATAATTAATTTAAATTTAATGCAAATTCTCTCTTCTATTAATTATTCTCTCTTCTGTCGTTGATCCTTTTTTTTTTATATCACGTCGGTAGGAAACAGGTATACGAAAGCAGAACGCAAACGGTCTTCAAATTTCAACTAATTAATTTAAACCAAGTTTGCCAATATTCTAACAAAACATTATCGAATCCAAGTTTGACTCCCTACTTTTAAATGTTCCCTTATAGTTTCTAGTTCGACAGAAATATTTGATACACTAACCATTTTGGACCTACTAAAAAAAGTTAGTTTCTAGGTACCGACAGTTAGGTTTCTGGATTATTAAAACAGGCGCTTAAATTCAATCTACCTACAATATCAAAACACTTCAGGATTTTAAGTTGCCGTTTTACATCACAAAATTTTGATAATTTAATTTTAGAAATATCAATGCCTAATGGGACATTGTATAAGAAATACTGTAGGAGTTGAAGTAAATAAACACCAGCGGGGCAAGCCAAGGTGTCAATCGTTTGCATTATGACAACAAACCTGTCCAATCCATATAAGTACGATAGAATAGATAGAGAGAAAGAGCTTTGTTGTTGTAGATTAAAAGACGGTTAAGATAATAAACTAAAATTCGAGAGACATACACAATATTTTATGAAACTTGAGTCTAAAGACCAAATTGCAAATTGCACTGCACGCCGGGCAGTCCTTAAATGTGCAGTTGTCTTGCAGTCCATCTGTTTCAGAGTGAGCCAGAAATCAGCGCCGCGCCGTATGAGTAAGTACGTACAGCATGCGTTGAGAAAAAAACAAATGCATCACGGACGCCTGTGTAAGCAAACACTGACGCAGGTGAGATCAGCGACTATGCCGCCTCGTAGACTGGTCACTTCATATTCGAATTCAAAGGGTGTACCTAAAATCATTTATGATTTTATTCTAATGCTTACAAATTGATCTGAAATTGTTATAAATCAGTGTCGTTATCAATTATAACATAATAAAAGAAATGAAAATAACGTTACACTATCCTTGAAGACCATTTAGTTTTGTTTAAACGCACGAGGTATTTAATATGTCTAACTATGGAAACGGATAATATCGCGAACATATTGGATTTACAAAGAAACTTCGGGGTGGATTGTAAATTAATAAAACACGATATAATCCATTTCCATAGTTTTATTACACAAGGTATTGTTTATTCCTATATTATTTTAAACAACTCTAAAATAATTGAACGGAAGACACTAACAGTTTTTAGTGTGTTTTAGTGTGTATCCGGATAAGTAACAAGATATTTTTTTACACTATTTTTAATATTTAAGGTCGAGAATCCCAATAAATTCACTCAGGAGAAGTGTAAAATAAATAAACATAAGTATTATCCTCCGCGCATACAGCAGCTGGCATTAATATTGAAATACTTGCCGCACCGAGGGACACGTTTAGTAAAGTATCCACTCTGCGGTAGCCACTCTCGTTAGTCTTTGCCGAAACGTGAGCCAAACGCGCGGAGGGCGGGCGGCGTGCGCGCATACTCTTATGCACGTATATGGCGCGCGGACGCATACGCATCACTGTACTATGGAAGATTTTTTAAAGTAAATAATAGCCTATATCTGGCCTTAAACTCGTGAGGCTCATTGTTAATTTGTAGGGCATAGCGAATGATATTCCGCTTTGTGTGGCAGGGCACAGCACAGTGGATATCATCTCGCTCGAATCTAGAGCAGAGCCCAACTGGGGAAGTACCTCCGCCTTACAGAAGACCGCAGCTTGAGCTATCCATAAAAAATTATCTGTCAATTTTCGAAACGGATAAATTGAAAGAGGCAAACTCATACCCACACAAATATGAACACTTTAATGGGTAGCGGAAAAATGTTTTCCATCAGAATTACCTACAGTTCAAAATCGAATGACTAGAAATAAACTATAGGTATATTTTAAAAATATTATTCATAGGCTATATTGATCAAGATCGGTACCTACACTTGTAGAGAATCATTTGGGTTATTTTTTTTAAAGTTGTCCACCCCACTTATTTTTGGATTTGGAAATTTTATGTGGTTTCCACTCAGAATCGTGAGCTCTTTCAATCCTAATAGGAGAAAAAAAGTGTCCCAAGGTTTTTTTTCCCATTCCGCTACCATTTTTTCACAAATTTTGTATGGCGGTAACGGAATGGAAAATGTATGGAAATCTTGGGACATGTTTTTTCTCCTTTCAGGATTGAAAGACTTCGCGATTCTAAGTATAAATCGCGTAAAAACTACCCATGTTACAAAAAAAGTGGGGTGGACAACTTGAAAAAAAATGGCCCATTTGGTCTGCATCGAACGTGTTGTTTGAAATGAAAATCACTTTTATTAATTCGTATAACTAATGATATGTTCTGTATTACCCGTTTGCACTAAGAGGTGACGTATGTACAGTTTTTACTGTGCCTATTCAGTCAGTCATAATGCCAAAATGAAACTACGAAACGTAGCCAGCATAATTATGTCCAATTCTTTACACAATTTATAAGAAAAGTCGGACACACATCTACGTCAAATAAACTTACACGCACTTATTCAAAACATCTAAAAGAGGTTGTAAGAGCATACTTTTTTCGTCACCAGTGTCAAAGTAATAATTAAAAAACCGGCCAAGAGCGTGTCGGGCCACGCTCAGTGTAGGGTTCCGTAGTTTTTCGTATTTTTCTCAAAAACTACTGAACCTATCAAGTTCAAAACAATTTTCCTAGAAAGTCTTTATAAAGTTCTACTTTTGTGATTTTTTTCATATTTTTAAACATATGGTTCAAAAGTTAGAGGGGGGACGCACTTTTTTTCCTTTAGGAGCGATTATTTCCGAAAATATTAATATTATCAAAAAACGATCTTAGTAAACCCTTATTCATTTTTAAATACCTATCCAACAATATATCACACGTTGGGGTTGAAATGAAAAAAAAAATCAGCCCCCACTTTACATGTAGGGGGGGTACCCTAATAAAACATTTTTTTCCATTTTTTATTTTTGCACTTTGTTGGCGTGATTGATATACATATTGGTACCAAATTTCAGCTTTCTAGTACTTACAGTTACTGAGATTATCCGCGGACGGACGGACGGACGGACAGACAGACATGGCGAAACTATAAGGGTTCCTAGTTGACTACGGAACCCTAAAAATTGTCATCTTAAATAATGATTCTAGGCACATTGACAATCAACCTAATTAGTGCGACAGTCGCGATCCTAGTAGGAAGACAGTAAATAGGTCGAGCTACTGGCGCGGTGCCAGATTAGTCACTGGTGGCCAGCCGGCTAAAGGTTACGCTTGATATTTGGAATTTTTTACATCATTAACATCATTAAATAAATGTTATATACAAAGAAAAAGTGACCAAGGCCTCCAAGTGTTCCGAGCTGGAATCGAACCAGCGTACTCCGTTAACCGGACGGATGCCTAAGACCGCCTGTTGTTACCTACTATTTAAGTTCTTTATTTGTTTGTTTAGCTGTTGTCGTTGTAGTAGTGCAATAAAGTATTTTATTATTATTATTATTATTATTATGCCTGTAAAACCACTCGGCCATCGGATCACGAAAGCAAGGGTCGAAATTTCCAAGTATATGACACAATTACCGAAGGCTTAGCGCCCCCTATACGCGCGTCTTTGTATATGACATTTATTTAATGTTTATAGTATAATAGTAGTGTTACTACTTTAAAAAAAATACAAATTAAAATATTTTCAAATGAGAATAATTTAATTTGTTCTAAGATCATTAACATCATTGGCAACTTCGTCCATTTTGGAAAGTACACTGCATGGCCATCAGCGCTTCAAACATTTACAAAATGTGTGTACCGTACCACATCTCGTGACACTGGCGATCAAATATATGAAAGAGACGCGTTCCTAGCACCATAGATAAAATATAAGAAAATCATACCATCCCATACATTAAAATGCGACCGCCTGAGAACGCGCATACACCACACCACACATAGATGGCGCCACAAAAAATGCCTTGTTGCCATCGATTATTTGTAGATTGGCGTTAAATGTCACTTTCGAGCCAAATCTATGTCAAAAGTGACACTTAACGCCATCCACAAGTAAGATCAAAAGCTACAAACATTTTTTTGTGGCGCCATCTGTGTGGTGTAGTGTATGCGCGTTCTTAGGCGGTCGCATTTTAATGTATGGGATGGTAACTATAATCTTCTTATATTTAATATATACTAGCACACTCATCATGGCGGTAACGCCGTGTCTTGCGTGGGCGACGGTCACGCGACCGTCGCGCGACCGTCGCCGTCGCGTCTCATCGCATCGTCTACTTCCATATCGATAAGGTTTGATTTCGTATGCGTCGCATCGCCGTCGCGCGACCATCACGCGACCATCGCCCACGCAAGCCACGGCGTAAGAGCATGCGGCTGTCATTCATTCATTCGTTGTTGATTCCTGCAGAAAACGGAATTAAAATATACTCGTATAATATGAATTGTTACTACAGCATACAGCTATTTTAAGTAATCAGATATTTATAGTACCTATCTAAATGTAGAATTATAAATAGATACTCAATAAAATAAAAAATTTGAACATTTTAAATTTATATCTGATCAAGATGCCTATTACTTGCGCTTCGTAGCGTACGAGTTTCAGTCAAACCTTAATATTAAGCATTATTCCTCAATTTGGGGCGAAATTTTCACATAAGTATATATTTGCTATTTAATTTTTATCCAAGTTTTCTTCACCGTATTTTCATCATTTGAAAGGCACAAAAGTTAGAAGGAAATAATAATATTTCGTGTATACGTTGCCTTTCGTGCCTTTACCTACATTGTATACGAACAATATTTCACGGCAGTTTATATCTCATACTGAAATTTAGAAACCTTTTTTTTAAATTAGGGTTACATTCTAACCTTCCTGCGATAGCAGGTTAAAAGCCATCTGAACCCAGTTTACCCAATATAAGGTAATCGGATAAAGTAACGCAGCGGAAGCAACCCGACCATTATCGGGTTTACCAAACATCGTTAACTGCACCACGTGACCGTGGGTGGTCAGCTAAAACAAACAGTTTATGTAATCATGTAAATATGATTGTAATGAGCGTTTACTAGTAAAGGTTAAGTTTGTATGGGGCCAATTTGAACGGTCACTTATTGACATAAACGATAGCTTAATTTAGTCATGGCGAATGAGAACAAACTGAAATCATTTAGGTAGAAGCACAGAATATATAATAGTACAAGTACTGAAGGCTCACTCCTTTTATGTTCACAAAATGCCGCCATTCTAAATTCTTACCTACAACACCTAAATTAATGAAGGAACCACACGCGAGCAGCCGACATTGAATTCTATTCTATAAATATTTAGTTGATCTGCCTTTTTGATGAACATAATAAGTAAGCCATTGGTAACGATAGTCAAGGGCGTTCCTTCACTATAATCAAATTCCGATAAGTGTTTTTTTGCCCATGTTTAAAAAAATCATAAAAACAAGTTTTTTTTTTAAATATGGCTCTTACGAATAGAGATAAAAGATTGAAGGACCATAGTTGTAGTATTGGACTATAGGTTGTGCAGTTTACGGTGCCTGATTTTTGTCTCACTCGCGCGTGACCACGCCGCGTCGAATGATCTAACGCCGAGAAACATGATACGCGCACGCGCATTCCTTATACGGTGGTAATGGGCGCCGCCGACCAATCAGAGCAAGGCCCGCCCAGCGGTGTTTAATGATTGTGGAGCATGTTCATTATGCCTAGATTTACTAGGAGCTAATTGTGAGTATATAGATTGATAGGATAATCATTTTGTACACGGCCTATTGCGTAATGCTATGTTCTGGAAATAAAAAATACACCGTGTTTTTTTTTTTTCATCCGTTAAATTCGTCAATTCGTTAGGTTACTTATCAGGAAGCACCCGGTACATATAAAATTCGAAAAAAAATGTTTTAATCTATTTCATACATAATAAATAACATTAAAGTTGATGTCAAGTACTTAATTGACGTCACATAATATTATCATAATACTAAGAAGAAAAATACTAAGAAGTTATAAAGGCCTTACCTACTACACTTATTGAGCCGTTAAATTTATTTTTTGAATAACTCAATATCAGATGGAGTTAAGACACTAGTTTCTTAGAGAAATTAAAAAAAAAAAATCATGTGAAGAACCTTCCCCGAAAGTTAGCGGAAATCAATAAAAACACTTTGTATGGTATTTGAAAGTGAGTAAGCTTAAGATAACCCAACCACTAAATTTGAAAAAACCTCTGACACAGTGAAACATGGCTAATAACACCCCCTAGTCGGGAGACTAAGCTTTCAAACAAAAAAAAACTAAATCTAAATCGGTTCATCCGTTCGGGAGCTACGATGCCACAGACAGACACACACACACACACACAGACAGACAGACAGACAGATACGTCAAACTTATTACACCCCGTCGTTTTTGCGTCGGGGGTTAAGAAATGCCATCTTTGGCGCCATACTTCATGTTCTATTTCATCATCATCATCATCATATCAGCCGAAAGACGTCCACTGCAGGACATAGGCCTCCCCCAAAGATTGCCACAATGACCTGTCCTGCGCCACCCGCATCCAGCGGACTCCTGCGACCTTCACCAGGTCATCAGTCCACCTTGTGGGGGGCCTATGTACTATTTACTAACTAATAAAGGGATGATGAAAATAAAAGAGGTCCTCTATAAAGGTTTGTATAATTTACTTTCGT
The DNA here is from genome assembly GCF_023078275.1 of Leguminivora glycinivorella. NCBI lineage: Eukaryota > Metazoa > Arthropoda > Insecta > Lepidoptera > Tortricidae > Leguminivora > Leguminivora glycinivorella. The sequence goes on from NC_062974.1 coordinate 21,853,532, forward strand.
CCTTGAGAAAGTAGCGAGGGTCGGACACGTGTCCAGGATAAACCACTTGTTGAGTAAGCCGGGCGGTGAATGAAGTATTCTTATAAATGAAAATGAAATGAAAATGAAATATTTATTTTTCAAGTAGGCATATTACAATGCGCATATGAACGTCAAATAAAGCTACGCCGGCTCTAACCCTACGCCTCAGCCTCGAGAAGATTTCAGTCCCCCCTCAGTTGGGAGGGGGGTATCCACTATGGGACCGGCAAGAAACTCGGCGGGCAACTTCTTTTCAAAACATTACATCTTATAATTAACATGCATTAAATAACAACATACAATTTAACATGCAAAAATATTCATCAAAGAATATGAACAGACTAGGTACTCTATGGAAATCAATTTCAATAAATTATATTATTGCTTAATAATACGTCGTTCTTCTTCAGAGAAAACATATCAAATTGTCATAGAAGAAAAAGATAATATGGATCTCAATATCATTAAATATGTAATTTACCTACACAACATAAAATATAAAATATTTGATGTGCTTTCTTATCTGAACTGTGTCCTCTATACATAATACCATTATTTTAATTGCTATTCGTTTTTTGTAGTTTCTGGTTCGGGCCATGCATGTTTGTCTGTCAAATAGTCCTCGACTCTGTAATAAGCCTTTAACATCAATGATTTTTTTAAGTAGTTCTTAAGAGCTGGGAGGGGTAATCTCAAAGCAGTGTCAGGTAACTTATTATAAAAATGAATGCATTGCCCAACAAATGACTTCTGTACTTTACGGACACGAAACTTCTTTATGGCAAGCTTATTTTTGTTTCTAGTGTTATAATTATGGATATCAGAATTCTTAGTGAAACAGTCTAAATTCTTAACAACATAAATTATACTATCATAAATGTATTGGGAAGCTACAGTTAAGATATTAATTTCTTTGAAGAGTTCTCTTACTGATTCACGTGTTCCTAAGTTGTAAATAGAACGAATGGCTCTCTTTTGTAATACAAAGATAGTCTGTATGTCAGCTGCTTTGCCCCAAACCAGAATACCGTATGACATTACACTGTGAAAATAACTATGATACACTAGGCGAGCTGTCTCAACATTAGTCAGTTGCCTGATTCTCCTAACGGCGTATGCGGCTGAACTTAATTTGCTTGCTAGTTTCTTTATATGAGGACTCCATTGTAGATTTTTGTCCAATGTTAAACCAAGAAACAGTGTTGTATCTACCATCTCTAAGCATTCATCATTCAAAAGTATTTTTGTATCGATTGGTTTAACATTCGGCAGAGAAAATCGAATACATTTGGTTTTCTTAGAATTAAGAAGTAAATTGTTGACAGTAAACCACTGCAGTACATCAGCTAACGTGCTATTAATTACATTGTAATCCGTAGATTTTCGGTCAACATTAAAAAGCAGTGATGTATCATCAGCAAAAAGTACTATTTCACAAAAGTTTTTCACTATACATGGCAAATCATTTATATATACCTACCACAGAATAATATAATATATAGTACAAGTACAGAAGGCTCACTCCTTTGATGTTCACAAAATGCCGCCATTCTAAATTCTTACCTACATTAACAAACGGGCCGCACGCGAGCAGCCGACATTGAATTTTATTGCGCCGCGCGAAAGTCGTCACCACTGAATGGGCCGCGAACTCGCGGCCGCCGACATGTACTTGCAGCGCGGCGATAGAATTGCGGAGTGAGCCGCCCCTGTACCTACGTAAAACTGAGATGAGAACATCAATACTATATACATACATACATACAATCACACCTGTGTCCTATAAAGGGGTAGGCAGAGCACATGAAACTACTAAAGCTTCAGTGCCACTCTGGGCAAATAAGGGGTTGAAAGAAAACGAAACTGTGGCATTGCAGTGACAGGTTGCCAGCCTCTCACACATCAATACTGTGCTCATAAAACGTCTCAGCGATACTATACTGATCTTTCAGTGTCTCATAACCAAATCCCTTATTACCTACCTGACCTGACCACCTTATCAGATCTAACTTATATAAAACACCACTACAAAACACAATAAAACCAGCCGTTATCAATGAAAGAGCAACCGGCCGCCCGTATCTCTAGCGAGGACCGATTGACTCTCAACAATGACTAAAATAGAAAAAAAAAGTAGGTAACATTTTTTGTTAAAAAATTACGTTGCTGTCACTGACAGATTTATACTCCCCGACGTGATATTTTGTAATTTTTGTTCGAATCAAACCGTACGTCTGACCAAAAGAAGTAGAAATGAAAAAGTGGATTTCAAATCAATTTGTGTGGTAAAACGGGACGACAATACGATGTTGCCACTTTCTAATTTCTATTCATTTTGGTCAGACTGTAAGTCAGTTATTAAGTACATACATACATATACATATAATCACGCCTGTATCCCATAAAGGGGTAGGCAGAGCACATGAAATACTACGTTTCAGTGCCACTCTTGGCAAAAAGGGGTTGAAAGAAATCCAAATTGTGACATTGCAGTGACAGGTTGCCAGCCTCTCGCCTACGCAATAATTTAACCCATATCCCACAGTCCATTTCTACGACACCCACGGGAAGAAAGGGGGTGGTGAAATTCTTAACCCGTCACCACACGAGGAAAAATTATTAAGTAAATAGTTATATTAAATGATATCTATTTCTTCGTTTTGTACCTACATCTATAGTTAACGTAATTACCTAGTCGGAACTCTGACGCTGTAAATATTTTAGCATTATTAAATTAGCACTAAAACACAAATCGAAATATTGAATACCGTACTCGTTTTGCTTCCTAGCTTTTGTATTCAGTAATATTTAAGATAAGGAAGGTCAGAGGGTTTATTATGTTTGGGTCTTGTTTGAGATTATATTAGTGAGGACTCTTGAAGGTTGTACAGGTCACAGTGAGTTTCAGCCAATTCTAACTTACGCTAATATCTTTAGGACTAAACGATATAAATAAAATACTTATCGTGCATTTTGCTCGCGCTTGCTCTTAGTTGTACTGGCGCGAGCGAGACGTATGAACACTGAATGACATCTTTTAGATATTGTTCTGATGTCTGCGTATGTGAATTGTCCTGTTGGTGAATGGAAAGTTTTACTAACATGGCTACGCTTATTCCGTAGGTAGGTAGAACATATTAGGTTTGCTTTTAGTGTTATTTATAAAGTTTCACTCATCCATTCACAACTTTTAATCATATTTTTTGGGGTACATATTGAACATAGTACATACATGGTGGTTTTTAGGGTTCCGTACCAAAAAGGTACAACAGGAACCCTTATGGTGCGACTCTGTCCGTCTGTCTGTCCGTCTGTCACATTGTTAAATATCTCGAGAACTACTTATGCTATCAATATGAAATTTGGAATAGTTATAAACATTGTGAACCTCTACAAGTTGAAAGTATTTCTTTTTTAAATTAATTAATATAAATGATAGAAAATGGCCAAAATGAAAGGGGGGCAAACTGAAAATTTCAAGTAACTAGGTCAAGTGGGGTATCGTTAGAAAGAGCTCAAATTGTACATATCAAAACTATTTTTTATAATTTTTTGATTGTGGAAAAATAATGTTTTTTGAAGGAAAATGTAAAAAAAAATACCGTTCCCCCCCTTATCTCCGAAGTTTACCAACATAAATGTATGAAATTTTCACCAAACATGGGTATTATAATAAATATTACAGGAAAAATAAAATCGTACGCGTATCTTGAAAACTTTTTTATTTATTTATAAAAAACCTTTCAGATTTACATTTTCAATTTCAACACCCTTGCGGATGTTTATTGTAGGGTAAGATGGTTGACAGTGGATCACTAAATTTTTCGGAGGCCATATCTCAGGAAAGGTTTGACATATTTACATTTTGTTTGGACTCTTATATACATCATTTATTTAAGATTTATTGTGTTGTGGTTTAAAAGCTATATTATGAGACATGTATGGTCACTAACGCCCCATATAACCATAATCGGTCGCCGTTCCTACGCAAAACCTCCTATTTTGTGTACACACAGGTCTTCGGGTCTCAATGCTTAGTCGCAGTACGGTCGACGTTTAGTCGCGGCGACCCAAATGGGGACGATTGGTAACAGGCACGAATGGTCACAGAAGTGACAGAAGTGTGCACTACGCGTGCACACATTGTTACCGTTTGGCGACTACTTTCCCAAAATCATTCGTTCATTTCATTCTTTTCAAATGGCGACTGTCAGAGACGTCAAAGTAAAAAAGAAATAAAATCATTTGACATTAAAATGTAATGGCGTAAGAATTTGTTAAAGATAAAATATTGTTTGCATTTGTAATATAATGTGGGCTAATTACCATGGCCAATTAAATTGCTCGAGTGATTTCATAAAATAAGTCTAAATTTATCAACGCGCCATCAATTTACCTCAGTTTAACCAGTAATAATATTATTGACTACTCGGTGTTTGCGTGTTATGTATATTGATTGGTGAAGTTTTAGTGCTCCGGTGCATATACTATACTGAAATAATAAAAATAATGCCTAGAAAACCAATAAAGTTGTTAAAATATGGATTAAGACGGTAATATTCCATGTAAAAAACAGTCGCCAAACGGTCACCAAACGGTCGACAAACGGTCGCAAAATGGTCGCAGCGTACACGCGTGACCGAAAGCAGTGAATATTTATTATATTTTCAAAATGGCTTCATGTATTAATTTTTTCCAGGTATCCTCAAACTTTATAAACAATTAAATATGCCGTCGTACTCAGTTGCCCTCACTAAAGAAGATTAAAAAAAAATTGTAACGTGCGTATCGAGCTGCTGGGTTGTAAAGGATCGGGGATCATATCATTATGGTCTTCTATAGAGCAACTAGTATTTTGCGGCATTTCACAATTGACACTTGTTGAAGTAGTCGTCATTAATATTACTATCAACATTAATTTCAGCGATCTGTACTTCTTAAGTCAAGATTTTTGTATAGATAAGTGTCTACAAATTTGTAATGTTAAAGAGACATAAATAAAACGTAGTAGAGTAAATAATGTGTTTTTCCCCTCACTAGCTCGGAAACACGTGTTTTGCCCTTTAATACCAGCGGGTAAAAACGCATTTTATCCACTAGTGGGTAAAGTAATTTGACCTTGAATATAATCAAATTAACTGCTTTAAAATTGATAAAAGTAGGTGAATCTACTGAAAAAGATGATTTACCACCTGTGGAACTACTGGAAGCAGTGATAAACGCATTTTTTTGCATTGTAGTTTCCTCGCTATAGTGAGGCGAAAAGTTTTGTGTTACACTCGGGTGCAAATGTATTTTACTTCTCGTGTGTTGAAAAACTCGCAAGTTCAGGATTCTATTCTCGAACCACTCGCTTCGCTCGTGGTTCAACTATAGAATCCTTTCACTTGCTCGTTTTTCAATTCCACACTCGGCGTTAAAATACAACTTTGCCCCCTTGTATAACAAATAACTATTTTTTTGTAACCCAAACAAAATACTTGTAGATACGAGTGCGGAAAAGAGGAAAATCGATACGAGTAGCGATAAATTAATACACGAACGAAGGGAGTGTTTTACTTCGACACGAGTTGTGAATGTCCTTTTCGCACGTGTATCGTACGACGATTTTCAGTACCTAAATCTAAGCTAAGAGTTTCGACCAGACAAGAAATGAATCATTGCTTGATTTGCTCGCACTACTGCGTTAGAAAAAGCAGCATCTGTACTGAAAAAAAAACTATCATTGCGCAACAGAAATTCTATTAATATCACAGTAAATACTCTATTTCATTTGATTCCTACTTTTATTGTGTAAAGCAACACTACACTTCATTTTTATCAATAAGAATTAAAAAATATATATTTAGTACATTAAGTAACTATAAAGTGCTTATCTATTTGTATTATCATTCTGCACTTTCCTTAACTTTCCCACATTTCTATAAAATGTCGAAGAGTGCTTAAATGGTCGTCGTCGTTTATTATTATTTAATTCGCTCATATTTAAATGATTCAAAGCAACCAGTCCACAACTTCACAAGACAGTTTGAGAAACCTTCGTATTTCAGATTGTCATTTGCGGATACAGTGGTTTAGGAGCAGTTCGGTAATCAGACCTACACATCGCTCCTTGAAAAACATAGTGTCATTAAATGAAAAACGTCTTTTTTGGGTACAGTGGTTTAAAGTTTTGAAATTTTTGAATTGTCAAAAATTGCCATTTTTACAACAAACTTGTAATTTTTTGGCAGATCTTGTTAGTTTTGTGACTAAACCTGATAGATATAATAGTAAATTGTATTTTTTTTATTTTGTTTCTAAGATAATTAAGCTTAAACAAAATGGTAGTGACACTTTTCCATTTATTTTTGTTTAGGGACACATGACAATTTTATATTTTCGTTTTACTTTGTGGAAAAATGACACTATAGCCATTTTTTTATGAAATTTACCTTTTATTTCAATGAATAATTAGCAATCAAACCTCATTTTATGTATATACATTAAAATTTATTGAATTAAATGACATTCGGTCTCAAACCCTGTATCTATTTAGCATTACTGCCCTTAAAAACTAGTGTAAACACTCCTGGCTTGCCCTCTTAAACAAAAAAATATAAATAAAAATATATTAGAAACACAAATCACTTTCAGTCTTTACATTTGCGTTAGTAATACAACATTTATTTTAATATCCACAAAATTCATGACATTTTATACAAAAAATTAAAATTGTCAGGAAAAAGTAACCAAAGTGCATTCAGGTTAAAATTAAAAAAAAAAAACAAACGCAATAAAATCAACAAATATCGAAAAAAATGACTTATAATTAACCTTAAAACCCAGTGTTCCTCCCTCTGGCCCTTCCTGTAGCTTCCACGCGATCAGTTATGGACCTGATCAGTGTTACGATCAGTTTTTGAGGAATATTTTCCCATTCCTCAATAACTACGGCTTCCAGCTCGTTGAGGGTGGCTGGAACAGGATCCCGTGACCAAACAAGCCGTTTTAACTCATCCCAGAGATGTTCGATGGGGTCAGGGCTTGTTGCTGGCCACTCCATTACGGTGCATTCCGATCTCATGCATCAGGGAGTCCCGCACTATCAAGGCAGTATGGCAACGGGCGTAGACGTGCATGAATTGGAAATCAGGTCCAAAAAACTCAGCGTACGAGACCATACGTTCTTCTAAGATCTCCATAATATAACTGCCTGCAGTTAAGGATCCGTTTTGCCGTCGATAGAAATGCCGCCCCAGAACATGCACGAGCCGCTCCCGTAACTGACTGTTTCTTCGGTGAAGACTGGTGTAAACTGCTCTCCTTGAGCCAAAGCCAAAGGGTGTACAGGAACCCTTTTGCGTCTATAGATGGTGTAAATGATCTCCTTCGTCTCGTTGGGGAACAAGACTTTCCTCTATTGCTGCAACGTCCAATCCTTAAGCCTTATAGCAATTCGATTGGGGTATTGGCTCTGGCTTCAATTGGTAGCCTCTGTCAGCTCTTCGGGGTAACATTTTCTTCTCCCTCAATCTTCTTCTGATCATGGAGACACTCACTACAGTTCTTCGAGCTGTTCTAAGCAGTATCTGCAGCTCAGGAGCGATAAGAAAGCGGTTCCGCAAAGAGGCAGATACAATGTACCGGTCGTCTCTAGCGGTGGTGTAGCGTCTTCTCTCAGATCCTGGCCTCCTGATGTAGCTACTGGTTTCCAGAAACCACAACAAGACTCGTCGCACCCGGAAACGGATTATGCTTAGGCGTTCAGCAACTTGCTACTGCCGTAGTCCGTTTAGGAGCAGTACCACCACTTGAGCTGCTTTTTCTGGTGTTTTACCCCTATTGCCTTCAAGGCTTTTTTTCTGCAGGCGTTCGTCCTCGGTGACTTTTGGAGTGCAAAAGATCCACATGACACCTTTTCAGCTCCTTCTAAAACCGTCTGGGGTAGCACACCTAGAGTCCCATTAAAATCGCATCAATACCTTTTGTTTTAAACCACGGCGGATTGGCGATTATTGTTTTTAAGAAAGTTGTACAACTTTTTATTTCTTAAAGGGCTTTAATTGTACTTTGAAATGATACAAATATTGATAGATTACAGTCAATAAGATTAGAGATATTTTTGCTTGAAACGATTTTGCGCGAGGTGCGATTTTTTTTTGACGACGTGGTATACCCTAACTTATACGAAGTTTAGTCGGCCGCTTGAAATGTGCATGCTCGTGGCGATGTAGCAAATAGGTGATCTGTAGATGCTGGTGTGTTTATACTATTGATGATTGCTTTGAATTTTTGAGCCTTGAATATCGTTGAGCCATTTTTTACTGTAACAAACAAATATACTTATTTATGGCTAATAATTTAGTTATATTAATGCACAAGAAATTTATCCACTAGCAATCATAGTTTTTATATTGTATAGGTATCTTAAATTAGTAATTCTGTCTTGTAGATCACAAAAATAGCAATTACTTCGTAAAAAATAATTATACAAAAAATAACCTTCATTTTTATTAGCGCTGTTTTTAAAACTATTTTACAAAAAAATAGAGTAAAATGTCTTTTTCATAGAATTTCATCAAAATTGTGTAGGTTTATGTGTTAAACTTAAATGGAACAATGGTATTAAACGTAATATGTCTAGAAGGTAATTCATCATTAACTGTTTTGTAATTTTAATTACCGCAAAGCATGACATAAAACTTAAAGTGACAATAATCAGTCAACGCGCTTAAAGCTACCATTACCAGTTAAAGTGGCTTTAAACTCATAACAGCGGTATTCCATTTCTTTACAAGCGTAATTATGGTAATTCATACAATCAAAAATGACACTAAACAGATAATGACGATTCATTCATGCAAATTCTTTTTAGCGAGTTAAGACCATAACGTCATTTTAAGTAAAAGTACAGTACAACTTTATTTTTAACCTGCATTAAGCCTAATAGTTTAAAGCCAAACCGTCATTACGTGCACAGTGTCACTATACCTATCTCAAAACGTTTAGAATTGTTAAAGTATTAGTGTCATTATAGCAAAAATGACACTGTTACTTTAAAATGAAACTCAATATTGAATAGTTTTTACAAGTTCAAAGTGACACTTTAAGGATTGATACAATGTTCCATAAGAAAATTGTCATACTTACCATTCAATCTCGCGGAACACCGTCACTAAACACAAAATGACAACTTTCGTCTTAGAGTTCACTACATTTTGATCGGCGTCCAGGTCATTAATGCAAACATGACATTGTTCCCGTCCGCCACGCGTCTATTCCCACTATTCGCCATAGTGACATTAGCGCCCCCTGTCGCTTCTAAGCGAGCTAAATCGATAGGTGTCTTTGCATTGCGTTCGTTATGAACGCGCGACCTAGATGGCGTTGTTAACTAAAAACCTATGTTTTTTGGATAGTGTCACTATGTTTTTCAAGGAGCGACATGTGTGTACAAATTCTGTCAATGTCACTGTCAGAAACCGTTCTGACAGTGACAATGACAGCCACAAATTCGTCCACATGTTGTTACCATTATGTGTGCAAACGTCGACTAATAAAGTGTCGTTAAAAGTCATTCTGACAGTGACATTGACAGCCACAAATTATTACACATTTTGTTAACGTAACGAGTGCACACGACGACTACATTTTGTTATTGTATCAATACGGTCGCATTGTTTGCATGACGTTACCACGCGTTATGTCACATTTGACAGTTAGTTACTGATTTGAAGATTTTGCGACTGAAATGGTTGTATGGGGCTTTTAAAAAAAAATGGAATTTGATCCACTGTGCAACAGGGGGTGTGAACAATGGATATACCAGTGGTCCACAGTGAACCAAAGAGAATCATATCAGAAAGATAAGGGGAAAAAGAATGAAACAGAACATGTATTAATTTTTATTAAAATATTCAATACTAAATATCAAAACCTAGTAACATAGGTGTACTGATCATGTAACTAAAAGATCCAATTTGTAAGAATTTCCACTTTCGGCTATACAAGCTTAGTAAACAGCCATACAATAAAACAAAAATAAATATTTCTTGTTATCTAACTTAAACTTTATAATGTAAGAAAATTAGAACAATAATTATTATGCGTATATAAATAATTAACTACTCAAAATGCTTTTATGGGATCAATATTTCTGAAATGAACATTTCTGACCATACAACATAAGTAAGAGCCACATAAAAATAGTCTTCCAAGATTTTTTTATGGCAGCCTATGCTTTTTCCACTCGTTCGTTTGGTATTCCTCCTTCATTTCTACAGGTGTGACCCTTTTTCGAGGCAGTCTGTAACATAGGAATGTGTACTAAATCTGACCCACTGTGTACTTGACCCATATGACCCAATGTCAACCTACACGCCAAAAAAATTAAATAATTAAAAACAAATACAAAAAAAATATTTATAGCGGAAAATGTTAAAACACACAATAGCTTTTTAATCAAGGTAGTAATAAAAACGATAACAAGACATTCAATGGCATATAATTCGAAATTATACGATAAATTCCAACTTACGTAAATATGCTACCCGCGGAATGATATCACGTTCACACCTGCACACAACGTTCTGTTCGCGCGGTCCCCTGGGCACTGAGCTAGTAGGTACGTGTTGGCCAGAGGTATCCACGGCGCGTAATAAATTAATAATAGTGTATTTGAATTCGTCGTAGTGTGCGTGACCTATTGTGCACCAGCGATCCACTGTCAACCACCTTACCCTACCTGTATTTTTTAACAAAATAACAATGAAATTACCTGCTTTCAAATAGAGGCAAAATGGTTAAAATCGGTTCACGCAATAAACAATTATTTCATAAAAATCATCTTCCATACTAGCTCGCGCGCATTAGTTTACTCAATTTGCCGATAGATGTCGCTGTACGTTAAACGCTCATTTCCTACATCGCGTTTTTCCTGATATAATGAGGTTGGTTCAGGAGCGTCGTTGCGACATGTCGTAAGTCGTAAACTATTGAAGCCTAATAGTCTTGATTTTATTTGGACGTTGTCTACCAATAAAATTGTATATTAAAATATTACTTGTTATGTGGGAAATTGAGTCTTGAGGGATTTAGTAAAATCTGTAGAGTTCTATGAATAACATTTTGATGATTCAACTATTGAAAGTTTGTACGGAACCCTCGGTGAGCGAGTCCGACTCGCACTTGACCGTTTTTTTTTTATATTATTATTTATACGACGCAATAATATTAAAAAACCGCCATGTATGTACGCCATGGATGGCGGCGATGGCGGGATGACCTAGACGTATGCGTGCGTAAGATATGTCTTAGCGACTGGCCAGAGATTGCTCAAGACCGTGACGGATGGAGATCCATGGGGGAGGCCTTTTCCCAGCTGTGGGACACCGTGTAGGCTATTAATAATAATATGATTTATACACTTTTTTACTTTTATTTAAATAAATATAGAAGAATAAACAGGAGGCAGAATTACGGCATATGCTGAACGAACCAAAGTATGACGCCCACGGTGGAGATTATCTTGCGTGCACTAAATTTTGTATTAAAAAATGTATCACAGAATAGAAAAGATGCATATTACATTCATTTTATGCATATTTTGCTCTTTATTTTTTTTTGTTATGTCAGTCTTAGTTTTGTGACGCATTAGCTTTACTATTATGTCATGTAAACGAGTTTTACTAATAAATAAATTACTTCCCTGCTTTCAGGGAAGGTCACTTTGATCCCTCTCAGTTAGCGGGAGAAAAAGTCCCTTTATCTAAAATTTTGGTGATATGAAAACATTGCTTTAAACCGTTAAAACCTCTGAGTTTTTTCCTTGTAAACATAGGACAAAAAGTTAAGTACCAGTATCGATCGTTCGTGTAAACACTGACTAATAATTCATCCATCGCTTATTCAGGGAATGTATTAAAGCTGCACGCACCAACTTAGGGTTTGTTCTAAAACTAAAATCCCATTTAATCCAAAAGGCCTATTATTCAGTAGCTGAATTCTTGGATGAATAGAACAATAGAACACAAAAATTGTTTCAATGTTTTAATTGAGATCAAATGCTAATTTAGTCATTGCTATATTTATTATGACACCCATCATTTTTGACATTTTGTATTATTCCTTTGTAAATAATATACCTATGTACCTAATTGTAAGACTGACGATGTATAATTAATACAAATAAATGAATATGAAATGAAATATATATAAGCTGAAGTAATGACGCCGTTGATGGCTCTTTGACGATACTCTTATAGGTAACTAGCTTTTTTCCGTGGCTTCGCTCGTGTTAAATTCGTAAATTGCAGAATGATCCACACAAACGTCCTCCCCCCATTTTAGGGAAGTGGGGGGTTAGAAAGAGACAAAAAGTAGCCTCTCTCCATCTCCATCCCTGTCACTCTCCATCCCTTCAACTATATCTACTTAAAAAATCACGTCAATTCATCAATCAATCAATCAATCAATCAATCAAAAATATTTATTTGTATAAATAAGGGTACATAATAGATGGGCAATACATTTTCATTTCAATCCTTATTTTACCACAGTTTGGCGTTCAAATATTTAATTCTTATAACTAACTTAGCTTTTATACATAGGTACATTAATATGTACAAGCATGCGCTCTTAGGTATAATTTAAATGGCACAAATTAATTAAATGTCTAGCACTAATAACTAAAAATTATCAAAATAAATTAAATACAATATAAATGATTTTGCAATTATATTCAAATTAATTAATTTAATAATACATTTTAAATACTATAATCAATGGCTAATTCCCTAATTATAAATCACACTTTTCTAAAAACTCATTAACAGAATAATAGGTACATTCCATTAAATGTCTATACAATTTTCTTTTAAATAAATTAAATGGGAGTTCCTTAAAATGATCAGTGAGACAATTAAATATTTGTATTGCCATTCCATAAACATTCTTCTTAGGAAGAGATATATTTGTCAGCGGCATAAAAAGTTTGTTTCTATAATCACTTCGCTTTGATGTCATAGTAATTGTTCTAAAGCAAGACAGGTTTTTCCGAACAAAAATACAGATTTCGTATATGTACATAGCAGGTAATGTCAATACGTTTTTCTTTTTGAACAATGGTCTACAAGGTTCGCGAAAGTCGGCACCACATGCTGCTCTTATACATTTTTTTTGGACCTTAAAAATAATGTCTGAATCCACAGAATTCCCCCACAAAATGATACAATATCTTAATTGCGATGCAACATAGCCGTGATAGGCTGTCATCGCTGTGGATTCCGAAACTACATTGTGAAGACGATGCAAAACATATACAAAACGGTCTAATTTAAGCCGTAGAACGTCGACGTGAGCCTTCCAATTACAAAAACAATCAATGGTCAAACCTAAAAATACTGTTGACTTTACTTCCTCTATATGAGACTCCTGATAGTTAATGTCCATCGCTATATGATTACTTTTGTATGTCTGAAATTGAATCATTTTAGTTTTACTTAGATTGATATTCAAATTATTACTATCAAGCCAATTTACAACATCCCTAATTGCGCTATTAATATTTTCTTCAAATGACTCGACATTATCACATTTTACGAGTATTGTGACATCGTCTGCAAAAAGTAAACACCTATGTTTAATGACCTTTGGAAGGTCATTTATATATATCAGAAACATCAATGGGCCTAATATACTACCCTGTGGTACACCGTAAAAATTAGTTTGGTAGCTCGATCTGTTGGTGACTCTAACTCTATCATCAAAATTTATAGTTTCCACACACTGTTTTCTGTCTTTAAGGTAACTACCTAGCCACTCTAAAGCTGGGCCTCTTATGCCATATCTATAGAGCTTGCTCTTTAATAATTCATGTTCCACAAAATCAAAAGCCTTGCTCATATCTAGTAATATAGCTACTATAGGAGTTTTACAGTCCAGACTTTCAGTTACGGCTTTTATTAAGTGAAAACATGCTAAGGCCGTTGAACTATTTTTCCTAAAACCGAATTGATATTCACTTAAAATTTTGTGTTTATTTATAAAACTTGTTAGTCTATCATACATAATTTTCTCTAGTATCTTGGATATGACCGGTATTAGCGTGACAGGACGGTAATTATTTAAATCCGTTTTTGGCCCCTTTTTGTAAAGTGGTTTAACTAATGATAATTTTAGACGTTCAGGAAAAACACCTTGCAAAAAAGACAAATTTATTATGTGACTAAGAGGTATTGATAATGAAATAGCTGATAATTTTAGGACCTTAGTTGATATTCCATCGTACCCAGTGGCTCTCGTGTTGTTTAGAGCCTTTATTGCTGTGACTACATCTACTGGACTAACTGAATATAAGAATATACTATCTCTACATTGATCGATACTATAACATCGTTTCTTCTGTTTTTGAGCTCTGTTGGTAATATTAATAAAAAAGTCATTAAATTTTTCAGCTATACTTTTAGGATCGTCTATCACTTTGCCATCCGCCATAATTTTAGTGATTTCATTAGTATTGAGCTGAACGTCGCAGTTATTTTTTATTACTTGCCAAGCCGCTCTACCTGGATTTCTAGAACTTTTGATAAAACGACTATTTGATATTTGTCTAGCATTACATAAACATTTTTTTAAAAGTTTTGTATACATTTTATATTTTCTTAAATGCTCTGTGTTTTCTGTGCATTGTATTGTCATTTTAAACATTCTTCTCTTCTTTTTACAAGAGATTTTTATACCTTTGGACAGCCATTTGTTCAAAATAGGTTTACTTATTTTTTTCACTCTAATTAAAGGAAAACATAAATCATAAAACATAGTGACCAAATCATGAAATTCATTAAAAGCTACATTCGTGTCGCTTTCGCAAAGTACTTGTGTAAATGTTAACGCTGACATACACTCTGCAAACTTTTTCAAATTGTCCTGACTGTAGTCTCTGATTGTTTCGTACCATACTTGCGGCTTTCTTTTAACCAGTTTTTTTACTTTTATATGGAATGTTAATGTTTGACAAGTTTCGTGATCAGACAAAGCTAAGAAATGAGTTTGAGGCATACAGTCACTTATATTGCTTGCAATTAAATCTATGCAGGACTTTTTTCTTGTCGGAGAAGTTATGTGATTTTGAAGGTTATAGTTAGACAGTGTACATACTAATTCTTTTTTAATATAGTTTTCTTTCAAATAGTCAATATTCCAGTCTCCGCAAATCACTATGTGCTTGTCTTTTCTAGAGGTAACTTTTTGCAATAATTGATTTAGTAAATAAAAAAAGTTTTTAATATCTGAGGTTGGTGTTCTGTAAACACATAAGATAATTAAATTGTACATAGGAATTTCTAGGCCACATGCCTCGAAATCATATTTCTGAGACCATGAGTTGACATAGGTTAATGGTACAAATTCAATATCAGTTTTTACAAGAATACATGTGCCTCCTCTTTTTTCTCCATCTCTACAATAAGAAGTAGCAACGTTATAATTATTTAGATTTAAATTTTTTATTGATCCAGCTTTAATGAAAGTTTCACACATACACAATACGTCTATGTTTCCTACACACTTCTGTAAATCACAAATTGCAGTCTCTATTATATCCCTTTTACCAAGCATTCCGGCTATATTTTGGTGGAATATAGTTAGTTTTTGAACTTTATTCACGAAAGGAATGCATCGTATCATTTTCTTCTGCGATTTCTTTATCAGGTGGTATCTCGAAGCTCTCCATGAAGAGTTTTAAGTTTTGTAAAATGGTTTTAAGCCCAAAATGTGTCAATTTTCCCGAGCTATAGGAAAACATTTCGAAGGATAAATCGAGGTTCGAGTCGAAGAAGTGTGCGTACTTGTGTGTATTTATATCTTGATTGAGCAGTGTATTAAATAATTCCACTCGGTAATTGTATATCGGAGCCCCGCAAATGTAGGTTGGTGTGCATACAATTATATTGGTGTGTGATATTGTTGATAACATTGTGTTTATCTCTTGTACGAGCGTGCGGTGATCGTAGTCTTCTCTAATTTTAAAATCCTCCTCCCCTATCAAGATGAGGCAAAAATCATTTCTCGAATAATCTTGAAGGGTTTTAGGTAGGTTTTTCATAAGCTCCTGAATTCTTCCCCCAGGGGTTGAGAAGTGAAAACATTCCCATTGGTCGTAACATTGTAACATCATGTTTAATATTTTTTTGTTTTTTCGGCTGCTCTTAGTGCTGAAAATACATAGCTTACTTGTATTTGAGCTATTTTTATGCAATTCTACTGGCTCATGTAGCGATAGTTCAAACTTGTCTGATGTCAACATGCTACTATCATTCTCACTCGGGACAGAGAGTTCTTCATTTTCACTCGTTGATTTCTGTGCGATTACCGGAGCCGTATTTTGGGTTTCTACACGTTCCAATTGGTTCAATGTTCTGATAGAGCTTTTACGTGGCGTTTTTCCGCCTACTTTTTTCGGAGTTGATGAACATATACGGGTAAGCTTCTTAATCGTTTGTTCGTGTTCATCGATTCGCTTCTTTAACGCACTATTTTGCATAAGTAGTTCCTGGATCTCATTTTCGGACGATTGTAACTTTATTTCTAAGTTATTAATTCTATTTTCATATTCCTTTAATGTTTCTTCGTCGACAGTCCGAAGATCGGGACAGCTTCTATTCAAATTACATATTTCAGATGGCGTTGACTCTAAGGAGACATCTGTTGAGAAATCTGTGTCCGAAAGTTCCTGTGCTGTATGATGAAGTTGGTTTTGTATAGTTTTTTCCTTCTCTACTTGGGGTCTGGCAGTTTTAGCAGGAGTACTATAGGCATCGGTTGAGGCTCTAGATGTACTGGGTAAGTCGCTCCTGCTCGGTTTAGAAGGTTTTTTTGGCTTGTTGCAGTCTTTACACTTCCACTTAGCTTTGTTTTCCATTAAATCGTAACGTTTGTGGGTGACACTAACGCACGCTAAGTGAAATATTTTTGAACAAGTCTGACATTTTAAATAATGTTTAGTTATAATGTTTTTTTCACATTTATTGCAGGTAGGTTTTTTCACTTTAGGAGGCATACTGTGAAACCAATAAAAAAGTCTAAAAAAATAAAATAAAAAACAAAAAAGTTTTTCACTAGGTGGGGTTCGAACTCACGACTCGTATGAAGACGCTGCGCAAGATCAACTCTATGATCGCCTGCGCTATCGCGGCACGTACGTCATGCAACGAAAATATGCGCCAGTTATAGCGTTCGCATTAATGTCATTATGTTATCTACTCCGAAGATTGCCGAAGTTGACACTCAGCACTCACGAACCAGATATGCGTGATGGCCGTTTAAAATAATTTAACGTTCACTTATTATTGTTTTCACTTATTTATACTTTGATTTATAACTTTTAGTCATTTTGTTATCACACTTATATAACTTGGTCCTTCAGCTAACATAACGTAATGTTTTTTTCCGCGGAAAGACACTTTTAAACCACTTTATGAATTATTTTCTAAGGAGCACTCGATAACAGGACTACCTTGCGCAAGCGGTATCGACGATCATTCCGTTTTGCCGTGAAAAACGAACAAACAAACAGATACACACACTTTCCCATTTATAATACCAGTATGGATACTCAGGTTTCCTTCCAATTGCCCGTGTGGTGACAGGTTAAGAATTTTGCCACCCCTTTTCTTCCCGTAGGTGTCGTAGAAGTCGACTGTGGGATATGGACTAAATTGTGAAGTAGGCGAGAAACTTGCAACTTTTCACTGCAATGTCACAATTTTGTTTTCTTTCTACCCCTTAATTTTCAAGAGTGGCACTGAAGTTGAGTGGTAGACACAGGAATGAATGAATGAATGAGAATGAGAGTAGTTATCGATGTCATTATCACAGTCAATTCAAGGTAGTCTCATACGCTGTAAACGCTATTGGCACAGTCATAAGCACACCTCGGACACTGGCGATCAAATATATGAAAGAGGCGCGTTCCTAGCACGCAGTCTATGCTCGTGTTATGTAGGTGAACGCGTACTATGCTTGTATGAGTGAAGTATGAAAGGTCGACTGTTCGCGTTTTTGACAGGCGGTAACTGTGAGGTAACCGAGACGGGTAGGCGGCACTTTCAGCGGGGAGCGGGAGTGGCCATACTGTACGATAGTACTCTTTATCATACTGTGACATAAGTCCATTATGACCTTGGAATTATTTTTTTACGAGAATCAGTTGAGAATTGTGACCCGTAGACGAGAACATCCGGACATACGAAAATCAAATCGACGATACGTACGATGTCACTTCGGTCAAATATAAATGTTTATACTGTAGGTACATATAGGTACGAGTATGAGACGCAAATTAGAGTTCTATATGAACTTCATAATAAAAATACCAAGAACATGCAAGTCTCACTCGATCGACCAATAGTGTCAGAGAGCCTAATATCGAAATAAAAATCAACCAGTAATTTAAAAAAAAACCGTTTCTAGGATGAAAAATTCAACTCTTTCTATTCATGAGCAGTCAGTGAATGAGAATCATTGGAGTGAAGCAATAAACGACAAGTTACGAAGTTCAAACACTAAAGAGAAACTGGAAAATAGAAACAAACTTGATCAATATTTGTATAAATATTCTCTTTTCTAATCAAATATCGCTAATTTTGTAAACAACTTCAGCTATAATAGCTTTATTAAAATAATTGCAACCATTTTCACCGAACCTCGTGTTATTTCTTGCTTGGATTCTTTACAAATGCGGAATTATAAATGACATGCACCCGCTTCAAAGACAACTAGTAAAATGCCACATCATTTTCATATTAAAACAGACAAGGAAATATCTACAAATCATGATTGGGTATAGGTCAAGCGTACGTGGGAGTAAAGTGTAAAATCATTGGTAGATTGCTACCTAACATTTTTTGATATTTCTCTCATTCCCAGGTTTTTACAAGAAAAATCTTACCTACTTTAATGCCTCTGATATAATCTAAGGTTAGCTGCAAGAGATCCTTTATAGGGATAAGTTCGCCTTTGTACCTCTGTTCCTGTAAACTGTATATAAATCTGTTGTACACACAATAAAGTGATTGCAACAACACAAAAATTATGAACAATCAAGAGCCTGAGACATATTTAAAATTACAGGCAAGAAACAACTTCAGTACAAAATTTGACACGCTCGGCCCCTATACAAATAGATGAACTTGTTTCTTCTATCTAAATATAGTTCTGTGATGGAATATGTTTTTTTTTGTTATTAGGCACAAAAATGCTACTTATAAGGAAGTCAAATTTAAAAAAGGAAAAGTACCTACTGCCTTTGTTTGAACTTACGGCCTTTGGATCGATACAGTGCTCTGCCATTTCTGAGCCACCAAGACCCCAACCACAGTATAATAAAGAGTAGGTAACTATCGTCAACCATAGTCAGCGAAATTTTCCATCATATAGGTCGATGGGATCTGTAGTGACTTCTACACCGTAAAATTATTACATTTCTTAAATGGGAACTATATTGGAAAGTCAATGTTTTCTTTAATATAAAAATGTGGAGAATCATTAGAAAACGTTTCTGTTTAATTAAAGGATTCGTAGTTAATATGGGCAAACCTTGCTAAATTGCAAATTCTGCTGCTTATCTAAAAGTAAAAAACCGGCCAAGAGCGTGTCGGGCCACGCTCAGTGTAGGGTTCCGTAGTTTTCCGTATTTTTCTCAAAAACTACTGAACCTATCAAGTTCAAAACAATTTTCCTTATTTCCGAAAATATTAATATTATCAAAAAACGATCTTAGTAAACCTTTGTTCATTTGTAAATAACTATCCAAAAATATATCACACGTTTGGGGTTGGAATGAAAAAAAAAATCAGCCCCCTCTTTACATGTAGGGGGGGTACCCTAATGAAACATTTTTTCCATTTTTTATTTTTGCACTTTGTTGGCGTGATTGATACACATATTGGTACCAAATTTCAGCTTCCTAGTGCTTACGGTTACTGAGAGTATCCGCGGACGGACGGACGGACATACAGACATGGCGAAACTATAAGGGTTCCTAGTTGACTACGGAACCCTAAAAAGGTAGTCATTTTGAAAAAATGAATTCCGTTACTTTCAATTAAACTCAACTCACTGCCTGTTTCAAAACTTGAGATTGAAATTAAGCACCAGCATCAGTGGCCTCTGCGAGTAACATAATACTCAGCTTGAAATGGTTATAAGTATCGCCCACACAGAGTCATTACTCGCTTTCAAACTTAAAGAAAAATAAACCTATTTTCTCTACATTACGATAGTATTTACTTTCGTGGCGTCTCACCGTCCTTCTACGGAGGACAAAAATACCCCAATTATCCCTGAAAATATGTAAACATCTTTATTTTTATAATATTACTGTTTTAAAAAATTCTTTCTATGTTTGTTTCATATTGAAATGGGAATTACCAAGCAAGTAATAAGATAAATCAATAAGTATGTTGTAGAACTTGTAAAAATCTTACACAACTTGACCCAAATAATAATTATGCATATTGCATACTTACACTTAGGCAATTGAGTCTCGTTAGGAAACACGTATAAATTAGAGGTATACCATTTTGATCCCAATTTGTATTTTTAAAACCGAAATATAGGTACATTATAACAGAATAGTTACCTTAAACACTATAAATGATACCGCACTATTAGATATACATACTAAAAGAGATATTTGGCAACCTAAAAATACGGCTAGATTATGCAGAGGAGCCAGGATGGCTTGAGGAGAGCAGGCCCCGTAGCCGAGTGACATTTTTGCGATGCGAAACCCCGCAGAAATGCAATCTATCTCTATCGCTCTTGCGTATTGGCGCGACAGAGCCAGACTACATTTCTGCGGCGTTTCGCATCGCAGAAATGCCATTCGGCTACGGGGCCTGAGCTGCCTCGTTGTAACACGCACACAGATGAAAATAGTCAAATTGATTAACTTGCGTAAAACGCCCAATAAACTAATTATTAACTAAGTACTTAATCAACCCCAATTTTAAGGTAACTAAGATACACAAGTTTGAGCTTAATACCTATAAAACTTTCGACTTCTCAACACGTGGAACTCGACGAGGTCAGTACATAAGGTAAGTTTCGCTTTTACGGGCCATTAATATAACCCGAATCCCTGTAGGTAGTTTAGGTATTTATTATTAAATACATAGTGGTAGTTAAAGTTTGCCGTCGATAGAATTTGCGAGAATGTAAACAAACCTTGTAGGTATGCAAAATGTCTTTAATTTTCATTCTACCTTATCATCACATACTAGCTAAATCCATGTGTTAGTGATACAGATACTGATAATACTCGAGCAAGTAAATTACACTAAAATCGAGCGAAGCGAATGTTTGGAAAAGTGTAATCTTGTAAAGTTTCACGGCATGAGGGTTAATACTAATAGTTATTTGTTTTACAAGGGGCAAAGTAGTTGTTTAACCGCACGTGCCAATATTGATACCTGAGCAAGCGAAAGATTCCAATATTGAACGTTCAAAAAGTGGAACTTTTAGCGTTGCGAGGGTTTCAAGGCACGAAGGTTAAACAAACTTTGCCACCGAGTGAAACACAAACTTTTTCACCACACCAACACGAACAAAATACTGACTATTGTAAATCAAATCCATCAAATAATTCAATATTTATGATTCAAAATCATCATTTTATTTTTTGAAGTTAAAATTTGTATGAAATTACTTTGTACTCTTGTGGATAAAATGCAATTTTGCTATCTGTTTTCGAATAGCAAAGAAAGCCTTTACCAGTTGGGGTGGTGAAAAAAAACTTTGTTCTATACACCAAAGTAATCGCGGCATAAAAAAGGAACATAATTGTGAAACACCAGACACCGCTTTACATCAGGCGGGCCGTATGCTTGTTTGCCACCGACGTAGTATCAGGGGCGGCTCACTCCGCGATTCCATCGCCGCGCTACAAGTACATGCGGGCGGCCGCGAGTTCGCGGCCTAATCTGGCCCCGTAGCCGAATGGCATTTCTCCGACGCCAAACGAAAGCGATACGCCGCTGGCTCTGTCGCGCCAATACGCAAGCGCGATAGAGATAGATATCTACTAGCGCTTCGTTTCGTGAGCGTTTCGTGAGCGATTGTGCCATTCGGCTAGCCACCCAGGGGTGGCTCGCATTCTCACGGAACGCACGTTCGCACTTTCTATTGTTACTATACGTCGCGAGTTTTTTTAAAGGTTCATATGGGATATCCGCGTGTGGAATGGCTAATAATGCTTAGTTAAATAAACATCATGAATGAAATAGGACAATCTTACACAGATCTACTATTGATTATGTCATTTATGCCCCACGGAAAGGTTCAGTCAAGCTTGAGACGTTGGACTTAAACAAAAATATATAAATATTGTATATATAAATACCTAGAAAGTACCCAAGACTTGAATATAATAGTATAACATTTTATCTGAGTATTAATTTTTTTAATCCATAGGCAACCCTAGCGTCCGACGCTGCGCACGTGCGGCTCGTTTCTTTGTAATCATTCTGTAGGCATTTAAAAAGGCGGCATTTCGTGAACTTCAAAGCAGTGGGCCTTCTGTACTTGTACTATTATATATTCTGTGGTAGTATTAAAAAAAACAATATTTTCCATTGTCAACGAATTAAAAATGTATATTATCTCCAACGAATTAAAAATGTATTATTTGCCACCGACGTAGTATTAAAAAAAAAAAACAATATTTCCCATTGTCAACGAATTAAAAATGTATATTATCTCTAGCTCAATATTGAGGATACTCTTTCAGCTATCTAGTGCATACTAAATTCTAGAGAAGTTCTACGCCATAGTTACCTCTCATAAGATACTTAAATAATATCTCTCAAAGTAACAGATAACTGAGATACACAGCAATGATCTACCGGCCTAACCGAGGTGATATTTTTTGACGTTACGTGGCGAAACTGGCGATCGAAAAGAAGTCTGACTACGTCGCTTCACTTTTTTTTTTTTAATTTTTTTATAACAAGAAACTTACAACTATTTCACAAGACTCAATTCCGCCAAACTGAACTGAACTTAAAGAACGATGAGGAGAACTAGCTACGATACGCTAAGCGATTGTGTGACGTTGGATTAGTACGCTAAAGAGCAGCTTGCGCAGGCGCCGCCGGCTTTGTGACGCCGCCAGAGTGCTTCAAGTGGTCAAGTGCGCATTACGTTTATGAGCTTCTCAGTTACTGTATTACTGGCTTTCTAGTGGCGGCACAGCCGGCGTATCCGAATGGCAATCGTTGAGGCCAGACGCCGACAGAAATGCAGTCTCAAAATCAATAGTTATTTGTTTTACAAGGGGGCAAAGTAGTTGTTTAACCGCACGTGCCAATATTGATACCTGAGCAAGCGAAAGATTCCAAAAAGTGGAATCTTGAGCGTTGCGAGGGTATAGGCACGAAGGTTAAACAAACTTTGCCACCGAGTGAAACACAAAATTTTTCACCACACCAACACGAACAAAATACTGACTATAAAACATCAAAATAAATCAAATCCATCAATTTATTCAATATTTATGATTGAAAATCATCATTTATAGGTAAAATCTAGCAGCCAGATTAAGACATCGAGTTAAAATTTGTATGAAATTACTTTGCCCCCTTGTGGATAAAATGCAATTTTGCTATCTATATTCGAATAGCAAAGTAAGCCTTTAACAGTTGGTGTGGTGATAAAAACTTTATTCAGCAAATCGGCCACAAGGGCACTTTTACACGTCACGTACATATTTACAAAATATTTAAAATAGAATTGAAGTTGCAATTGATAATACTAATTCTAAGTTCTAACTAAAGTATAACTCTACTACAGTTGATTAGAGATGTATAAGGTCTTAAACTCATTTTTAGGGTTCCGTAGTCACTAGGAACCCTTATACTTTCGCCCTGTCTGTCCGTTCGCGGATAATGTGAACAGTAGCACTAGAAAGCTGAAATTTGGTAGGTAGTAGGTTCCAATATCAATCACGCCGCCGACAAAGTGGTGAAATAAAAATATAAGTGACCGAAAATGCATATGTTTTTTAGTTCTATTAAGTATCCGTGAAGGGGCGCTGTTCATTGCTCCATACGATGAATGTTTTTGGTCTTCTCTGTTTGGCCTAACGGTTGACTGATAGAGAATGCCATGTAGCATTAAGTCCAGTTTTAGTAACTAACTGTATTTTTTTATTGTGCAATGTCATTTGCCGTTTCTGCTACGTCGCTATCTACGAGTAGTAATGTAGTAAAAAACTCAAAATACAGGCTCTGAGGATCTCAATTTCGAGTAACGAGTGGTCATTACCTAGTGGTAAAAATTTAAAATTACTAGCCGTCCTTTTTCAAAAATAGCATTTCGTCTTTTTAATCCCCGACGCAAAAACAACGGGGTGTTATAAGTTTGACGTCTCTGTCTGTCTGTTTATCTGTCTATCTGTCTGTCTGTCTATCTGTCTATGTCTGTTTGTGTGTGTCTGTCTGTGGCATCGTAGCTCCCGAACGGATTAACCGATTTAGACTTAGTTTTTTTTGTTGTTTGAAAGCTGATTTTGTCGGGAGTGTTCTTAGCCAATTTAGCCATGTTTCATGAAAATCGGTCGAGATTTTTTTTAAACTTTAAATTTTGTGCTTAAGTTGTTCCAGAGACTGCCGGCGAATTCGTGCATTCGAAATTCAAAAATCGGTCCACTTTTATCAAAATTCCACACAGCCACAATATAAAAACTTGAAACCCTTGTAACACAATAGAGCTGGGTGCGCACGTGGTCAGGCGTGGGCTGCTCACGTGCAGTGAGCACACGCACTGACCCATGCGGCCTTTCATGCCGTGCATGGGTTGAGCGAAGATTGATTTTATAGGCTTTAGCGAAAATTTACAAGCGTTTTAAAACGGGTTGCTCTGAGGAAGCTGGGGCCCATTTCTCGAAAGTTATTACTGTTATTAGTCATAATATTTGTGTGTTGTCATGGCGACCCATACGATTTGACAGTTCGTGGACTAATATTATAGCCTAATAATGTTCGAGAAATGGGCCCCGGTCGTAGGTGTTCTAACCTGTGTGCGTAGCCGAATGCACAAACGCTCACGAAACGCTCACGATAATATCTCTTTCTTAGCTATCTATCTCTATCGCCCTTGCGTATTGGCGCGACAGAGCCAGACTACATTTCTGCGGCGTTTCGGTGGCGTTTCGCGTCGCAGAAATGCCATTCGGCTACGGGGCTAGCTAAGTGTAGAATGAGTAATATTTTATTAAGACTTGTCACGTTTTTACAAAAATAAAGTCAAATATGTCTCAAAGACTCGCAGGTTATACGTGAAGGTTTATAAAGGCGGGCACGAAACCTTGATCATATGATTGTATCCGCCATCTTTTTTTTTGGTTAGCCTGAACCGCGGCCCTAGTCAGTGAATATTGTAGCCCACCGTTCAGGATGCATACGGCCATACCTCTGACACTAGCGATCAAATATATGAAAGAGGCGCGTTCCTAATAGCATACAGTCAAAGCTCGTGTAGGTGAACGCGTACTATGCTTGCATGAGTGAAATATGACAGGTCCCTGTTCGCGTTGTTGACAGGCGATAACGTTGAGGTAACTAAGAGGGGTGGGCGGCACTTTCAGCGGGTAGCGGGAGTGGTCATACTGTACGATAGTACTCTTTATTATACTGTAATACGGCAGACATGTCCAACCCAGTTCCAGTTAAGCGCTATACACTAGCATTTAATACCTACATCTGCAACGCGATTCTCTTATTTTATTAAATTTAAAAAGTTACTCAATATTCTCAAAAACTCAAGTTTACCCAAATCCTCTTCGTTTGTTCGATCAATGTACCCTTATGGCCTCAGCTACCTCCCAGGTCGCTGGAACACTTCCTCCGCGTTCCTCGCCCACGTAGCTCTTGTAAGTCTTGTACAAAAATAAATGTTATAAAAGAACTCTGAAATATTTGTAACGAGTAAGTGTTACATTACTTCCCTAAATTAAATTGTTGCGCTGCGCTGAAATGTAGGGGAAGGTTGCGAACATTGGACCAGCGCTTTGATTGGACCACTTAAATATTTCAAAATCTAATCGTGCTAGATGGAATCCAGTAAGGTACAAGGTGACCTTAGGCCTCACCTTGGGCCACCCCGTAACCTCAGTCGCGCCTCGCTTCCCGGAAAATAGTGACGCGTCCAAGTGTGTTTCGAACGCTATTGAAGTTAAATTACGCGAAGTTTATTCCTTCGAAATTATAATTACAATATCACGAAAGTATAAATACATTTGCAATTGAATTTGTGTGTTGACGTATAATGCTTAAACATTTATTACTGATCAAATTCAAAACAACAGTTTCCAGGCATTTGTTTACTTTATTTTTTAATATTTTTATTTGTGATGTGATACCTAGTTGCTATCAATGGACCACCTGTGGGTTCTATCATCGAACCGGTCCAATCATGGCAACTTTTTTTTATAATTACTCACCCGTGCGCAAATAGACAATACGTAAGCAAAAACTAGTACATATGAAAGTTTTGAATGATTCACGGTTATTTTCATTAGACTTATATTGACCGGGATATAGACCGTGATTACCTTTTTGATTTTTGTCGAGCTCCCGATATTTCGACGCAGTTGCATGTTTTCCGTGATCATGATGCATGCAACTGCGTCGAAATATCGGGAGCTCGACAAAAATCAAAAAGGTAATCACGGTCTATATCCCGGTCAATATAAGTCTAGTACATATGAAAACAATAAGTATAATATATATTTTTAGTTATAAAATTTGTATAAACAATATTTCATTAAAAAAAATGTTTTTGTCGATTTCAATAAGTTTCCTTGATTGGACCATTGGTCTGAATTTCCTAAGTCGATGGCGACTTTGAGGTCCAATGAAGGTGACTCTGGTCCAAGGAAGGCAACAGCTTATGAAAACCTTTTCACGATTTTTCTCTAAATTATATTTTTTTATTCTGCATAAGGTAATCCATAAGGGTATGTCAAGAATTAAAACTTCTTAAACTAGTTTCATTTCTTGACATAAAATCTATGAACTATAGAGCAGCGAAGTTAAGTGGTCCAATGATAGCAACCTTCCCCTAATTTTTCGTGAAGACTCTGGAGGATTAAGGATGGCTTGTGCAAGACTAGACCGAGCTGAGGCGACACGATATTTTGTATGACGCCTGGGCCTAGCAATGTACTAGTTGGGCATAGGTATTTTTATTTTCTTGTCTGTTTGACTTTTTCTCCCAAATGCGGGATTTTTTGTACTTTTTCTACAGTACCGCAGGAGAAAAAACAGTCTCACAATTTTTTTTCCACTGAGTTACAATTTCTCATACAACTTCTTTGATCGTAACATTCGTACCAAACTCAGAGGAAGACAAAAAAATATGGAAATTTGGGGACATTTTTTGTCTTCTATTAAAATCGAAAAAACTCATGATTCTGAGTAGAAAAGGTGCAAAAAATTTCAGAAATAAAAAAAAAGTGAAATTGACAAAAAATAAAAACATGCCCAGTTACAGAACGTTATTAAAAATTTCCTTTAATTTCTAAGAGAAATGGTCGTCAGACACCAAAAAAATAGTAAAAGAGCTGTCCGTAAAACTTATTTGTTCGTCTGGCGACCTCCGGGCAGGAGCGTTCTTTGCCCAAAGGTTAAGTATAGCCCTGCAAAGAGGCAATGCGGCCAGTGTCCTGGGAACAATGCCTCGCGCAAAGTTACTAGGCCTATATGAGTAGACTAGGGTTTTTTTTTGGTTTATGTAGTTTTGTGTTAGTTTATAAGTGTGTAATCGGTGTATTTTTGTATTTATATATGTTTGTTAAGAAAAAGGAAAAAAAAAGAGAAAATTGTCAGGTAAGTTACCATTGAGAACATTATCTTTAAGATTAGGATGTATTGCGCAACGTTCTCAACAGTTGACGATCGCTTCATTTGATGTTTGAGTTACGCACTGGCGTTTATTATTAACTAGCTTTTTCCCGCAGCTTCGCCCGCGTACTAAAAGTACCTAATCTTATTCAAACGTTGAACTTTGGACCCCCATTTCACCCCCTTAGGAGGGGAATTTTGAAAAATCCTTTCTTAGTGCTCCTCTACACCTTATAAGGAACCTACGTGCCAAATTTGGAATCTCTAGGACCAGTGGTTTCGGCTGTGCGTTGATGTGTAAGTCAGTCAGTCAGTCAGTTTCTTCTTTTTATTTTTTTATTTTATTACAAGGAGATAAAACAGAAACATACAAGTGAAGAATGTAAATATGAAAAAATATACGTATCTAGTACGAAATAGATTAAGATGTTTCCTTAAACATATCCCACTGAGAACATACGTGGTATTGGTTATATATATTTAGATTCATCAAAGGCCATAGAAATTGACCTAAAAGCTTGGCAATAAAATATGCGTGAAGAACAATACCTAGAACTTTCCATGAGAACTTTAGCAATTTAGGATACTTTTCTTCGGTGCATTATTGGTAGCCGAATGGCACAAATGCTTACGAAATGCTCATTTGTGAGCATTTGTGCCAATTGTGCCATTCGGCTACGTACCCTGGCCTGGAATCGAAAGTACAATCTTGAAATTTAATAGCAGATGCAGTGACAATGCATTTCGCGTGATGAATATATGAAAATAGAAAAAAAGCGATGTCAACTGTCAGTGTCACTTAGCTGTCATTGGTGTTTTTTTTCTGATTGATTACAAATCAGCACGCGCAAAAGCATTGTCACGTCTGCTATTAAATTTCACAAATACGGTCACTCAAAAAAAGATAGCAAATAAATTATACGAAATAAAAATAAAATAGCCACTGTTTCGTGATCTTTATAACGAATTCTATCAGAAAAATATATAATTTGCCTATCTTCAAAAAACTTTAGCTACCCAATTATAGACAAACCCTGTATGTATATGTATTATTGATCAATATATCGACTCAATTTATTGGTACAAAATATGTATATCATGAAATCTTACGTAAATATTTTTGAACTGCTTAAATCGGGCATAATAATTAAATGTATGAATCCTTTTATATTCGCTAACGTAAATTAAATTGCCAAATATTTTATTAATTTTGGCGAAGCACTGATAATACAAAGACAAGGTATAATTTAAGCTGCAAAATGGTAGAAATTTCATGCGTCACGATAAACTATACATCGAATTAATTTATCAATTCACCGCTTAAATTTTGCTGTGAATTCGATATCTGATTGAATAGTACATACATTTCGTTATAAGTGCGAGAAGTATGTCATTATTTCACGAGTCCCGGAGTGAAGAATGACATTCTCGAACGTGTGACGAACGACGTTTTTTAATACAGTTTCGAAAAAACACTACTACTTACTTACAACGAAATAAAACAATCCGAACTATCAATTTTCCCATGGACATTGACGGATTATTTGACAATTCAAAGGCGTATTTTTGAAGCTTTTAAACTTGCGTGCATATTTTCGAGTTTGCTATTCATCTAACATAATTTATTTCATTGGGTGCCATAAAAACATAAACATTTACGATTTGGGACGATTGTTTAATGTACAACTACATTTTAATTTAATCGATCCATTTATGCCCCGACGTATTGCAAATAACGTAAAATAATTATGACAAATCGCGTAACATATTGAGGTTTTTTGAACGTGCATTAAGTTAAAACATGGTAGACGCCTCTACTTTGACAGTAGAAGACGCGTTTCGTTCCAATCATGTTCTGTTTACACGACTCATTATGACCGATTTTTCAAAGTATAAACCATTTTATAAATTATGTTTAGTATGACTAAAAGTAAACAATTACATATGAAATATTAACGTTTTAAATATTAATCACTTAATAGTATGTTTATAGTTTTATTCTGTCTTAGTAAACTAGACTAATATGAAAACAGCTCGGTAAGTAGTCGTAAAATGGAACGTATATACTTTTTACGCACTAGTTCGTAAAATACAACTTCTCGCACGCTAAACAGCCAAAAAACGGGCACTTTTTTAGCAACTGTATTAAAAAAATAATTATGACAAGTGTAGGTATTATTTTAACTCAAAAATAATTTGTGATATGTAACAAAATGGTAAGTATAATATATCTTTTTAGCAAAATTTTAAACTGGAAGACAATACATAGATACACTCCATACACCACACAAAATGTATATATGAAAACTTCAAAGTGGATCCGGAGGCAGAAGATGAATTCCAATTGCAAAATAATTTGTAATACTGTTTATTTGCATCAGTTTGCAAGTTTTTGTAACTGTGCCCACTGCCCAATGAATAGTATAATGTGCAACCAGGGAGGTAAGGGGGATTTTGCCAACGAGTGTTATAACTCGCGACAGCCGTAGGCTGGAGAGAGTTATAGACACGAGTTTACAAAATCCTTACCTCCTGCGTTACTCACAATATTTTTCATTACATTTGAGAGGAAAAAAAATCATAAGGCAAAACCTTCAATATTATGGCGGCGGCGCTGCGACCAGTAACCTATCTTCACCTATTTCGGATTCTTCATATATATCCATTGTTCATGATGACAAACGCTTTTTGAGTACAAACAAACACTAAAATACCGCATATAAATTAAATGCAATGTTCAAAGAAGCATACAATTGAACTCATTTTACGTGTCCGTCAAAATATTTGTCGACATTTTCTGTTACATGTACTGCCCGTTGATATGGCAACGCGGTCAAGCGCAAATCGAGATGGCCGTCACAATTTCCTGCCAGGTTGCTAAATTATAACGATTTATCTACGTGAAATTTACAAAATAAATGTAAAACACACTGAAATAATTGTAAAACATAAATAAAATGCATTTTTCATACCGTGTAATATTTTTTATAGCTTAATAGTCATTTTTTTTAATTAAAGGAAAAATCCTAAGCCGGCTGTTAATCCTGCCTATTAAGATCTATTCTTACGGGTAGATGTTTGCTATAACGCCACCCTAAGGCGGTTGGGAATTGAGGGAAGGCATGGATAAATTCGCACACATCCAGCAGGCCTCCGTGGTGCAGTTGGAAGCGCGAAGGCCCCGGCAAGACCAGAGGTCGCAGGTTCGAGTCCTGCCGGAGGTGTGAATTTTTCCTTTAATTTAAAAAAATATGTAATAACGTTCGCAGACGTTGCTGCATGATAAAAAACAAACTTAATTAGTCAAATTTTAGTTGTGCAAAAAAATCCTTGGCTGATTGAAACATCCTTTGCCTGAAGTATTGTACGGATTGTATTAATTTTTAAAACTAAATCCATTACTCCCTTGGGAATAAAATAGTACATTATTCTTCAGTACACGTAGACGCAATGAGACTTGAGAGAGAACAGCAAATGTGATGAAAAATATAATACTTTTTTTTCTCCATACAGGAGTGACCCACCCTAATGTGGGCATCTAGACTGGGGTCTAGTATTATCTAACACAGTTATTTAACTTAACCATGTCCCTACTTTAATTTTATAAATAAAAAAATAATTTGTAACAATACATATTGTGCTAGCAATGTACATTGTACAACACGGACACTTGTCAAGTAAGGACAATGTATGTATTACTGTTCCGACTTATAACAATTACGAAGTGCATGCAGTACATTGAATGCGTCGGACTTCGTCAAATTAATTTTGCAGGTTATTTAAATAACTATGATTTGCAAACGCTAATGGATCATATTATTATCAGTTTTAATAAAAGCCCACATTGTGGTAATCTTTTAGCTGTGCATGGATACAGTTAACAACACAGCTGTGAATACAAAGTGCCAAAACTATGTATACAGAAATTTATCGTTTGTACATTAAGGTGTGTATACATATTTCCCACTTTGAATTCACAGCTGTGTTGACTGTACTGCACATAACCGAACGGCCGGGGTGCCGGCACGGGCGTCGCCATGGCAACGCGCCCACGCCCGCGACCCGGCAGGCCTTGACCCCGCTCAGCTGATCGGCACGCGTGCCCGGTACCGGTATAAGGGGTGAGAGGTTTCGGTGACAGACTACAGGAAGGAAAAATTCTTCTGAGAGGCGGAAATGCGACAGTCAATGTTAAAGTGTAAGTTATATGATGATATTCGATACTTTCAAGTAAAAAAAATCGGTTACCATTCGCTCATATCGTTATATTAATAGCAAAGAAGATCGAGTATTATAGAGAGTTACTGTCAAAGTAAAATGTGTAATCACATGCATAGACTGCCATCTCTCGATACAAGCTTAAACCTTTTGAACCTCAGTTTTGACAATTTGGCCCATATTGTTATCTTGATATGTGTTAAAATGTCAAATATTAATATTAGCCCCATCTAGCCGAGCATTCCCCAAAGGTGTCACGCCATCTAGGCCACCGTGCCTTTTTCTCTATGGCTTTGAGGTATGTTTTTTTCTTTCTTATCCGTCTATACGGAGTTACATAATTATGTCTTTGATAATAGGCTACTTGCCTCCTAGTCAAATCAGCTTCTTTCTAAGAACTGTCAAAACGAATTTCAACGTCTTGCTAATATGGAATTAATATTAAATCGAATTGAGTGACGTCATAGTCAACTCAGTTACTTTATATATTTATACGTGACTTATTAAATAGAAATTGGATTTAAAAATAACTTCTATGCATGTTTTTCTTATATTTACGTGATGCTTTATTTTGTGCATGGTAAAAAATATTTTATTTTAAGTACAGTCAAGTTCCCTATATATTTAAGTATGTGAAGTTCAGCTCATTTCATTGCAAAATTATTTAAGAATGATCTCGACTTCTTAATAGATTTTATTTAACTTTCATATAAATAGGTTGTTAATTTTGTATTACTTTAACCTTGTATAGTATTTTCTTTAACCTTCATCACAGAATATTATAATAGTAGGTATCTACCTACCTACAAGTACAGAGAGCTCACTCCTTTGATGTTCACAAAATGCCGCTATTCTAAATTCTTAGCTACATTAACAAACGGCCCGCACGCGATCAGCCGTCATTGAATTCTATTGCACTGCGCGAAAATCGTCACCACTGAACGGGCCGCGAACTCGCGGCCGCCGACATGTACTTGTAGCGTGGCGATAGAATCGCGGAGTGAGCCGCCCCTGCCTACATAGCAAGTCAATTTCCCTACCTTCATGTAGCTGGGTGTAGCATCGAGCCGCTACGAAACCGCCGTAGGCAGCTACGAGCTACGCAATACGCTACGACGGAGATACAACCTTTTATACAATATCATGCGCCATTTTGTTGTACATTTAAAAAAATAAGCGGGTTGTTCATGTATATATTTATCGTTAAAATGTATGTCAGAAAGTTAACTTTCTCTTTGCTAGACTTGCAATGATTTTTTTTTTCATTTTCCTGGCTTAATTAAATAAAAGCTTGAAAACGGATTACTACGTAGGTAAAAAATTTATTAACCTCCATAGTTTAGAAGATTCGTTATTTTTTTTGTGGTCTTCCACATTGTATTGTTTTTGCAGTCACCCTTTGACACATACACTGATTAAGGTTCAAAACGTTGGCATATTATAGAACATAATTCATTATACGCAATATAATTTGTTTCGATTTTTTTATTTCATAACTATTTCTTTAATCGAATGATATTATAATAGACCTTCAAATCAAGAGTGAACAGGCATCTTCTGGGCGAGCTCACTCCATCGTAGGCCACGTCTTTGCCTTCGGCTAGTCTGTGGCCAAGAGTAAACCCATTTATAATAATAAAAAAAAGACTATTCTAAAATAAATCTGAAACATAACCTTCCTGACTGACATTCCATTTTAAAAAGTAGCACATGTTTGATTAACCGCAAAGAACTTAATTTTTATCAACACGTGAAGCGAAAATAGAAACGCAGGTGCAACTGACGTGGGTGGGCCGTGACGCACGAGTGACGTCATCACCTACACTGCCGGGACTTTAAAAGGGCCTATCTTCCATATTGGGTGTAGTGTGTTCCATTCGTGATGGCGCGTAGATTTATCAACTCAACCTTTAAGATGCTAAAGGAGGGGTCAATTCTCCTTGCAAAACGCTCTCAACTATTTCCTCCCTGATTTTTAAAGCTAGAGCAATGATTTTTTTTACACAGATTATTATTTTTTTATCTATGTCGGACCGTGTTGCTTAAATTTATTTTTTTATTTCCAAAGACGCTTTAGCCCACCAAAATGTTCCAGGAACGTTCCTGGAAAAAAGGTGAACGTTAATTATGCCGGAAAAAAGGTGCGATATTCAAAATTGAACACCATTAGCCAAAAAAACTAAAGTGTCCGACACAGACTATAATATTTTATTGTTATTCAGATTCTCCGTTCTGCGGGCCGATTTTTGAGTCTCACGCGTTCGAATTCAGAAAATTGTCACTGAAAATAATAGGCAAGTCACCGTTTTCAACCGGTATTTTAGTGACAGTGAGACTCAAAAATCGGCCCCCTGATTGGTTATGTTTTTGAGGAGGAAACGGTCGAGAGCGGCACCTCGATTTTAAAGATTGTTTCGCAATATTCTCACCTGAGTTGTCCTTAACGCATAATTTTTCTACAAATCTAGTTAGATAAATATACTTACCCCCTTATTCATAATCGTGCTCTAAAGTTATCAAGCCGATAAAATTTGTCCCTTTCCGACGTATTGGTGTGATAGAAAAGGACAAACGAACTTTATCGGCCTGATAACTTTAGAGTAGAGTATTTAGGTAGAATAAGGGGGTTAATATTTAACAAAAATTCCCAAATTGAAAGGGGAACTCCTTTCCTTTTTTAGCATTTTCGCTCCAGTTGGCGTTAAGACTCGAGGCGCGCGTCTCCGTGAATGGCACGTGAAGTAGGGTTGTTACAGTTTTGTTCTGGCAGGTGTGTAGGGGTTGAGTGGAACCATATATTGGGGTTGACAGCTTCGCTTGAGCTGAAAGTTTTTTCCTGCTGTGTAGTGTTCGGGATTTGAGTACTCATGAAATAAAACTATGAAAACGGATTATATCGCGTGTAATGAATTTATAATAGGTACATCCCGACGTTCGGTTTCGAACTCTTTACAGCGGTCGTGGCCAACGGGTGACTCGACCGGTAGTCATACTTATAATCTGTTTTTAAACCACGACGCAAAAACGGTGACGGTGGAAACGGTGTTATAAGTTTGACGTGTCTGTCTATCTGTCTGTGTGTGTGTGTCTGTATGTGGCATTGTCGCTCCCGAAAGGATGGACTGATTTAGATTTCGTTTTTTTTAAAGCTGATTTAGTCGGGAGTGTCTTAGCTATGTTTCATGAAAATCGGTAAAATATGACGGTTTTTTTATCATAGTTTTCATTAGAAACTATCGCGCTAACCGAAGACAATATTTAAAGAATAATTGAGTACTTTATCTAGTTTAAATATAAGGTTTGTTAAGGGTAGAAAAGTTTAATGTTTACTTCAAAATTGCGTAAGTCACGTTGCAAGTTTTAAGTGTATTGTAAAAACTGTTAACTACTAAGTACTCATACCCCTTTACACCCGAGCTGAAACGATCGTGAGGTTGTTAGCGGGTTGAACGAAACATATACTTAATTGTCAATTTTAACACATGTCATTGAAATTCAAAATTTATTTAGCAAACCTCGATTTCTCCGGTTTAAAAGGGTTAAATATACGATATTACTATATACTATATTATGTTATATGTATATTTTTATCTTAAATATTCCCTCCTTGAACTTGTTCTAAGACTAAGGAGAGCTGTCAACCTTCACCTCAACATAAATTGAATTTCTATTAATAGAATACGGAAACAATGTTATCGATGATTAATTACATTGTGGTTATTCAAAGCTATTATTATGTTTGACCATGCCCACTTACAACATTAAGAAAACATGAAGTGTAATTATTATACCTACCTAGATATTTTTCTGGCAGGAACGTCAAGTTGTTAGTGCTTGACAAAATAAAAACATTGACAATCCTTTTATCGATAAATAGTCTTACATAAGGTTATTAATTATCCCTAATAATAATCTCTAGAATCATGACAGCAATTCCCGAAAAGTTTGTACATTTGGATCACGTCTCCGATTTTGATAAAAATTGGTAGGCTGATAGAGTCGATGATGCTGAGCAAGATCCACTAGGTTTCCCAAAATGTCCTAGGTTGTTTGTATGAAACTTTGCTTTTTTGTTACCGAAAATGTATAGAAATCTGGTAACAAAAAAGGAAGGTTTCATACAAACAACCTAGGACATTTTGGGAAACCTAGTGGATCTTGCTCAGCATCATGGACTCTATCAGCCTACCAATTTTTATCAAAATCGGAGACGTGATCGAAATGTACAAACTTTTCGGGAATTGCTCATGAATGATCATGTAAGAAATTATGTAAACTATTAAAATTATGACGACCGGTCTGGCTCAGTCGGTAGTGACCCTGCCTGCTGAGCCGCGGTCCCGGGTTCGAATCCCGGTAAGGGCATTTATTTGTGTGATGAGCTCAGATATTTGTTCCTGAGTCATGGATGTTTTCTATGTATATAAGTATATGTATATTATATATATCGTTGTCTGAGTACCCACAACACAAGCCTTCTTGGGCTTACCGTGGGACGCTGTCAATCTGTGTAATAATGTCTTATAATATTTATTTATTTATTTTTATAGTTCGTTTTATTATTATTGTCCATTTAGTTTCAAACATTACATTTGTATAAAACATTAATGTTATATACACATGAATTCAAGCCTATATTTCCTAAACGGGGCAGACAGAGCACATGAAACTACTCAAGATTCAGTGCCATGGCAATAATTAATGGCATAATTATAATTATAATAATTAATGACATTTATTATAATGTAAGTTATCGATGAACTAAATGTCGGAAGGAAGTCACTAGTTTCACTTCGTTCGTGCCAGAAAAATATCTAGGTATAGTAATTATACGAAAAGAAAATTGTATTGAATTGTAATTAAAATTAAATATTCATTCGGTATTGAATATTTATCTTACATTAAATAATATTAAGCTATTGCTAAGTTGTAGTTTTTGCATTTAATGTTTATACGCTTTAAATAAAATTATTGAAAAAAAATTTGCTCTAAATCGCTATGATTATGCCCTAAACTGTACTTTTTAACCGACGTTCAAATCTCAAGGAAGGGCGTTCTCAATTCGTCTGTATTCTTTTTTTTTAATGTCTGTTATTCGATATCTCCCTTATCACTGGACCGATTTTGAATTTTTTTTAATCGAATCGAATCGAAGAACATACAGATTGGTCCTATTTTTATCAAAACCCTATTCTGATGATATTAGGATCCTGGAGAAATCGAGGGAACTCCTCAAATCTTAAGGGCATACATATAGTTTTTGTGTTTTTATAAAAGCTTTTAATAAACAACATGCATTTACGTTCAGAACAGTGACATTTGGTGCAGTGGAACTGCTGATGATGATCAGAACGGAACTCCTCAACGACGCATAGCTCATGTTAGGAAATTTGTTCTCTTCGTTATGTTCGTTTAGTATTAGTTTTCATGTCACATTTTGGGCCAGCTCGAGTTCTCTCAAATCTGAACGGCACACTTATAGTATTTTATGTATTTTTATGAAAAATCCAGGACGTACAAAGTGGCGGTTTATTCTTAAAAAATATTGCATATAAGGAGTCAGTGAGCAGAGTAAGAGCTAGTGAAATGATAGTTTTATCTAAAGACGTTTTATTTCTGTCAATAATGTGAAAACTAAATCACAAAGAGAATTCTTCTTTCGTAACAAAAGTAAATAATTATGTTTATTAGTTCAATGCCTTACGAAAACTCGATGAACCAATAATTTACTTGCAAAACCATCTGACGAAAGCAGTGACGAAAATTTCAATAACGTGAAAAGTTTCAGCTAAAAATAAAAAGCAGAAATAAGTTTATAAGGGATATTTATAAATATTGCGGAACAACATTACGAGACTGAATCTCAATGAAACTCCTGAAGAACCCACAGAAATTGAAACTTCCAGAAGAATAAATGTCTACATTTATGGGACTTTGCGATTTTGTAACAGTTCAACAATTTTCCTTCAACCCTAGCCTTACTTAGAAGTATATGACCGCTTTTTATCAACTTTTTATGGAGCACAGTGTTTTATGGAAGCCAAAAAAGTGACATCCCCTTTTTATTGCAAATTACTGTACTTTAGATCATATAAACGCGAGACTAAAACTCCCACGTTTCTAATTTGTGTAGTTTTTGAGAAATATTTTTTTGAAAATCGCGTCACAGAACAGTTTGTTAAATAATTTGCAGTGTATGATTTTTTTTCGTAATATCCGGGTATTTGAAACGCGATTTTCAAAAATTTATTTCTCAAAAACTACACAAATTAGAAACGTGGGAGTTTTAGTCTCGCATTTATAATGATCTAAAGTACAGTAATTTGCAATAAAAAGGGGGTGTCACTTTTTTGGCTTCCATATAACACTATGTGGAGTCAATCGACTAGACCATTGGGCCAACTATGGACACCCGTAACTCCAAAGTCTGACTTTGGCACTTTACCTATGCGAGACGGGAAGTTTCTGAAGAAAGTATCAACTCAAAAAAAAAACGGCTAGCTACATACCTTTTTTCATACATTTACTTTGTTCTTGGCCGACGGAAATATTGTCACATAGATAACATAGATATCGGCAACAACCCGGCAGGGTTAATCCACAGATCTACAGGCATTTCTGCGACGCGATACGAAAAAGAAACGCCGCGAAAGGTAGTCTGGCTGTGTCGCGCCAATACGCAAGAGTGATAGAGATAGATAGTTACGAGCGTTTCGTTTCGTGAGCGTTTCGTGAGCGTTTGTACCTACCATTCGGCTACGTACCCAGACACACTTAAACCCGTATGGCACACTTACCCGCATTGGCCTTATTAGAAGTACGATCAGAATCAAAATGATTTCATAAGTACCACTATTTTATCAAGAAATTTATATTATGAACATTAAGTAAGTATATTTTAAGAATAGTTTGGCTGCGATAAAGATTTTCTTTTTAAGTATATCGAGGGTTTACTTGTGAAACTCGATAAATCGAGATAATTTGTCCTTGAAATAACAACATTGCGGAAATTGCACATAGTTCGAATTTCAAAAACCAGTTTGCTCAACTTATCGGGTTTCACCAGTAAACCCTATTGTATGTTCCTAAATAAGGGAGCGTTACTGTACCCCCCCCCCCCCTCTAAACGTTACGTAACATTCTAGTGACCATTTTTACCCAAAAGTCGCAAAAAGTTATATTATTGTTTTTATCCTTGGTATAGTTTTAATTGCATTTACAGTAATAATACTGAAACGAAAAGGTTTTCCAACTTGCGTGAACAAATTAAAAGTGACGACCAGACTAAAATACAATCGAGGGATTCCTCGTAAAACGAAAATGGAAAGGGTTGCCAATTTGGGAGTTTTAATTTCCTAATTAAAAAAAAAACAATGTTACGTAACGTGTTGTAAGAAAGACCCCCTCCCGCCCCTGTAACGCATCGTAACGTTTTACGAGACCCCCTCCCCCCAAATTGCGTTACGTAATACTTGAACGCTCCCTTACCTATAACTTATCTTTATATATTTATTTATTTCCCATATAGGTGTGCAAGATACACTTATGTCCGTCAGTTTTTCCCTATAACTAAAACAACTGTTATTACTTACTAATAATCTACTACACTTATTACTAGTACCTACACTAATGCTTATACCTATTTATTCTAAAGTTACAATTTAGCAAATTCACCCAAACAAGTTTGTCCTTAAAATAGTCTTACACATAAGGTCTTTCAGTTAATCGTGCTTTTACAACTTTTTTGAACGTATGGTCTGGTAAGTGTTGTGACTAGGTATCTTATTGTAAAAATGTATCGATTGGCCTATAAACGACTTCCTCACTTTGGCCAATCGTATGCGGCGCACTGCAAGTTTATTTTTGTTCCATGTATTGTAATTATGTATATAGCTATTTTTTTTTATATTTTAAGCTTATTTACAGTAATTCTAAACTTAGGATCTCTACCGCCATTCATAACATGAACTAAACTTATGTAACTACAATAATTTATTTAGTCGTATGGCATCAATTGGATTTTTTTTGTCGCTTTACAAGTTAATATCTAAGTTCTTCGCCCAGTTGGCTGCGTATTTACTTAGTTTATGTAAGTCCAGAGGATCTCCTGGGTATTTTCTTTGAGTACAATAATGAAATAGTTCCTCCATTAAAAACTTAAACAAAAGGACAAGGCATTCATTCATATTTTAGTAGCTCATTTACCACACGTCCCACGTTACTTTGCACCCACATAAAACATTTATAATGACAAATTAATTATAGGCTACCGTTCTTTCGCTTCCGTTCTAAAATACTCCGTATTTATACTGATTAAGGTATTAATACTCCGTATTTATACTGATTAAGGTATTCGCGTGACTTTAAATCAGTTGCATACGGTCTAGTACGTAATCCTTATTAGACATTCTTGCGTATGTTGAATAATTCTTTCCCATCAACGGTAACGGGTTAACAAGGGCTCCACATACCTAAATTTATATTTTAACCGTAGAGCATATAATACTAGAGAGCGGACGCGCCGTCGGCGTACCTACGTGACGCAGTTGTTAAGACGATACAGGAGGGGTCAATTCTCCATACAAACGCTCTCGACTATTTTCTCCCTGGTTTTTGAAGATAGAACAATGATTTTTTCAACACAGATTATTATTTTTATCTGTGTCGGACCGTTTTGGTTTTTTTGATATTTTTGTTTTTAAAGACGCTAGAGCCCATCAAAAATTTCCAAAAACGGCCTTATTGATTATGGCGCAAAAAAAGGTGTGATACTCAAGATTGATAACAATTAGCCAAAAATACTAAACAGTCCCACACAGATTATTTCATTGTTATTCAGATTCTCAAATTTCGTTCCGACTGATTAAAATTTGAAGGAGGAAACAGTCGAGAGCGGAACCTCGATTTTAAAGATTTTTTCGCAATATCTTTTAACTGGGTTGTTCTGAATGGACAATTTTTTTTCGATAAATGTAGTTTATAACACTATTATTATTTAACTAAAGTTCCCAAATTAAAAATGCTAGAGAGCGGACGCGCCGCCGGCGTACGTGTCGCAGTTGTTAACTCATTGAGACACAGTTGTCGTTGTGTGCGTGCGTGATGACACGATTCCCTGGTTGTTCGCAGGTACATCATCATGCTTCTTGCGTTATCCCGGTATCTGCCACGGCTGATGGGAGCCTGGGGTCAGCTTTGACAACTAATCCCAAGATTTGGCGTAGGCACTAGTTTTTACGAAAGCGCCTGCCATCTGACCTTTCAACCCGAAGGGTAAACTAGACCTTATTGGAATTAGTCCGGTTTCCTCACGATGTTTTCCTTCACCGAAAAGCGACTGGCAAATATCAAATGACATTTCGCACATAAATTCCGAAAAACTCATTGGTGCGAGCCGGGGTTCGAACCCGCGACCCCCGGAACGAAAGTCGCACGTACTTACCGCTAGGCTACCAGCGCTTCAGCGGCAGGTTGTTCGCAGGTACACTGACATGAGAATATTGTGCGTGTAATCGTGTATTGCCAGGGGCGGCTCACTCCGCGATCCTATCGCCGCGCTACAAGTACATGCCGGCGGCCGCGAGTTCGCGGCCCATTCAGTGGCGACGACCTTCGCGCGGCACAATAGAATTCAATGTCGGCTGCATGCGTGCGGTTCCTTTGTTAATGTAGGTAAGAATTTAGAATGGCGGCATTTTGTGAATAAATAAATAAA
This sequence comes from Leguminivora glycinivorella, assembly GCF_023078275.1. NCBI lineage: Eukaryota > Metazoa > Arthropoda > Insecta > Lepidoptera > Tortricidae > Leguminivora > Leguminivora glycinivorella. The sequence continues at coordinate 21,895,367 of NC_062974.1, forward strand.
TAAAATAAATATTAAATAAATATTATAGGACATTCTTACACAGATTGACTGAGGCCCACGGTAAGCTCAAGAAGGCTTGTGTTGTGGGTACTCAGACAACGATATATATAATATATAAATACTTATATACATAGAAAACATCCATGACTCAGGAACAAATATCATCACACAAATAAATCATCACACAAATAAATGCCCTTACCGAGATTCGAACCCGGGACCGCGCCGTAGCAGGCAGGGTCACTACTAGGGTGTGCAAACCGGTTAACCGGTTAACCGAAAAACCGGTTAACCGAGACTTTTTGGCCTCTGTTAAAAACCGGTTTTTATAGTCTCTAACCGGTTAATAACCGAAACTGTATTTATTTCTCAAAATTTGGAAAATTAAGCATAAAAAGGTTCCAAAATACGTAATTATTTATTTTTTTGTAATAATAAAGATTTATTGATTACTTTTCATTGACAAAATTATTATCTGTAATGATTTTATTTTAAAAATTAGTCCCGAGTATACTATCGAGTATACATTTATACAATACAGTAGAGTCCGGTTAGTATATTACGACTCCGCATAGACCTAACGTCCAACCTCTTACAATGACATAAGTACAGGTATTTATTTGGTTTTCGTATGTGATAGTATGAAAGTACATCCGTTTATTACGACTCCGATTTTAACGACCAGCCGCTTTTTACGACACATTTTACACAGAATCCATCCATCAAGTCTGGTTGCAACGACGAGCGACAACGTTTTTAGTTTTACTAGTAAATTGAGGAAACAAAGCTACTACGCCTCGGGTCTAATCTTATAAGCTAAATAGAACACAATTTGTATGTTTCGCTTGCGTATAAACTAGCTTTACTTACAAATGATGAGCAAGCACGCATACTAAAAATGACTTTTTCACAATAAAATAAGGTATTAATACTATGATAATAATACCCTGTAAATATACCTATTGATTGAAATGTTTTAGTAATAGAGATGTTGATATTACTTTTAATTAAAAGAAATGAAATTCGTTTTGTACGACATCCGGTTAGTACGACGTAATATCAGCGGTCCCTTGAGCGTCGTTGTAACCGGAGTCTACCGTATATTTCAAACTATATTTTTTCTATTGTTTCTGTTAACATGTTTCATGTGCTGTTGGTTTTCCAATAAATAAATAAATAAAAGAAAGGTAAAATGGAGATCTTGGTTTTCTTACATCAATTGCTTGTATTACTAGGGGCTCTGGGAGCTGTAGATCTTCGCGACATGCCTAGAAAACGCAAAACTGACGAATCACAGTCAAACCACACAAGCCTTATTTAGTAATTTCCGCATTTTACAAAATTTCTAAAAACTTGTGACGACCCTACATCGTCACAACGGACAGCATCCGGAGCGGTGTAGCGCGACGCGCGACGAGCACAGACTACTCCGGCTACACACACCACCGCGGCCCGCCGGCGCCGCGCGCCCATATAACCGCGCGGAGCGCGGACCGACCGGCAGTCGGTGTGCTGAGCCCGAGCAAGGCACAACGGCTGCTCTGCCTGGTGTGGCGGCGTGGAACCTCGCGTTCGCCCCAGGTGTCCCCTAGGTATAAGTCTCCGGGCCGCGTGGATCTCGCGTAGTTAGCCAGGAGACTCTCCCCCCCTTACCCCAGTAGTATAGCTTCACGGACCGCGCGGAGTCACGCGTAGTTAGCCAGGGCAAGTTATCCCCAGTGCACCCTTCTACCTACCCGGGCCACGCGTTGTTAGCCAGGACGGTTTAATCCCGACCCTGTTCCCCGGGGAACATTTCGATATCCCGCATCTTCCAGGGCACGTTGCCAAACCGCATATACGTAGTCATATCGATATTTAGCTCGCTCCCTTCTGGAGTGAGACGATTGTACCTAGTCTGTAAGTGGTGTTTATAATAAAGGGCGCGTAAGACGCCATTTGGTTATTATAAAACAGTGTTTGTTATGCTCATCCTCCCTACCCTGAGTTAGCTTGGAAACCTTCACAAAGCCCCTCAGGCTGAAGGATATGTGTGGCTCACCCTCGGCGACGACCATCACAAACTGGATAAAAATGATCTTCATCGTGCAAGTAATACCTGCTATGATATCATAAACATCAGAATTTTCAAAGGTACTGGTAATTATTGCGTAGTACGGCCATTTACTAAAAATCCTCAAAACCGGTTAATAACCGGTTAACCGGTTTTGAAGGAAAAGTCTCGGTTAATAACCGGTTTTTTAAGTTAACCGGTTTTTGCATACCCTAGTCACTACCGACTGCGCCAGACCGGTTGTCAAAGGAGTGAGCCTTCTGTACTTGTACTATTATATATTCTGTGGTATTGCGCAATAGCCCAACACAGGGGCGTCCCCAAGTGTTTGTGGGTTCAAGAACTTGCGTCAGAGGTGTTCTATACAAATCGCCCGGAATGTCCGGTCTCCTTAAATGAAAATGAAATGAAAACGAAATATTTATTTACGCAAGCTTATAAGTTTATTAACTATGAAGTTCGTATGTGTACCACTATAAACTCTTCTAACGCCGTGTCTTGCGTGGGCGACGGTCGCGCGACCGTCGCCGTCGCGTCTCATACTTCCGTATCGATAAGGTTTGATTTCGTATGCGTCGCATCGCCGTCGCGCGACCATCGCGCGACCGTCGCCCACGCAAGCCACGGCGTAAACAATGTCACATAATGTAAACATGTCAGTTGAATTGGTTCAGTTCGTTTGCCTGTGCCGTCGGGGGCCGGACAAATATACATTGGAAAACTATCTAGTATTTTATTTACTGTGTCCACGGATATTTCTAACTTATTACAATGCGCATAACGTCAAATAAAGCTACGCTGGCTCCCTCAGCCTCGAGAAGATTTCAGTCCCCCCTCAATTAGAGGGGGGTATCCACTATGGGACCGGCAAGAAACTCGGCGGCTCACTTCTTTTCAAAACATTAGATCTTATAATTAACATGCATTGAATAACAAGATACAATTTAACATGCAAAAGTATTCATTCTGTATCTTAATCCTATATCCTGTGGTTTTTAAACCCCGACGCAAAAACGACGAGTTTGACGCAACGCAATCGTCGTTAGGCATCTCACGGGTAGTTATGTAGTAATAATTGCGAGCGATGTCTCGTATTACTTACGATATATTATAATTACATAAAGGGAGGGCCCTGAAACAAAAGCAAAAAATTAAATTGTACGATGGACTATACTCCTTAAACTGATCAACATTTGTTCAGCAACTTTTAAAATTATGAAGTCTACAATTTTTTTTATTTTTACTTTCAAAATAAGATGTGGTCGCGAACCGCAGCCATGGGGGACCGAGGAAGAAGAAGAATAATTCGCAATATATTAGGAAACCTATACGTACCATACCTATACGCCACTCACGGGAAGAAATGTGGTGGTGAAATTCTTAACCCGCCACCACACGAGCGACATAAACACAGGGTGAAAACCACACCGAAATGATAATCAGAATCTAGCTGACATAAGATCAAAAAAGCAGCCGAAAACGTAACACCAAAGATCTGGCCAGGAGATTGTTTCCTCTGGAGCTGACAGATTTGTAATGATCGAAACATCACTTGCGAGGCAGAGGCTTCGTAAAGCACCTTGTGTTGTGTTTGCCATGGAATGTATAGTTGTTACGAGATACGTATTACTGGAAAGTACATTGTAGACTTTATGGAAATTCCCAAGGAAAAAGTGACACAAGAACCTCGAAACCGAAATTAAAATGTTATGGTTTTTCAGATATTGGCCGTTAAATTTATAAATGTAAAAACAAAGTTTCAATATATCGAAAACCATGACATTTTCATTACGGTCAAATTCGCATAATGTGACAGCTAGCAGTGTGGTTTCGGCGTTGGTTTTAGAGACAACCTATATGGACCTACTCGTATGAACTAGAATTTATGTAAAGTTCCATCCAAACACATCCATTTTCTTGGTATTTTAAGTACGTTAAGCCCCATTTAGATGGTACGAGTTTCTCGCCCGTTTTGGTCGAGAAACTCGTATGACATTATCGTATGCGATAATCGCCTGGCGATTATCGTACGAAAACGTTTACACTCGTGCGAGAAATAAAAACTCGCATACGAGTATCGTATGCGATACTCGCCAGGCGATTATCGCCAGGCGAAATAGTTTAGACGGAGAGTTGAATTTTCAGGAGATATTTCCATAACATTTCTCGACTCGTCTAAACCGGTTCTCGTAAGACATTTCTTCTCGAACGTGCGATTATCGCACGAATCGGAGCGAACCGATTTTCATGCGAGTTTTGCCTGTCAACTTGCGTGCTTACTTGCTAATTAATTAATTATAAACACATATACTATATGCTTTTTTATAATATTGGATACAATTTACTTTGGATTTATTTGAATTTAAGTTGAATAGTACCCAATAACTTTAAAAACACTATAAATTATTTATGACGGTTGAAATAATAATTGTATAATAGGGAAAATAATGAATTCGACCGTATAGCGTTACCTATCTAGTAAGATCTTGGTTGCGATACTTGCGATTAGGTTTAGGAATAATTGAACATAGAATATACCTAGATAAGATCTACTCTATAATATTGATAATGATAACCCTAATTTATTTTTGGTCTTAGCAGTTACTGAGACTTAGCTATAAATATAAAAATACCATGATTTACATGATTCCTGTTTCTAGGTAAAGAAAATTTATTTCGACTGAGTAGCGCATAAACTCGTATACGATTCTCGCATACGTGTTTTGTTTACACGGAGACATACAAACATCAAAGGCGAGGCGATTATCGCCTCCTCCCGCGCGATATCGTACGCATAGTTTACATGATACGATATTTTTTCTCGTACTTCGATAATCGTACGTTCGAGGAGAGAAACTCGTACCATCTAAATGGGGCTTTAGTCATGATTCTCGAAGACAACTTTCCAGGTGAGCTTACTAATTCTATGATTCATAGTATTAGGTACATTGAGTAACATAGGGGGCCTTTTATTTAGTGTGGACGTTTTATATAACATGTAGTGAAGTATGTAGTAAAGATATGAATCAAAGACATAACTCTGTATAGACAGATAAAGTCTCATCATCTTCATCTTCCTTGCGTTATCCCGGCATTTGCCACGGCTCATGGGAGCCTGGCGTCCGCTTCGACAACTAATCCCAAGATTTGTCGTAGGCACTAAAACTAGTGCCTACGACAAATCTAAAGCGAAAACAAATCTAAAATCGAAAGCGATTGCCATCTGACCTTTCAACCCGAAGGGTAACTATGCCTTATTGGAATTAGTCCGGTTTCCTCACGATGTTTTCCTTCACCGAAAAGCGACTGGCAAATATCAAATGACATTTCGCACATAAGTTCCGAAAACTCATTGGTACGAGCCGGGGTTCGAAGTCTAGGATTTAAAAATGTACCTACTTACCTCGGAATCATCAAGAAAACTGTTTGGTCGTCTGAATGGTAATTAATATTTGACAATTTTAACACAATTCAAGTTAACAATAGGATCTAAATTGTCTAAAAGTTTTAATCCTGTGTCGAGATAGCAGTCTATGCACTGTAACTACAGTAATTCTAATAGTCGATCCTCTCCTCTTTGATATGAATAGGTAGGTACATAAAATATGCCGTTAAAACGGTCTAAAACATTTAACTAAAAAACCTAACTGAGTATGGCTCTGTGATCCAAAGTTGATCTTGGCCTTGGCCTCCAAAACGATTAATTATTACCTAAAAATTAACCAATATTGATACCTGAGCAAGCGAAAGATTCCAATATTGAACCGCGAGCATAGCGAGTGGTTCAAAAAGTGGAATCTTGAGCGTTGCGAGGGTATCAAGGCACGAAGGTTAAACAAACTTTGCCACCGAGTGAAACACAAAATTTTTCACTAGACCAACACGAACAAAATACTGACTATAAAACATCAAAATAAATAAAATCCATCAATTTATTCAATATTTATGATTCAAAATCATCATTTATAGGTAAAATCTAGCAGCCAGATTAAGACATCGAGTTAAAATTTGTATGAAATTACTTTGCCCCCTTGTGCATAAAATGCAATTTTGCTATCAGTTTTCGAATAGCAAAGAAAGCCTTTACCAGTTGATGTGGTGAAAAAATATGTATGGGTGTGCTCTATTTATAGGTACTTATCTAACCCATAGCCGAGGCCATAAGAACACCGTAGATAATGTCGCATAATGCGTCTCAGAAAGGTTTCATAATGTTTATTGTATAAATCGTCAACACAACAGCAGTTCACAGTTTCACACCTAAGCCAATAAGGCTGCCGCAGTGCAACACGCGTACACGCAATACGTTTTTATATCCTGGAGTTAGTAAACTAAGTGGAGACTACACTGAGAGAAAATACAACCAGTTTTCATGTTCGTTAAACAAGTTTTTTGGTTAAAATAGCGCCTACGTGCTCTTTGGTTCAAACAACAAGCTACTTGTCATTTGAATCGGCAATATATTTGAATCAACAAGTCGATTTTATAAAAACAACCTGACACATATTGTTTTAAACATACGTTTGGCTGATTCAAACGGATAAACCGCAACAAGTCGAACTTGTTAAATTCACAATGAAAATTTTAGATTAGATAACATTGAGTGCCAACGTACCTACCCCTATAATACACATAAAAGATGATTCAGAAAAAGGAAGTTGCCTAGCGGTAAGAGTGTGCGACTTTTAATCCGGAGGTCGCGGGTTTGAACCCTGGCTCGTAACAATGAGTTCTTCGGGACTTATGTGCGAAATTTCATTTTGATATTTACCAGTCGCTTTGAAAACGCCGTGAAGAAACCGGACTAATCCCAATAGGGCCTTAGTTACCCTTCGGGCTGGAAGGTCAGATGGAAGTTCACAAAACTAGTGCCTACGCCGGAATAGGTTGTCAGCCGTACCAAATGCCGAGATAACGCAAGGAGGATGATAAAGGATGGCATGGCGACTTTATATTTTGTATGGGACGTTCTGACAACAAGTCATCCTTAAAAGAGTCATCCAAAGACATATATAACTCAGTATAGACAGATTAAGTCTAAGAAAAAAACGTACCTCAGTACCATACAGAAAAAGGTACGGTGATCTAGATGGCATTACACCTTTGCGGTACGCTCAACTAGATGGCGCTAATATTAATATTTGACTTTTTAACACATATCAAGCTAAGAATATGGGCCAAATTGTCAAAACTCAGGTTCAAAAGTTTTAAGCCTGTGTCATGAGATGGCAGTCTGTGTAATTAACACATTTTACTTCGACAGTAACTCTCTATAATACTCGATCCTCTTTGTCCTTAATAAATATATTATGGTGCCTCTCTCAGTAATCGGGTTTTAATAATTTTGAGATGAATAATGCCTCCTAATAACTAACCATTTCAAGGAACATGAAACCTCACAGAAAAAAACTTTGTGTCCTATTTAAACTTAATCATGTATATTGGTGTCACAAATTAGATTTGATGTAGGTCTCCAGAAGAAGATACCTATAACCCTATTATGGATATTGTACGTATTTTGTAAACAAATGAATAAACACAAGAGAAGGTTAATGAACCTGAACATTCCCAGGCACAACGTCAGCAGTCTGTCTACAGGATTAAGAGACCAAATACGCAAAACAAAAGTCGCAAATGAATATAGTGGTATGTATATTCATAGACGGTCGTATTGTACTGTGACTTCAGAGACAAAGTTGAAAATTGATAGCCTGTCTTTGCTTTGAAATTCAATTTTAATTTATGTGTAGGAAGGATTTCATTCAGATACCAATACTTTATTTGTTTTTCAAATTTAATCCGTTAATTTACTTTTCTTCGTATCAGAGCGTGGAAAAAGCCAATACATTAAGTAGGTAGAGAAATTGGTACCAGGGTACGTACCAACGGCGCAAACGCTTACGATAATAATATCATTATTTCCGTACTGAATCGACAGCGCCAGGCTGCGTTTCGATCAGCGTCTCATCATCATCATCAGCGTATCGCAGTCCACTGCTGGACATAGGCCTCCCCAATTCACGCCACCGTTTCCGATCTTCGGCTGCTCGCATCCAGCCATCCTGTGCAAATCGTCGCTCCACCTTGCCTGAGGGCGTCCTACATAGGGTATGCAAAAACCGGTTAACTTAAAAAACCGGTTAATAACCGAGACTTTTCCTTCAAAACCGGTTAACCGGTTATTAACCGGTTTTGAGGATTTTTAGTAAATGGCCGTACTACGCATTAATTACCATTACCTTTAAGAATTCTGATGTTGATGATATCGTAGGAGCGGTATTACTTGCACGATGAAGATTATTTTTATCCAGTTTTTGGAAATTTGGTAAATGCGGAAATTACTATAAAAGGCTTGTGTGGTTTGAATGTGATTCGTCAGTTTTGCGTTTTCTAGGCATGTCGCGAAGGTCTACCGCTCCCAGACCCCCTAGTAATACAAGCAATTGATGTAAGAAAACCAAGATCTCCATTTTACCTTTCTTTTCTAAAATATTTGAAATATACGGTAGACTCCAGTTACAACGACGCTCGAGGGACCGCTGATATTACGTCGTACTAGGGTTTCTGCTCGAGAGTCTCGAACTCGAGACTTCTCGAGACTTTCGGCTTCATTCGAGACGAGAAAAAAAATGACAGGTACTCGAGACGTCTCGAGGCCCGAATGTAAAGTACGACCTGAAGTGAAATGCAACTTTTTACCTTCTGCCCGGTCTCATCGCGAGGCGGTGGGGACGGTGTCGAACGGCGGTCATAAATTATAACGAGATAAAGCGATCTAACCTCTAGCTCTCATTCCAACGTAAGCTGGCAGCGACTTTGGCTAGTTTTGACAGCCTCATGTTATTTAAAAGCAATTCGTCATTACAAAAAAGTCAGCGCGTTTATGTATCTTGGGTCATTGATAACCTGCGAAGAGTGCTTATGGCTAACTTCGACAAGATTTGGAAGAACAGAGGAATCCGACGTCAAAATAAAGTGCGATTATTTCAATAATCTCGATATTTATAGTCCATTTCAAATACGAAGGCCCGATTGCACTTGAGACGGTCAATTAGCGTTAACAATAGGATTAGTGATAACAAAAGATACCTGATTGCACCGACAAAAAGATTGCACCGACGCGTGCCAATTTGAAGTGGGCCTAATTAGATAACAAAAGGCAAACATTATGAGCCCTATTGTTATGTTTCGAGTGCAATCGGGCCTTCGTATTTGAAATGGACTATACGTACTTATGGACTTGGACCCCGAAAAGTTTTGATGTGGCTAAGATTGACAAGACCGCCTGTTGTTACCTCTGTTTAATTTGTTTTGTTTCTTGTGTATTACTTGTAAACTATGTGAGGTGTGCAATAAAGAGTATTGTATTGTATTGTATTGTATTGACGCTATTGAGATGTGGTGCTGGCGAAGACTGCTACGAGTATAACTTGAAAAGCTAGAAGAACTAACAAACATCTCTATTTTGCAAGAACTGAATATCACCACACGGCTCTCTAAAATATGCCAAGAGCGACCCTCAGATTTTTCGGACACATTATGAGAGCACCAATGCATAATATGGCGAATTAATGGTAAACATTCTTGGGGTGGGGCTCGTAAGAGATGGTCTGACTGTGTGAATAAATCGTGTGGCGACAGCGTATACTGTGCAGTCCACATGGCTTATGACCGCGTTCAATGGAGATGGAGACACGCTACTTGTGGTCGCGAACCTCGGCAATGAGGAAACGAGGAAGAAGAAGAAGTTATTTTAAACGTTTAATTTGAATGACATTATGATTTAATACATGACATTTTAATTTACTTAACCCGTGCACGGGCGGGGAAGTTAAAGGATTAGGTATTATTTTCAAGACTATAATTGTAGTTTTCTTGTAAAAATTTGATTTATGTTTATTTCAAATAAGATTTTTATTGCTCTTACGCATTTTTTATGATAGTGTGGTGCAATAAAAACTACTAATCATATTGTTGTTTATTGTTTTATCAAAATTTTACCATTTATAAAAAAAGACTCGAGACTCGAGACTTTGGGCTCGAGATTTCTCGAAACTCGAGACTTCTAATAGGTCGAGAAATCAGAAACCCTACGTCGTACTAACCGGATGTCGTACAAAACGAATTTAATTTCTTTTAATTAAAAGTAATATCTTCATCTCTATTACTACAACATTTCAATCAATAGGTTTATTAAAGGGTATTATAATATTATTATCATAGTATTAATACCTTATTTTATTGTGACTTGTTTAGTTAGAAAAATCCTTTTAGTATGCGTGCTTGCTCATCATTTGTAAGTAAAGCTAGTTTATACGCAATCGAAAAATACAAATTGGGTTCTATTTAGCTTATAAGCAATACTTCAAAAAGTTACATGGCCACAATGTAATCTTGCTACTTGTTGTAGGCAAGACAGGGGGCCGTGCTCGGGTGGAAGTAGCTTTGTTTCCTCAATTTACTAGTAAAACTAAAAACGTGTCGCTCGTCGTTGCAACCGGACTTGACGGACGGATTCTGTGTAAAATGTGTCATAAAAAGCGGCTGGCCGTTAAAATCGGAGTCGTAATAAACAGATGTACTTTCATACTATCACATACGAAAACCAAATAAATACCTGTGCTTATGTCGTTGTAAGAGGTTGGACGTTAGGTCTATGCGGAGTCGTAATATACTAACCGGACTCTACTGTATTGTATAAAATGTATAATTGAGTAGACTCGGGACTAATTTTTAAAATAAAATCATTACAGATAATAATGTTGTCGTTGAAAAGTAATGAATAAATCTTTATTATTACAAAACATTAAATAATTACGTATTTTTTAACCTTTTAATGCCTAATTTTCCAAATTTTGAGAAAGAAGTACAGTTTCGGTTATTAACCGGTTAGCGACTATAAAAACCGGTTTTTAACAGAGGCCAAAAAGTCTCGGTTAACCGGTTTTTCGGTTAACCGGTTAACCGGTTTGCACACCCTAGTCCTACACTACGCTTGCCGAGACGCGGTCTACACTCAAGAACTCGTTTACCCCAACGGTTATCGGTTCAGTGTCTAGCGCCTACGAATCCTACGATATTATCATTTCGGCTAGGTCAACAGTGGCCGGCCGGCCGGTTTAGGTTGAACTAGGGTGGGTTGCTAAACACGCCAGGCCCCGTAGCCGAATGGCATTTCTCCGACGCCAAACGAAAGCGATACGCCGCTGGCTCTGTCGCGCCAATACGCAAGCGCGATAGAGATAGATATCTACTAGCGCTTCGTTTCGTGAGCGTTTCGTGAGCGATTGTGCCATTCGGCTAGCCACCCAGTTATAGTCAGGCCTTCACCATCCATCACTTTTCCTTTAACATTCATATAAGTATGATATATTTCAGTTCAAATGAATACGAGTATGTAACTTCTTTCAGTTAATCTTCATAGATCCTTGTCACGGTAAGCTAACACTCATGTAAACACTTACACGTACTTTACGGGGGTTATACAAGAAATAGGCTTACTACGTCGCGTAAGACCTATTTATGGGCTCCTGTGGGTGTGTCTGTGATAATTTTGCTCATAGTGACAATTATATAATAAAGGCTCCCATTTAGAAACGGTTTCTTAGAAATAAATAGTAAATACAGACTACTAAGTAATTTCGATTTCAAAAGCGGGTTTTGACAAAATTGTGTTAGGTTGTAGCACAGTGGTAGGGCATAGCACAACAGAAGACCACAGATATATAATAGCACTAGACCCTACTCATAGTGTTGTGTTCCTGCCGGTGAGTAAGGCGACTAGTCGGACAAAGCAGTCGGACTATACGTGGCTACAGGATACAATCAACCCTAAAGCAAGTTTTAAGTTAAGCTACACAAGTATAAATCATAGTGATCCGAGTAAAATTCGAGCGTGGTGTCAGGGGTGCCATTCGTCAGTGTCACTTAATTCACGCGTCTTGCTTTTTTCTATCAAAAGTATCTACTTGCCATCAGACATATATCGGAGCTGCTAAATATCTCACAAATATCGGAACACGTATCTATAGGGAACTTGGCTGTAGTTAAAATAATAGTTATTTGTTTTACAAGGGGGCAAAGTAGTTGTTTAACCGCACGTGCCTATATTGATATCCGAGCAAGCGAAAGATTCCAATATTGAACCGCGAGCGTAGCGAGTGGTTCAAAAAGTGGAATCTTGAGCGTTGCGAGGGTATCAAGGCACGAAGGTTAAACAAACTTTGCCACCGAGTGAAACACAAAATTTTTCACCACACCAACACGAACAAAATACTGACATAAAACATCAAAATAAATGAAATCCATCAATTTATTCAATATTCATGATCCAAAATCATCATTTATAGGTAAAATCTAGCAGCCAGATTAAGACATCGAGTTAAAATTGTTATGAAATTACTTTGCCCCCTTGTGGATAAAATGCAATTTTGCTATCTGTTTTCGAATAGCAAAGAAAGCCTAACCAGTTGGTGTGGTGAAAAATATTTTTTCTCTCTAAGAACAAATTAAATTACTTTCATAGAAAATATTTTAACTTGTTGTAATATTTTTTTCTACTCCCGAACCGACATAAATAAAGACATCTATCATTCTCACGCTGACATACTTGCCAGAACGTGACGGATGTTTTATCCACGTAGATAAGTGATAAAATTGGAAGCATCAAAGCATCATATCATAAGCAAGCAGACGTTCGAGTGCGTGTTCTATAACCTAACCACAAAATTAAAATTTTGGAAAAACCCCCGACCGCGACATAGTAGACCGATTTTCATGAAACATGGCTAAGAACTCCTGACAGTCCTGACTAACTCAGCTTTCAGACAAAAAAAAACTAAATTTAAATCGGTTCATCCGTTCGGGAGCTACGATACCACAGACAGACACACACACCGACAGACAGACAGACAGACAGAGAGACAGACAGACAGACACGTCAAACTTATAACACACCGTCGTTTTTGCGTTGGGGATTAAAAATATTTGTGAGAGCTGTGGCAGCTTCAATATGGCAACCTACTTACTTACCTACCTAAATATTACAAATATACTTATTTAGTACGGTGAGTATTATATTATTTAATTTATAGTATTTATACCTAAGTACCTGTGTCAAAGTCATATTTGTAAAGATATAAAAAAATATTTACTATAACTTTATCTTGAAATCTCCATTAGATTGATTTACATTCTATTTTAAATGTTAATGTCCTGTGTTGCTCTGATTTCATTCTTAGACTAATTACCTACAGTAGTCTCAAGCTACACTCAAGTAAACAAAGCTCTTGAGCCACGTGTTCACGTCTGCAGGTTCACTTCAGACATCTCGAAAGTATTAATAATATTAGGTATAAAAAATATATAAAAAGTTATAATTTATGAAGGTTACATCAATTTATTTAGAAATTACCTACTATGAAACTTATTGTTAGAATTTAGTGGGAAAGAACGAAGATTATACCGACGAGTAATCACTAGACATCTACCCACTTAATAGCTACCTACGCATATTGTTATTTGTATACTTAATTATAGATTATTACTTGCTAATACTTATTGGCGTTACCTAAACAAAATACTGTATCGGAATAGTGAAGTATTTACATTTATTACTCGAGGTAGAAAAGACGGTACACCTAACCTCGGTTAAGAAAAAAAAAACAAAATAATTTTATTTAATTATTATAATATATGTTTGTATATAAATTAATTAAAAGTATTGTAACAGTAACAATACCGAAAAGAAATGTGCGAGAACAAACAAATAGGTATAGCATTCTCTAAAATGAATGCGACATGATACCGATTTGTCAATGTCAAAATTGACAAACACACGTCGTTCTTGACACTTGCTTATTCGTTCTATGTCGTCTGTAGATTGTAGATCTAATATTTGACGTAGATTTAAGTAATTTAACCTGGAACGCCGTTGTCAAAAATTTGCTACTGAATTAATAACTTTCAATCTGTTAATTACCTCTACAGTTTAAATTGCCTGGGACAGAACTGGAACAAGGCGCTTGAGGGATTAAGTAGTGACGTCGCAGTCTCGTAGGCCCAACGAAGCTGGTTACAAGTTTATGTATGCATTTGGGTTCCCACGTCTTCTCCCATCTATTCCTTGATGAAAACGCAGTGTTACCCCCTGGTGCCGTAGCCGAATGGCATTTCTGCGACGCGAAACGGAAACGAAACGCCGCGAAAGGTAGAGGTAGAGCTCTGTCGCGCCAATACGCAAAAGCGATAGAGATATCTACTAGCGTTTCGTGAGCATTTGTGCCATTCGGATCGGCTACGAACCCCTTATGGAACCATTTATAGGTAGGTAGGCAACTATAGGTACCTACATAATGTGTAACACTAACAGTTGCTAGCTTGACCTTTGAAAAATCGGAATTGGATATCGTTTCCCAAGGTAGGTATTTAATAAACAATCATACTTGATAAAGTTCTCAGGCTCATTTTTGAATTAATTAATACTACTTGTACGTATATATAAAGCGTAGGTAGCACATCATTAATTTCACGGTATGCCAGGCGGGTTCATACACAGGTAATTATTGTATTGTACGTCAATACGGCCTCTGAAAGAGCTACGTTAGTGTGGAGTCGGATCCTTTCTTTCTTGCTCGCAACTCGCCGAATGTGATAACGCTTTTAACATATGTTATCGCCATACTGGATATTATTTACACTAAGTGCGTTTTCACATTATCCGATCCGATATCGGATGTAGGAAGAATTTCAAAGGCAAAAATCAAAGATGGCGGCTTAAATGTATGGGATATCGGTCCTACATCCGATATCGGATCGGATTATGTGAAAACGCACTACGTATTTTACCGTAATCAGACAGGCAAGCATGGTCGCGCGATAAATGATAAAAAACATCATGCCGTCCCTATCGAAATTACAAATAGTGCGATAGGGATGTTTTATCTTATCATTTATCGCGCGACCATACTTGCCTGCCAGATATACTCGTAACTATAGCGTGAGAGCGATTGGCATTATGTTCGGTAATCCGTACCTGGGAAAATATGGTCCGTAGTAGGTAACCATAGAACTATTTCTATGGTAATAGGCTACTTGACCCTTTTTTAAAGTCTGTCTTATATTATTAATTACTGTCCAATTAACCGAAAAAAAAATACTACCATATTTTATTATGACTTGAAAATCGCAAAAAACATTTATAAAGTATACTTTCACTTAATCAGGGAAATACAACATTAGCCATGACAATCTATATGTTGTCTGTGCATGACGTAAATCGAATTGAACACAAAAATTTCTGATATTTAAGTATGAGGCATAAAGTTCATCATGTCAGTGATTGACTCGTCATGAAGTTAAGTTAGGTTCTATGACGTCACTACATGTCTGACAGCGTTTTCGGTGGCCAAAGTTAAAAAAAATATTACACACATTTTTAATCGAAAATACGTAGTCACCATACACTTTTAATACCCAAAATCTATAGAAATTGGTTTCTTATGTCAAATACTACAGGAAACAATCATTTCTTGTGCCAAATTCGATAAGAGTCTAGTAGCCTATTTAGGTATACGCAATAGGTCCGAAGAATGACGGAGATCGCATCTACTGCGTAAATTATCATAGAGATAGTTCTAAGATCGGATTCGGATCACACGTAGTGCAAAACCGCTCTAACTGTTTACCACTATGTCTTTTCTCCAACATATTTTCAAGCACTTTCGGTGAAAATAAACACCAGCGCAAGAATAAACACTATTGTCCCGGAGCTGTAAATTGACATTTTTGACACATGACAGCGTCCACAAAACGTAAACTGGCGCGACCTAATGAAATTTTAAATAAAATCCTTTAATAGTATTAAAAAAAAATCAAGTACTTAAAAACAATATATCGCTTACTTTAAACATAATCTAACACAATATGTTACATTTTTGCAGTTCTTCGTTAGTGAGTATTTTACGATATTAATTTATCACGCAGGATTTACTTATAATGTCATTTATCATTCATTTTTATTTTTAAACTAGTGCAATTAATTGATAGAAATCGTATATTATATTTGTTTAAGCGCCTCTTGTACATAGGGCCTAATAGATTCAACCAATTCGTAAATAATCGCTAGATTTGGCAAACGATACGTCTTAGCCACATCGCAACCATACTTCAAAACAAATGTGTCAAAAATGTGAACTTACAGCTCAGGCACAATAAAGTCCGTCTCCCTACTTACACAACACCAACGGAGCACCCACGCAAGGGCAAAGTGGGGGACAAACGCAGCTGGAGAAAACGTGCCCTCCCACCCCCTACCGCCGTGCGAGAAATAACTCCTCATCAATGCTTAGCAATCACTGCGTATTGAAGGGGACATTTTTAATGTTTTATTAAGTTGTTATCAATACTGCAAGTATATTAAAATACAGTCATGTAGGTATAGTTCATAATTCAGCATTTCTTTTTTTTTGCCAATAAAAAAAATTTTGATTGTTTTAGGGAATTTTAGGTCAATTGTACTCAGAATCACGAGTACTTTCAATCTCACTGGGAGACAAAAAGTGTCCCAGAATTTCCATACATTTTTGTTACTTTCCTCTTTTGTTACCCCATACAACATGTACGGAAAATGGTAACAAAATAAGAAAAAATCGTATGGGACAATTTTTTTAACTATTAGGATTGAAAAAGCTAGTAATTCTGAGTAGAAATAGCGTATTTTTTTCCAAAAATATCACACTTCATAAAAGTGGCAAAAGAAAAAGAAATGCTCAATTCATCATAAGTATAAATATGTGGATACAGATGTAGTGCGAAAAGAGTGTTGTGTTCCTGCCGGTGAGTAAGGCTGCCAGAGCTCAACGAGGGTGCGGTGTGCTGATGACGGGAGGACTTACGGAACTAACTTGTTCCGTCTATTGTCCTTTGAGTCGTCGGCAACCCGAACCCTCCTTGGAACTTGTACACTCCTTTTTGCTGTGTCCTTAACACAACACACATTGTACTTAACACAGCAAGAGGGAGTGTACAAGTTTCTAATGGGGTGGCAACGCGCATGTGACACTGTTTGAGTTGCAGGCGTCCATAAGGTTACGGTGACCGCTTTACATCAGGCGGACCGTATACTTGTTTGCCACCGACGTTGTATAAAAAAGAGTTTCCTTCGGGCAATGTGAGTACATCTTTTACTGAGACTGACTGAAATAGCATGACACGTTCGTACGTTTCCGTAACAAAACGAAGGCATTGATTTAAACTAACACGATCTTCACTAATATTATTAAATTAAAACGGGACTTAATCGCGTAAAACTTACGTTTTATATTTAACCCGACGTTTCGGACATGACATTACGTCCGTGGTTACGTGAAGCGATTGAAATCAGGAAACATCGTAATTTCAATCAAAATGAAGGGCAAGGGATTTCATCTTCGTGGAATCCAGTGATTAGCAAGTGTAAACGTGAGAAAACTTCCCGTCTCATACCATCGGATGTCGTGAGTGTTGTATGTAGGCAGAGTGGCAACCCTAGCGTAAAAGTGACTGATGACAATCAAGTGCGGGTAGTTCGAAAAACTCGTACAGCTAGAAGATGTTGATACAACTCCCAGCCAGTCTACCCGTGACCACGGACGTAATGTCATGTCCGAAACGTCGGGTTAAATATAAAACGTAAGTTTTACGCGATTAAGTCCCGTTTTAATTTAATAATATAAAACGAAGGCAAATCTTTTCGCACTACATCTGTAAGCCGCTCGCGCTTGACCATGTTTTTAGTTCTGAATAAAACGCTAATTGAGTAACATCGTGTTTCGTTATATCACCCTATAAGTAGGTACATAACATTGGCGAAGTCGGTAGGATACGAACCTACGGTCCCGAGCTTGGGCCTTTAAGTAGGTACATAACAAAATCTTAGGTCAGTTCGGTTAAAGTTTACGATATTAACTGATTCTTTCGGAAAATAAATGGAAGAATCTAATGTACTTATACGCACTACATGGAATCAATAGAATCTCCTCACTTCGGGCGAATCTCGCTCGCTTTGCTACCTGGAAAATATTACGGCTCAGCCACGACATTGGTCTAAACGCGACAGCGGGGAGCGGCGGCCATACATTGGAGCGAGACACAGCGATGGGACTGTGGCTGCCGCTCACCACTGTCGCGCTTAGACCAATGTCGTGGCTGAGCCGTAATATTTTCCAGGTAGCAAAGCGAGCGAGATTCGCCCGAAGTGAGGAGATTCTATTGATTCCATCTAATGATATTATGTAGTGCGTATAAGTACATTAGATTCTTCCATTTATTTTCCGAAAGAATCAGTTAATATCGTAAACTTTAACCGAACTGACCTAATATTTCGAAATGGTGATTATACACCAGAAATTATTTATTCAACCCTGAACAGGCGCCAAAATTCTGTTTTGTATGAAGGATATTTTCTTACTTCTTTACCTCTTCTGTGCTGTCTCTATGACACTTGTCGCTACATCGGGTGTAGTAGCACAATTCTCATATGGCAAAAAGCCAGAAGGAGCGGACTCATCAGCCTGGGGTCCCCTTTGACAACTAATCCCAACATTTGGCGTAGTCACTAGT
This sequence comes from Leguminivora glycinivorella, assembly GCF_023078275.1. Taxonomy (NCBI): domain Eukaryota; kingdom Metazoa; phylum Arthropoda; class Insecta; order Lepidoptera; family Tortricidae; genus Leguminivora; species Leguminivora glycinivorella. Next base: position 21,914,019 of record NC_062974.1, read on the forward strand.
TTTACGAAAGCGACTGCCATCTGACCTTCCAACCCGAAGGGTAAATAGGCCTTATTGGAATTAGTCCGGTTTCCTCAAGATATTTTCCTTCACTGAAAAGCGACTGGCAAAAATGAAATGACATTTCGCACATAAGTTCCGAAAAACTCATTGGTGCGAGCCAGCGCTCTTACCGCAAGGCCACCAGCGCTTCCAGAAGGAGCGGACTGTAGGAATACAATAAGTATGAAGAGAGGCTTTACTACATGAAAGGTTCTACGTTGCCTTACCCGGGTTCAGCGAGCTGAAATCTTCTCGAGGCTGAAGCGTAGGGTTAGAGCCGGCGTCGTTTTATTTGACGTTCATATGCGCATTGTAATATGTCTAGTTACTTGAAAAATTAATATTTCATTTTCATTTTCATGAGCTCTGCTTGCTGGCTGAGGCCTCTGCGTTGGTGCTTCTTCTGCTGATTTGGGCTCTGCATTTCTGGTTTACACTGTTATTAACTTATTAAATTATTTAGTATTTGGCTGTTGCCTAAATAGACTTGGATGACACTGATTTAATTTTGAAGTTTGACATTTATATCATTTGTACTAGCAGGCCAATAGCCGCGCTAGAACCAATGAGTTAGTAAAAGAAGTAGTAGTTATAGCTTGAGTAAAAGAAAAGTATTTTATGCAACAGGCGTTTAAAGGAGGTCAAAAAAGACGAGTGGCGTGGGTAACAATTTTGAGGCGAAGCCGAAAATTGTTATTAGGACGCCACGAGTATTTTTTGACTCAGTTAAACACTGTTGCATACAATACTTTTATACGACCATGCACTTAGTTTAATAGTTTTCTTGAATATCTTTCGTGAAATTCACAATGGTTCCCGTATTCTGACGCAAAGGTTTGCACTGTCAGCTCAGCTGCCCAAAGACTTCCCGCGCACGCGCGCCGTATCGTTATAACAATGCATTGCCATGGTTACAGAGCCAAACAATGCGTTTTCAGTTTTTTCGATACTGCGCGCATGCGCGGAAGCCGGCGGACGCTGACTTTGGGGAATAGACTTTTATATAGGGGTTTAAAGATCTATACACGACCTAAATGACGAATATAACAGTTCGGAAGTAGAAAAAAAAGTTTTAAACTAAACTTCTCATATGGACTAGAACATTTTCCATAGTCTTATATATGTAACTAACAAACTATGGATTGTTTTGTCCGAAATGATTATTTTTATAACCGAAATTGCGTTACTAAAAATTCTAGATGTAGGTGAGGTAGGTAGTTCTAAATAATGAATTAATAAAACAATCAGTAAAATATAGACATAGTATATTTATTTTGCACTTCCCCGATTCATACATGAGATTTGTGGTAGGAATGTTAGATTTTTGAACTAAATTTTTTAAATATTAAATACTGGTAACTTTGTATGCTCAGCAATGATTGAATTTAATTATTTTTATTTAAACCATAAACTAAAGAGTTATTTTTTTATTTGGCAATAATGAAATGTACTTCAAGAAAAGATCGTATAGCTCTTAAATATAACGTGAGAATGTTTCTAAAATAGGTAGCGAAATTTCTAAAAAACAAAATTTTTAATATTTCCTAGATCTAGAACGATTCGAACATGTTACCTAAGCATTCAAAGTTACCAGTAGCTAAATCATATACAGTTAGTGATAGGTGGTATAAAATAGTTTTAGAGAAAATATAACATTTTTTTATAATTTTTCATGGGTTACCCATATTTGCCACTCACTTATTATGACGTACTAATTTATAACAAGTTTCGCTTTTAGCTTAGCACATCGATATGATCAAAACATTAACATTAAAGCTAACGTTTATACTAGTTTAACATCCATGGAATAAAATATATTATAAATGATATACATATATTAGTTATCGCATAAATATGATTTACTTACTCTAGCATTTTACTATACATTTCTTATAAATACTTTTAGTGTATAATAGTTAACGTAATAATAGAGACCGTACATGAAGTCATAGAAATTGACTACCCAGTTCATGTAATTGATAAATTCAGGCGTTATATTGTGAAATTATACTTAAGATACAGATTTAAAGGAATGATTCTTCCGCAAATTAACTTGTATAGGTTTTAAAGTACCGTTATAGTCGTTTTTCCTGTGTTAAAATATTCTTTTCAGTACAGATGGTGTTTTTTTTACGCACTAGTGCGAGAAGTGGTTCATTATATGCCAGGTCGAAACTTCGGAGGCTCATCTGTACTGAAAAACGTCGTACGATACACGTAATGTACTATTTCAGTACAGATGTTGTTTTTTTTACGCACTAGTGCGAGAAGTGGTTCATTATATGCCAGGTCAAAACTTCGGAGTGCCATCTGTACTGAAAAACGTCGTACGGTACACGTGCGAAAAGGAAATTCGAAACTCGTGTCGATTTAAAACACTCCCTTCGGTCGTGTTTAATTTATCGCCACTCGTTTCGAACTTCCTTTTTTACGCACTTGTATCGTAATGTACTATTCTTCTGCCTCTACTGAAAATCAGATACATTGTATCAAGTCTTGTTGTTTTACGATATTGAACGTACCCCTACATTTTTAAGTTCATTTTACAATAAAACGTGCACTTTTGTATAGGAAAATCCACTTATCTACTCTCTAATAACACAAAAAATTAAAATGTTAGTAATACTTTTTTCGAAGCCTTTGCCACAGGTGAACGGGGCTCAATCAATAAGATTTAAGGAAAGTGTGACATAGACCTTCATTAAATCTTTTTTTTATTTTAATGGGTTTATTTATGATCACAGACTGGCCGTGGCGAAGACGTGGCCTACAATGCAGCGAGCTCGCCCAGAACGTACTTAACTTGTCATTATCTTTTTTTTTAACGTCAGATCAGAGCAAAATATATGATTATGTATTTCCCAGTCACTGCAAGGCCCTATCAAAACTAATATACAACCCAAATTTCAAGCGAATCATTCAGACACTTCTGAAAAATCAAAATACGTAAACATATAAAGTCCAAAAGTCCCTGAATAAGCGTTAAGTTTAATATACTTAAATATACATAATGTACACACATTTTCAAAGTCCAGATTGCAAGCCAAAGTCGTCTGTTAAAGGTACAAATTAGGGAAATAAAATTTCTCAAACATAGAAACTATGAGATGTTTCTTTACCACTTTAAATTAATAAAATGATTTATAATATTAAGACTATATCTAGGCGACGTCATTCTTAGAGTTCCATACAGATTTATTATAGTTATTATTTCAAAAGTCATAAGGACAAAATTATAAGCGGTATAAATATGTGCCGACTGGCGTTATCTAGGTAAAGGGACCTTGTTGTCGGTGGCGCTTACGTCCCGCGGCGTCGTATTTGTACACGAACATCGCTCATAACGCCGTAAGCGCCATCAACAATAAGGTCCCTTTACCCAAATAACGTCATATACACGGTGAAATTTAATAGGTAATCAGGAGTCGAACAATATTAATTATTAACATAATTGGAATTCAATACGCGAGGTCTCATCAAATTTACTTCACTATCTAATTAATAACAGTTAATGATATCATTGAAATTAGGTAATAGCCACTGGACACATTAACAGTTGGACATCCTACATTTACGCGTACTACGCGATGGCGGGGAATTTGACAGACCAGACGTGTGTGATTTATGAAGTTGACAATGACAAATTGTCAGTTTTCAGCCATTAATGTTTACATTTTTTTGCTATGACTTACTTGCGAAAGAGGTTTTGAACTTATTTAACTTACACCGCTGGTAGGGTGACAATAAAATTCAAATAAGAATTAATTTAACTTTTTTAAATTAGGTATGATAAAAATAACTTAAATTCGTGTAAGTGCCATATAAATGTAATCGCCATCGATCACTGAACATGAAAAATTGGTTCCTGATTATCGATTAAATTTCACCGTGTATATATAAATTTTGTTATTAATTAAGATGTAATACTGTTCCATGCTTGAGAAATTTTATTTAAATTGATTTTATAGTTATATATAATATACATATAAATGATGTTGGTCATATTTTACAGTTACATATATTATAAAGATATTACAAGGGTTTACATAACCACTTAAAACACTAATAATCAGCTAAAATTAATAGTGATTTAATAATAGATAATTTATTTTGTAACATCGAAACCAAACAAAATAGGTAGATCATCTGGTATATATTTTTATCGATGGAATTTTAATAAACAGCACTAAAATAATATAATAATAAATTACGATCTTAGTCTTTTTTTTTCAAGTAATAGATCGATTATTTGCACTTCAGATCATTATTAAATAATACCTACAATAAAGTCTGGCCAGTAATACATGATTAACTGTCAAGAGGGCGCTGTTAATCTGACGTTTGCGCTGACAGCTCAGTATACGAGTAATATGAAGAAAATATTTCTAACGAAATTCCGCAATATGGCGCGTAGTGTAGTCATTATATTTCTGGTCAAACTTTTAAGTAGGTACTCGTATTATGTAGGTATATGATTAAGGAGTTACTGACCTTATTTATATCCATTCATATATATTTAAAAGAAAACATGTGCGCTTATTAAAAAAAGATACAATAATTTTAATACATTTTCAATAAGCATAGTTAAGTCTTTCATAAATGACTAGAAGTAGACTTAAGTGACATGTTAGTAAATACTGAATATAATTATTATGCTAAAATATTAATTTATATGTATATGCTTTTTTTTCAGATCTTTATTCAGTTTTAAAATATAAGTTATATTTAAAAAATAAGCTCAAACAAAGGAATGATTACTTTTCTTTCTTGGTCATTGCAATTGGAATGTATTAATTAAATTATCATCATCATCCGCTTTGCGTTATCTCGGCAATCCCCACGACTCATGGGAGCCTGGGCTCCGTTCTGACAACTAATCTCAAGATTTGGCGTAGGCACTAGTTTTTATGAAAGCGACTGCCATCCATCTGACCTTCCAACCCGAAGGCCTTATTGAGATTAGTCCGGTTTTCTCACGAAGTCGTATGTTTTTAAAAATGATTACAAATGCATTGTGAATATTACAACGAAAATGCTAAATGATTAGGCTTTTAAGAGGACCAGGAGTTCATAATGATGTATAAAAGAGAATACTGTGCTCAGATTTCTATTAAAGTCCTGGCCCGCTGACTGATCTCATGATGACGACAGATTTATGAATAGCTGGTTTTAAACCTTAGGCTTTTTATAAGAGTATACTTATGACACTAAAGCATACTTGCAACGATTCTAAGAGACGTAGTTTACCATTCAATGGCAGTCTCTCCGTAGGTACAGTCAACAACACAGCTGTGTATACAGACAAAGTGCCAAAAATATGTATACAGAACTTTATTACCTGTACATAAAGGTGTGTATACATATTTTTGGCACTTTGTATACACAGCTGTGTTGTTGACTGTACTACAAGAAATTTAAGCACAAAAAAAATATAGCCAGTGGCCTATTCAATAAATTGTATTCTAAACGGGACGTATTTATGCAAAATGGAACCCACATGCAGTCTTCATTAAAATGTTTACTTCTTTGTTTAAACAATAAAGATCGATTTTCAAAATTATTCATCTGTGAATTGGTTCCATTTTGCATAAATACGTCCAACTGTTATTTTAATCAAAATAGTATTTGTGGGCGCAAATAAGTTAAAGGCAAACATGTTTGTGCCCATTTTATGTTTCCTACAAGATTCAGGACGGCGCATTTATTTGTGAAGTTTTAGATTTTTTTTTTAAATTAAACTCACTAAGGCCCACTTGCACCAACCACTTAAATCAGGGTTAGTCAGGCTGTCTTCTGTCAAATTCCATATAAAATGGTGGTGCTAGAGACCCTAAGTGAAACGATGCGTACAGTCAGCTGCAGAGAAAAGGAGACCCCCTGCCATTAGTAGGAGGTAGGGCATAGCGAATGATATTCCGCTTTGTGTGGTAGGGCACAGCACACCGGATATCGTCTCGCTCGAATCTAGAGCAGAGCCCAACTGGGGAAGTACCTCCGCCTTACAGAAGACCGCAGCCAAATAGCACTAGACCCTACTCATAGTGTTGTGTTCCTGCCGGTGAGTAAGGCTGCCAGAGCTCAACGAGGGTGCGGTGTGCTGATGACGGGAGGACTTACGGAACTAACTTGTTCCGTCTATTGTCCTTTGAGTCGTCGGCAACCCGAACCCTCCTTAGAACTTGTACACTCCTTTTTGCTGTGTACTTAACACAGCAAAAGGGAGTGTACAAGTTTCTAATGGGGTGGCAACGCGCATGTGACACTGTTTGAGTTGCAGGCGTCCATAGGTTACGGTGACCGCTTTACATCAGGCGGACCGTATACTTGTTTGCCACCGACGTAGTATAAAAAAAAAAAAACAAATTTGTATGCCAGGGGGTCTACTTTTCTCTGCAGCTGACTGTACAATTAGGTGATATTTTTCCGTCCCTAAAATATGTCAGTGACTAAAAATGATGCCAACCAATATCTTTTTCTAAACTCTGACATATTTTTTGAAGAAAATGTTGTTTACATACAAATGGTCATGTAAATTGTTGTATCAGTTTACAAACATAACAGATAGAAGAGAACACATTATGCAATATATAAAAAGTTAAAAACTAAGTTTCATGCACCACGTTTTTGATATACCTGGGCCATTTTTTTCAAAGTTGTCCACCCCACTTTTTTTGGATTTGGAATTTTTTATGTGATTTCCACTCAGAACCGCGAGGTCTTTCAAACCTTATTCCGTTACCATTTTTTCATACATTTTGTATGGCGGTAACGGAACGGAAGGTTTGAAAAATGTATGGAAATCTTGGGACTTTTTTTTCTCCTATCAGAATCGAAAGAGCTCGCGATTCTGAGTATGAATCGTGTAAAAAATACCCATGTTACAAAAAAGGTGGGGTGGACAACTTTGAAAAAAAATGGCCCACCTACCGATGTAAGTATACAATTCTGTGATAGTTTCCAAAGCCACCGAGACCCAAATTTCATATTCAGGTGTAAAAAATTAAGGATCGAAAAGTATAAAGCTTGGATTTTACATATTGTATAATAATATGTTCAATCTAAATGAAGAGCAATTGAAATCGGCCGTATTCCAACAAATTTTCTATGCTCGTCATTTTTATATTTTCAAATTCATTAGATTGTTTTTAAGACATAAACACGACAATGGCTTTAGTATTATTGTTACCGAAATCGGCAGTGTTAAGCTCTTTAAGTCTTTCTCACATTATGCTACGCAGTAAGAGGGTTAAGTAATAACTTATTCATAGAATAGGGAACTTGACTTAAAATAAAAACATGGAGAGAAGTTATTTTTAAAATCCAATTTCTATTTAATAAGTCAGTTAGAAATATATAAAGTAACTGAGTTGACCGCGACGTCATTCAATTCGATTTCATATAAATTCCATATTTTCACAGACAGTTCTTAAAAAGCTGATTTGACTAGGAGGCAAATGGCCTATTGTGATCTGTTTTTCAGCACTTAGTTGTATTTGGTGCAATTTTGTGTGTAATAATGTGACTTCTTGGCTGTTAGGTGGATTTTAGTAGGTAACTGCTATTTAACATATTTTGAGTGTTATTCTTTTCGTAGTCGCTTTTCTCTCCAAATAGGAAAACCCTGGGATAGGCTACGAGCGCAACGCTTAGCAAACTTTCGGCAGGGTAAGCTTTAGTAGAGGGATATCCAGTATTGGTTATTTTTAAAACTGAATATGGAATTCAATGGGACAGACTAAAGCTATTTAACGTAGCGATTAATCTCTGTTAACATAATACTCTAGGAACGGCCACGAACGTAACGTGTCGAAAACTTTCTGAGCTACTAGCCTGATATTACTTAGTCGGTCCTAAAGTTCTGTCACAAATGTTTTAACTGATAAAATTGTATATAAAGGTTTTTATTCAATAAAAAATACATGATATCAAAACCTGTTTTATACTTATTAAAATGTGATATAAACGATCGAAAATGTAGATCGTGATTTTTAAGAATCCTTGATTACTTTGAGTTTGTCGATAGACGTCAGCACGCGGAAAAATAGACTTCGCAAAAGGAAGAAAAAAACATTGTTACATTAGCCAAATAAAATAATTATTTTTTTAGTATGAGTTCTCTGAATTTGGGCATATTGAATTACTGGTATTTCATTTTCCTAGAAATCTTTAAGTCTGCTAGTAACCTTTAGAACTTGGGTACTTTTCAGTAAAACGCTTAGATTTCACAATCATCAACGGGAATGTGCAACAAAACGTTGTACAGTAGCAATATTGTCCATTTAATTCACAAAAATCATATACAAACTTAAACATAAAAGACCCAGCGTTTATAATAAGTATCATTAAAGCATATTAAGCCAACCAAAAATAAATAAAAAATAAAAACGTCCGGAAGAGGTCGCGTGTTTCTTGACTTGTTTTTTTTACCAAATTTTCAGATGTTACAAGGAACCACGCGAAACTGCGACAGCAAAGTACTTTAAGTAATATTGCAATTTATTCAGTATGAAACGAGCTTTCAAACCATGCATATGCATAGTAAGAAATATCTGTCAATAAAGTTTTTATCACTTAAAACCTTTGTGACAGAACTTTAGAACTGACTAAGTATGCATAGGTTAATTTCAAAAGTGCGTATGGGGTTGATTTATGGGGAAACTCTCAGTATACGTGTTACGTAAGTGTCGTCGAAAATGTGCTAAGAGCTCCAGCCGGCGTATCATGCTTCTAATTTTATCACTTGTCCACGTGGATAAGACAACTGTAACTCTCACACTGACATACTTGCCAAAGTGTGACGGATGCTTCATCCACGTGGATAAGTGATAAAATTGGAAGCATGATACGCCGGCTGGTATTCTGTCGCTGCAAGTAAGTTACTTACTTTCCAAGTTTTTGTAGCAAAATATGAGAAAGACAATAAAACAGTTTACGCGTATTTGGAGTTGTCACTGACGGGAATGCGATTGAAGTTCTGCGGAGCGCGCGACCAGTAGTAGTAGGGAGGGCCGGCCGAGAAGCAATATTTCTGTTCTAGAGGCGTGTCGTTGTTCACCCAGTACATTAGGTAGAAGTTGCACATCTCGTCCTTGTTGGTCGCTCTGGAATAGGTAAAAGTTAATTTTAAACAATCGCAAAAGAGGCAGTAATTGATAGGAAACTGCGCAGGATCGAGATAGGTAGCTTGCTTTTGTTTCGGTGGCTAAGATTCCGTTTGGATCATTGAGCCAAGTTGTTAGTTGGTATAACCTAACCACAAAATTAAAATTTTGAAAAAACCCCGACTGCGACATAGTTGACCGATTTTTATGAAACATGGCTAAGAACACTCCCGACTAACTCAGCTTTCAGACAAAAAAAAACTAAATCCTAATCGGTTCATCCATTCGGTAACTACGATGCCACAGACAGACACACACACAGACAGACAGACAAACAGACAGACAGACAGACAGACAGACAGACAGACAGACAGACAGACAGACGGACAGACAGACAGACAGACACGTCAAACTTATAACACCCCTTCGTTTTTGCGTCGGGGGTTAAAAATAGGCGGCCAACTATGTCATTACTTTTTTTCCGCTGTTATTGTGGCACTAGAAACAGTGGCAGCGGAATAATTATTTCGTATCGAAATCCTCTCTCTCTCTCTCTCTCTCTCTCTCTCTCTTTTCGCGCAGACTCCAATGATTGTATGAAGATAACTATTGAGAGCTCCCTTGTTAATAAGCGAAGAGTATAAGGGGTAGCAGTAGCACATTTGAGTCAACTTTAGATTATTTCTCCAGATATGGACTGAAAGAAACTCTTCTAGGTCGTTAGTATTATTCATCAGACGCTTAGCAGCCAAGGTGTCTCCTTTGCCAATAGGCGAAGAGTCTTGTGTGGGGTAGAACATTAGAGGCAGCTAGCTTTCTCTACAAGATAATGATTGTATGAGACTCACCCAATCCTGACAATGTGTTCGTTAGTATTGTTCATCACGCACTTAGCGGCCAAGATGTCTCCCTTGCCAATAGGCGAAGAGTCTTGTATGGGGTAGAACATCTGTGGCAGTTGCGGGTTCTTCTCGCCGATCAGGTTCCATTCGTCGCCCTGTTGGTTCTTGCGGACTACGTAGCCGGTGACCACTTTCCCTGGAAACGGACATGATTTGATTAGTATGACTATTGCCACAGTATGGCCACTCCCGCTCCCCGCTAAAAGTGCCGCCCACCCCCTCTCGGTTACCTCACTGTTACCGCCTGTCAAAAACGCGAACTGTCAACCTGTCATATCTCACTCATACAAGCATGGTACGCGTTTACCTACACGAGCTTAGAATGTGTGCTAGGAACGCGCCTCTTTCATATATTTGATCGCCAGTGTCCGAGATGTGTTATAATACTTAAAATATATCATCATGTATTTAATTTATTTTTATCTCGGTCTCGAAGCAGTTGCCACAACACGACTGACAGCAATTGGATTTTTCTGGAAGTCGAAAAGTGAAAGTTCATATTTGTAGGCAATATCTAAGACTTGTCTTCTCTGGAGCAACGTCCCTAAACAGTCGCGTCCAAGATGACTACTCGCCACTGATTCCAATTCTAAGCGCCAGTTGCATCAACCACATTTGACAGACACATCATCGTCACGCAGCATACGTCTATGGAATTTCCAATAAAATTTTACGAACGCTTTAACGGTGACAGACGGTTTGATGCAACCGGCCCTAAGTAGTTTCTGGCCGTATACAACGTGAAACTCATGAGTCATGTCTATCACGTCCACAACCTCCGACGATCGATATCCTAAATACCGACATGTATAGGCTACTTGCCTTCTAGTCAAATCAGCTTCTTTTTAAGAACTGTCAAAACGAATTTGACGACTTGCTAATATGGAATTAATATGAAATCCAATTGAATGACGTCACGATCAATTCAGTTACTTTATATATTTCTACCTGACTTATTAAATATAAATTGTATTTTTAAATAAAAAAATGTTTTTCTTATATTTATCTGAGGCTTTATTTCATGCATGGTATAAAATATTTTATTTTAAGAATGGTCTAGTTCCCTATTATGTCGGAAGGAAACCCAGGTTCTTGCTACCGCCCAATCCACTGTATAAGGCCGAGCCACCGTAACCTTTAAAGCTTTTAGTCATATAATACTTACCAAGAGCATGAGTGTGTGTTCGGAACGCGAAAGGATGGATGACGTTATCCTCCGTCATAGTGCAGGCCGTATCCATATGTTTCACCTTCTTGAGAAGAATCACGCCTCCCAAGTGCCAAGAATTTTAGGCTTTTATCACCGCTCAAACGCTCCCTTCTTGCTTTAGATAAGAGTTGAATCCTTTAAGAGGGCTTTCGTGTTAAAAATAGTGAAATCGCAACCGAGCGCTCGATCATACCGTGTGTGATATCAAATTAAAGGGCTTTGCGAGTAGTTTATAAATATATATCACATTATAGGACTTTTTCTACTTGGTCTAACAAAATATGAGAAAATGTCCAAAAGTGGTAATAATTGTACCGGTGAAGGCTCGTTTTCAAAAAATTGGCAAAAATCAATAATAGCAATTTATAATCACTAAGGCATAACAGCAATTTAAGTAAACGTTGCAGATTAATTTAGTACAAAATTTACTTCGATGTGATGTAGATTTTCAAAGAAATTGTCACTTAATTTTAGGTAATTTCTGAAAAAAATTGAATTCGCCTTAGGCTAGTTTACTCTTTTTCAAAAACTTAAAATAAAAATCAAATTAATATTCTAAATTGTCCAAATTTTGCAAATAAGATCGACTGATTCAGCTCTATACGTGCGTTTTTCTAAACGTGCATTAGAGAAAAATTCATAATTAATTTAATAAGTTAGTTTTCAAAAATCCAGTCTTATAAAAATCAAGATAATAAGTTGCTCTAACTGGAACTTGAATTAAATAAATCTATTGGATAACGGAAAGTGTAGTATTTCACCGACTAAAACTATCAATTTTACATTTTTTTGACGTTTTTTTTTAAAACAGCCTTAAAGTTTAAGCCTAAAATTCTTGGTACTTAAAGATTCTAGACACATAGGTAAACAGTACTTACCAAGAGCATGAGAGTACTGGCCTTCTCCATATGTTCCACCTTCTTTGGAGGAATCACTCCACCAGTACCGAACATTTTCCCTTGTAGGCTCTTTTCACAGCCTTTAACGCTGTTCCTTCGGTCGGTTTACAGTCGAGCCACCGAAACCTTTAAAGGTTCTAGTCTCATGTTCCTCAGGCTGGTTTTATTATCACGCGGATCGACCGCGCGGAGCGATCCGCACCGGACAAACGGCCCAGCCACGACATTGGTCTAAGCGCGACAGCGGTGAGCGGCCGCCATACGTGCGAATGAAAAGTCCCATCGCTGTGTCTCGCTCCAATGTATGGCCGCCGCTCACCGCTGTCGCGCTTAGACCAATGTCGTGGCTGAGCCGTAATATGTATCAAGTCAGGGAGCGTTTTAGAGTGACGCGGACGGGTCTGCGCGGACGACTACATCAACTTCAAACAAATTGGTCGTGCGGTCCGCGTGACACTAAAACCAGCCTCATAGACAGGGCCCGTAACTTTCATGCCGATGACATCAATTTGACGTCACGCTGCTTATAGGATGATTCAAATAGTTTTATTGTAATAATTAATCATTATTCATTAATCAATTTTTATCATGTACAAATGACTTCAAAAGTAAGCTATTCATACGTGGAGTAATTAATACCTACTTGATACGTGAAACGAAAAGGAAACAATTTGTTTTGTTTTAATAATTTATTAAAATATAGTAACAAACATAATTAATAAAATGAATGTAAAAAATAAACAAATAATTTAATTTACTTTTCACGTATCAAGTAAGTATTAATTGTTTCACGTATGAATAATTATATTAGTTTTGAAGTGATGATTAAAATACATACATACATACAATCACGCCTGTATCCCATAAAGGGGTAGGCAGAGCACATGAAACTACTAAAGCTTCAGGGCCACTCTTGGCAAATAAGGGGTTAAAAGCAATCGAAAACTGTAGCATTGCAGTGACAGGTTGCCAGCCTCTCGCCTACACCACACTTTACCCCAAAAAATGATTAAAATGATTGATGAATAATGATTAATTATTAAATAAAACTCTTGAATACTATATGCAGCGTGACGTCAAATTTATATCATCGGTATGAAAGTTACGGGCCCTGCTCATAGACAATAGGTACTTACCAAGAGCGTGGGTGTGAGTTCTGAACGCGAAAGGATGGATGACCTTATCCTCCGTCATAGTGCAAGCTGTCTCCATATGTTCCACCTTCTTCGGAGGAATCACGCCGCCGGTACCGAGCAGAAACACGCCGGCTTGGCGGGGCATGCTGCAATAGGAAATGAGCAGTAAGTCGAAGAATAAGGGTGAATTGAGAACAGCATTGTGATTCAGTGGGGTTACTATGAAGTACTAAAGCCGTTCATTTTAGGTTGAGAGAGAGAGAGAGACGCAGCTATATAACTGGTATAGCTGTGTCCCTTTCTCTAGACCTAAACCGAATTTTGGTACTTCATGGTATCCCCCAGGAGACACTAATACAATACAGAATAAGTAATTGAAGTAAAACTTTAAATGAACCTTTATATGTAACCATAATCAATTTAAAATAAGTAACCAAAAAATTAAAAGTTTGTACGCTCACTCTGCCGATGCCGCATCCATCACAATAGAAATAGAAATAGAAATAGAAATAATTTATTATGAATAACATAAGTGTACATTGGTTTTTCTTAAAGACTAAGAATTTTACAAGGGATGATTTATACAAATGCCTGAGCTAGGATAGTTCCTGTGTTTCAGGCAATAACAAGGACTTAATTGGTAAATTATTATTAATTATTCACTATAATAAAGCTAATTATTTTAATTATAAATAAACAAAAAACATATTACAGCAGATTCTCAACTAGGTAATTAATTAATTTAAAACCATAAGCAAAATTTCTGTATCATCGTACCTACGTCATACAATAAACATAGCTACATAGGTGTATATGAGTAATACGTGTTTTTCTTGTGTTAAGTAATTTAGCTTGATACACATTTTTAATAAAGTATAACATGATATTTCCTATATCAGCAGAATTTTAATAAACAGGGTCAAAGTCAAATTTACGTAAATCATTTCCAAGTTTGTTTATGCTTCATTAGTGACAAATTGCATGCATTACGTGACTTAAGTATGTTAAAATAAGGTTCTGTAGAGTTATTTAAATTGCTAAAATTGTCAGTGGGTTCCGGCAGAGCCAGAAATTTGTGTGAGAGCCGCGACATCGTATACTTTAGACTCTGACACAGAAAATTGTCTAGGTGGAGCAAGATCATATTATACATAAGAAGGATAATCTAATGGGAATAAAAAGTACTATGAAAATATGTTAAGAGGCGCTCCTAAGCGCCTTCATAGTCTACAGAATTTATGAATCTTTTCTCAGCCATTTGTCTCGCTGGGCAGTCGGGGTCGCCTGTTTGATTGCACACTTCGGAGGTTTGTCCTTTTTTGGACATTCTTTGAAAGTGTGACCCGCTTCCCCGCAATGTCCGCAGATGTTGCACTCCATTTTGCAGGTCTTTGCAGCATGATTGTAGAGCTGGCATTTGAAGCAACGTGTGACTAGGGTGAAATCTCTCACTGGGCACGACGACCAGTTCACAAAAATCCTGTCATTCTTAATTAGGGCCTTGCGGATCACTCCAGGAACCTCAATTATGTAATTACAGGACTCAGCATCCTTTTTCCCGGATTTGTGACTAAGTCTCGTAGCGGTCAAAAATTTCTCGAGCGTCCAGTCCTGTATCTTATCGTCCAAGTTTTGTTTATAAATGCACTTCAGGACATCATTTTCATGCATTTCCGCGGGAACTCCAATTATGACAATTCTGGGCTTGCGTTTTAGTGGCTCGTCAACAGTGAGTCCAGAGGTAGTGAACTGTGATGATTGTTTCAGTTTTACAATGTCCTCTTTAGAATCAGTGCTTATCACTACACCGCCGTTTCTTACTTTGCGTAACCCTCTCACGTGCAGTTTCATTTCGTCGGGCCGAATAATCTTTTGAACGAGGGATTTTGTCTCCTCGCTCGACTTCAATTTGTCCACAGGGTATATTGCGACTGAGCTAATATTAGACGGTTGGACATACCTCGTTCCAGATTTCTTCAGGGCATCGGCAAATGAAACTGGTCCAGGGGCTGGTCGGCTGGATTCCTCAATCGTCCTCTGTAGGTCTTGGATGCGTTGCACTAGGTCAGTTTTTTCCTGGTGAGCTTGATGCGACTGATAAGCTTGGATTGATACGTTAATGTACGCCGGCGCCTTATCGCCGAGCGCTCGGCGCTGAGCCGCTGCACAACTAAACTTGTTCGCATGTCGCTTTTTAAAATTACCTACATATGTGTCGATTTTATATTAAATATTGAATTGTTATTTAAGGAATAACTTAATTAAGCACTGTGCGTTGAACTAGAATTAAGTTAAGTAGTAAGATATTTTCATGTAAGTGAATTTGTAATTCTTATGGGAATAAATAATCTTTAACCGTAATATAAAGCAAAAGTCTGCGTAAAGGGCCAGCACAGAGGTCTCCAAACCCCAGCTTGACGTCTCAATACGGTCCACGGTTTTTAGAGCGAAGGAATTTGGCCAGCGCAATGGATAGTGGCCCACGTGAAATTTTCCGAGGGGCAATAATACTGGCCTTGACGCAAAACAATTTGGGGACGTATGCTCTAGCCTAGCACATTATGAGGGGGGGCCTATCACGAACCATGTTTGACGCGCCCGTCTGTCGCTACACGCGGGTACAGTGGGCAGCGAAATTGTATGTATCATTGATAAATTCGTAGCCATGCACTTTTGCAGTTCAATGTACGTATAACATGGAGGCACCACGTCGATCGTGGTCCACGGTAGGCCCTTTCTTCAACTACACAAGTATTTCTTGCAGGTTTAGAAAACTGACTTACTTACGTATATGTATTTATTATTTATAAAATATGAATACTTACTGCTCCTGTGTATACTTCAGGAAGACACCCGAGTTATCGGTTTTGCCTTCTGTAAACAATAAACAATTATGTAAACAACACTCTACATTGTTTGACCAAAACAATCGCATCCCTATGTGATTCGTATGCTTATTTATTACGATTAAACATAGCTATCGATATAAACAAACAGCAAGACTTTCAACAATGTAACCATTGTCAATAACAAACATATATCAAATTACAGAATAATAGCGCACACGACATTACCGGCATGCGCGGATCCAGGAGTGGTCATGGGGGTCATGACCCCCCCCTGGCGCCTAAGTTGGCCATACAAATAGACCACGTGACTCCCCCCTGGGGCCCCGGGCCTTTACCACGTGACCCCCCCCTGGGCACGATGCTGGATCCGCGCTTGATTACCGGGTGTCCCTAAAACCAACGCTAAAACAAAAAAGGCGTAATAGGACATTTCATTAGCTGTCACATAAAGCGAATGACCTTAGTGGACCTTAATGAAAATGTCATGGTTTTTAAGTAGATAATAGTTATTTGTTTTACAAGGGGGCAAAGTTGATGATTTTGAATCATAAATATTCAATAGATTGATGGATTTGTTTTAGTTTGATATTTTATAGTCAGTATTTTGATCGTGTTGGTGTGGTGTTTCACACTTTCAACTTTTGTGTTTCACTCGGTCTTAGAAATTCCAAATTTGGCACGTAGGTTCCTTAGAAGGTGTAGAGGAGCACTAAGAAAGGATTTTTCAAAATTCACCTCCTAAGGGGGTGAAATGGGGGTGCAAAGTTTGTGTGGGAAAACGAGATTATATTAGTACGCGGGAGACACCGCGGAAAACAGGTAGTATGATATACAAGAGTAGCTCGCTTAAAAGTATAAGATAAGCCGTCAAAATATCGACTTCAACACCCATGCAAGAAGATCCAAACTGTATTGACAGGGAACAATTTACATTTTGCTCAAATTGTTTACACTAACAATGACAGGAAACTCTAAACGGTGCTCATAGAGTAAACACATATTATACAGCCAAGATAATAAATATAGTTGCAAACAAATTGCCAAGAACATGTATACACGACTTTATTGCTTATGAGGTAAGGTTGTGGATACATATATTTGGCACATTGTCCGCATCTATATTTATTATCTTGGCTGTAGAATATTGTACTGTATCGTCAGCCACCCAAGTACAAATTTCACTACGCGGGATATTGGTGTTACTATCTATTAGATTAAGAGTTATAATGCCATTTACAAACATGCCCACTGCCCATATACCTATAGATCAGTGGTGGCAGAGCACATTAAAGGTACAAAACCATTGTCATGCATATCTTTTCATCTGTACTCTAGGAAACTAATTATCATTTGTATGATAAATGGTTTAACATAGTCAACGGTAAATACTGTGAAAATTGTAGGCCAACATAACTGTAGAATATTTCAATTTCGACTGTGTATATTTGTACGAATTATAGTCCACACAGAATAAGGTACAGTCATACATACATACATACAATCACGCCTGTATACCATGAAGGGGTAGGCATTGCACATGAAACTACTCAAGTTTCAGTGCCACTTTTGGCAAATAAGGGGTCGATAGAAAACGAAAGTGTGACATTGAGGTGACAGGTTGCCAGCCTCTCGCCTACGCCACACTTTAACCCAGGTACAGTCAATCAATTTGAATCCTAGGCCACTCTAGAACCCTGTCCTATCCACATCGTACTTTATTTGACATAGAATTTCCAACGCTGGACTTTCAATGAGACCATTATTGTAACATCTATGAACAGATGTATTTAAGCTCGAAAAGTTTTTCCTTGTGTTTTCATGGCAAATCACAAATTTGTTATGCTAGTTCGATTAACGTTAGTACTTTTTACACTAAGGGCCGGTTGCATCAAAGCGCCTGTCACCAAGCGTTCGTTAATGTTTTATTGTATGGGAAGTTCCTTAGATATCTGCTGCGTGACGATTGTGTTTGTCAAATGTGGTTGATGCAACTGGCCCTAAGTCTGAAATAACATGACAAGTTCGTGAGTTTCAATAAAAGTACAAAGTAAAAACATTTCGCATCTACATGTACCATTATTGAAATGAATGACATTTATTTGATTATCTTAGCAAGTCTCTTAGAAAAATTTCAACTTGTACATATTTTTCTAATCTAAGTACCATGTTTGAATAAAATTCGATTTATGTTCTAAACGTGTTTTGATAAGGCGCATGACGTGTATGCCATAAAAGTTGATTATGTATTGTATACATTTTAATGACCGTACTGAGATTAACCGTGAAATTGTTTTAAGTAACTATATAAAAAAACGATATTTTTACCATGCGTACACGATCCGAACAGACATCTAGTTGGGGTCTCCCTAAAGTCCCTAAACCTATCGATGCCGACCAAAAACCGCTCGTTAGTACGCGTACGGACGAATGCGATCAGCGACGCAACAAGTGATTTTTGGTCAGCTAGAGCCGATTCCACGTCGGTAGGTTTGGGGGAACCACTCGTCAGTACTAAAAAGAGGTAAATTGAAAACAAATGCAGGCGCATGCGGCTGTTTCCCCATAGAAAACTTTAAACGTGCTTTTTTATACTGACTGGGTGTGCCAGGGTATAGAACTAGCGGTAACTTGCGGTATCAGCACGGTCGCAAGATATAGCCTATCGCGCTAACCCGTCACATTAGTCCCTCTATTAACTCAGTTTGTCAGTAAAAAATGCGGTAATTTTGTGTGGGGTGTTTCAATAGAAATTTTTAATTATAGCCAGTTTTCAAAGCTCGAAGCGTCTCTAATGCGTACACGATCGAAAAGTTTGTACTGACAAACTGGGTGTGCTAGAGTATATCAACTAGTATTAACCTGGGAACTTGGACATGTAATGCACTTGCAATACCAAGTACCCACTTGATGGGAGAGTTCTTTCCGATTAGGAATCCGGCTTCCTTGGGGAGCGTCAAACTACTAAGCGTCTTTCATGCTTACATGATTCTAAAGTATTTATACTGACAAACTGGGTGTGCTACAGTATAATTCCACAGTGCTTTAGTTTACCTGTCATGCTGTGTAATTTTTGAATATTAAAAATAAAAAAGAATAACTAGTACTAACCTGGGAACTTGGACATGTAATGCACTTGTAGTACCAAGTACTTGATGGGCGAGTTTTTGCCGATTAGGAACCCGACGCCTTCGGGAAGCGTCAGGCTCGGAGCGTCACGAGCCCATGCGTAGACGATCTGAAATATGATAAAAATAATTAATAGGTGAGACGACCAAAAAAAACTAATTAGTCCGTCAGTTAGATTATCAAAGAATTTTAGACACGTATTACGTACCTACAAGATGGCGCTCGCCGCTGCGTTTAGTTTTATCTTTGCGCTGCGTTCACTGTGTCACAGGTCCGCGTCGTACAGCTGCGTTCGTGACCAACAAAATGGTCCCGACGGAAGACCAGCGCTGACCCTCGGGTTAGCATTTTATGCTGAGTCGGGACCATTTCGTGTTAACTTATATGTTTAATTTCTTTTATTTGCTGTTTCTGTTTTCTTACTTGTGTATTTTGTAGTTATCACGAATAAATAATTGATTGATTGATTGTATTTTTTTATTTTTTCTCGTAAACGAAAAATGACGACGGTACAGTGCGTTGAAGTTTCGCGTGACGTCACGCCTAGGTACAATGTTTACTTAGAAGTGACGTCACAAGCCCACACTCCGGAACTTTGACGCTCTATATGTTCATATTTTTTCATTAATTAGAAAGAGCGAAAAATATAAGTTCAGTATTTTTGGACAATCTAACTGATGGACTAAACCGAATGCCATTTTTTTATGTAGTCGTCATCCCTATTATAATGTAATAAAGACTGAAAAAAGGTTATTATAGACGGTCAAATGAGTAAGCACTAGAAAAGGGCGTGAAATTAAAATTTTCTGTGGGACGATAATCAGTTTTGCTCGAGGCTATTTTTTTTATTTAACGCTTTTTTTTTGTATTAGAAGTTGGAAATTGCTTGAGGGACTTTATTTACAAAATAGTTGTCTTTCCCTTTTAAATTAAATTATAGTCGAGATTTGCCCATTTAGGTACAGTCAGCCAAAAAAGTGGTTTCCCAGTTTTCAACATTATTATGTTTGAAATAGAGTCGAAAAGTGGTAAACCACTTTCTTGGCTAACTGTACTAGGTATGCGTTTATTATTTAACTATGTAACTGTTAATTTTATGATTTTAGTTTGTCCCATTTTTAAACTACATTTCTGAACTTTAGTAAAGCAGAGAAAAGAAATACGTGATGCTACTTAAGTCAACATTTAGGTATCACACGAATAGTGGATATAGTAGCGAGATAACCTTCTGGCACTTCGATCTTGAATTGCAAAATTTGACAATTCAACTGATATCACCGCGATTTTAAAATACCTAATAAAATTAAGTGGAAAAAATACTGAGAGTTCAAGTCTCACTCAAGACGGTAATTTTTCCACTTTTAAATTTATTCTATCCCTACGATTTCCGCCGAAGTTTTTGTTTATCAAAAAAGAGCTATTTGAACGATGGATCGATGATGCCCCGTGAGATCGGTACGAACTTCGAGAAATGGTATAGACATCTATAGCTTGGCGAAAAAGAGTAGAAATTGAACTTTTTTTCCATAGCAACACTTAAATGTTCTCATACAAAAGTGTCAGAAAAGTTGCATCATGCAAAACGGTGACGGCGCCCATATTATGTTCTACTCTTTTTTGGCAGGCTATAATTCCAAGGCCAAAATCCACTTCAAGTCACTGAGCCAGCGAAAGAAGAAGGAAGGAAGAGATATATTTGAAAGAATACCTGAGATCCTGAGCCGCATGGACTTGCAGTATTGTACTGAGCGTCGATTTCATTACTTGACATCTCACCGCAACTCCTATAAAAATACAATTTTATTAGGTAAATAAGTAACAATGGAATTGCTATTAGTCTTTCTATATTTGAGACCTATATTTTGGGATTTATTGAACAATACTAGGAAACCTATTAAAATAAGTATCTTTAGGTTATCGGTACCTATTGTAATAGGTATCTTAAACCTTATCTTAAATCTGCGGGGGCCCTTACGGATACACTTCGACGCATCGGGATCTTTTGTGCAATTACCCCTTACGATTCTAAGATCCTTCAGCTATTCAGGAGCTTCTCGACCATCTCCACGTATCGGATGATGAGGCTCATGGGTAGCTCTCTGAATTTCTTTAGTACCAGGTAACCTGCTCCAAAGTTCTTCATTCTTTGTCTTTGTCTTAGTATTGTAATAGTTATCTAAATATATAAAAGAAGAATAAGCTGACTGACTGACATATCAACGCACAGCCGAAACCGCTGATTCTAGAGATTCTAAATGTGGCACGTAGGTTCCTTATAAGGTGTTGAGGTGCACTAAGAAAGGACTTTTCAAAATTCAGATCCTAAGGGGGTGAAATGGGCGTTCAAAGTTCAACGTTTGAATAAGATTACTTTTAGTAGGTACGTAGGCGAAGCCGCGGGAAAAAGCTAGTGCCTAAATAAGATAAGACACATTCTTGACGTTCTAGTAAGAAGAGGACTTACCAAACGCTGTCATTGGAGCCTGGTTCTGAGCAGCCATACAGAAGCATGTGATGAGCTGTGTGCATGCTTGCGTTGGGTTGGAATCCCACTACAAGCAAAAAACCATTTGTTGAGAATACTGATTGAAGTATAGTCAATAAGGCTACGTTTTGATCGAACATGCATGTGTTTTTAAGGTCTTTCGAAACATCGTATCACAGTCAATTGGGCCTTAAACTACTTTAAAGCCTCCGCCACATATAAAGCGTTTTGATGGCGTAGCGTTAGCGGAGCGCAATGATAGCGGTGCGCCGGATGAACGCTGGCATTCCGCTTGCAATCCGCGCGCATTCCGCTTGCAATCCGCGCTCGTTAGTTTCCGCCGGCGTCCGCTGGGCGCAACGCCAGCGTTCGTCCGGCGCACCGCTATCATTGCGCTCCGCTGACGCTCCGCTAAAGGATCCAATCCACAAAAATCTGTCGATATAACTTTCTTTCAATAGTCCTTCATTACAATTGCGTTTTTTAAAGACAAAGACATTTATTGCAAAACATATTAAGTACATATAATATAAACCTTGTTTTTGAGGATTGATCCTTTTCTTTAACATCCAGTTATGAGTTTTTAGTTATTCATAATAGCAGTTCTGTCACAACAGTTAAAGAGACCTTCAATGATTAAAAAAAATAGGTACCTACTGAGAGGACCCTGATTGTAAATAATTATATTTGTCCATAGCAAAAAAGTTAAAAGCAGGAAATCCTTGTCATTATTTAACTTAATACACGCGACGGTGAATGATCCACTATCATTTATTGGGTGATTTTAGATAAATACGTTTAAACATTAAGGGAATTCCCCAGAATGGGGAATCTCCATGCGTAATGACATTCGACTCTTCTACGATAATTTATCGCGCAAGCGTAATTAGAATGGTCGAGGAAATTGATTCTTTAACAGTTATCGGTTCCCTTTACATTTGACAGGTCTTAGCATAAGTGTGTGTCAACCAAATGTACTTGAAACTTGAACCGCAAATTCCTAATTAATCAATTTTCTCGTAATGCAATGTACGGTACATTACTACACGTTGACCACTCATTAAATTAAACCGGGCTACTCACGTCTAAAAAAACGAAAAACGCTCGACATGTTTCGCTCCGTAACGAGGAGCATTTTCATTGAACTCGCGCGATGCCGTTGTCAGTGTCTCACGGTAGTGTTGTTATTAAAATCACTTATTAAATTGTTATGGCTTTCTACTACCCGGTGACCCGGCGAGAGCCTGGTCTGTCCATCGCATTGAGATGAAAAATCTAGCAAACTATAGGTTCAATACAGCTAATACTGACTGCTAGTGTACAGTTACCCAATTGGAACTCTAGGCCACTCTACAACCATATCAAAATGACAAGCAGTAAGAGATTTCTTACAATCTGATTTATAACGTGGCCTAGGGTTTTAATTGGTTGACGGTACATGATTGGTTGACGCGACAGTATCTCGCCGCCACATAGATAGACCACACATCTTTTTCTAATCATATTAATGACTTAAGGTCAGCCTATCGCGCCAATCATATGCTAGCCCTCTGGTGTGATAAATGAAAACTCACCTATGTAATAGCTTCTGTCCGGGGAAATCCGGATGGGAGTGCAGAGGTACAGCTCATCCTGTAAGCATTCAATATCAATTAGGATTCAAACATATAGGGCTTCAGTGGGTACCAATTTTTTTTTATTTATCCATGACAATAATCGAGTTGAACCTAACGATTTCTCTGAGTTTTATTATATAATATATAACCTAATACCTACTATTTGTAGATCATGACATAGTTGTAGGAAAACTGTGTGCTTGAACAAAAAACTTTAGGCTGTGGACAGACGTATCTACAAGTGAACCGGATAACGGTTTTGTTTTTCCATTTTCACGTACGAAACCCTATAATTATATTGCGCATCATTTTACAGATGTTTCACACATAAATATGACTCATAGTCAATAAGTTAATAAAATGTGTGCAGAACCGATATCTCAAGTAGGTTCTTGTTTACTAAAAAGTAAAGTTTCATAATCGTGGATAAATTGATGCGGGTTTGATTGCAACTTTGCTGTTAATAAGTGCTTGAGAATTGAAACTGGGACATTCTTACAAAGATTAATTAGATTTCACTAAGCTGAAAAATACTTGTTTACTTTACAATACTAGAAAGGTTTTTTTATTTTGTAAAAGTATTTTTTAATTAGTTTATTAAAGTAAAGTTTCATAGTTTTTAATTTTTTATTAGGTCTCTCAACGTTACTTTTATTCCACTGGTATATTAACACATTATAACCCGAATTTTTTTAGGTCTCGGATTTGGAAAAGAGTCAAGTATATTGTTCTTGAAGGGATTTTAGTTCATTTGAAGCTTTATCATATTTTTACTTGTCCGTACAAAATTGGGTGCCATATGGCACCGCTAGGCTATAATGGGTTACAGGTGAAAAACTTAAGTTACCTGTTGTATGTGTGAGTGACGTGTTCGAATAGGCGTTTGTTTTGTTTGTGTTACTAATTTTAAATATGTGTTCTCTATTCGAACACGTCACTCACACATACAACAGGTGACTTTCTCAAGTTTTTCACCTATAAAACATAGAGTGGCGGATTTTCTGTGTCAAATGTGTCAACGCGGGAAAACTTTGGATCGGTTACAAGCATAGATGATCACACGTAAATTAGGTATTACTAAATAAATTAGGCATGCGATTAAAACTGCACGAGGCCATGCGCTTGGCGAGGAACAGACGCCTATGGAGGGACCTAGTCTTCAACCGAATGACATGACGTCACGATCCTCAGCATTGAGGGAATGACTAAATAAGAAGGTATTACTACTATTACTACAAGTTGATTGTAGTTACCACAACAATAAATCTTAGGTATTTTCCCAAATTTCTATGTACTAACAACTAACCAACTATAAACATCATCCTACATACATGTATATTTACCCTATATTTCATAGATTAGCATGACAGTCACAATACGTCATACAAGTACTCTGAATCAATACACCCACGCATTTCAAGGCTAGTGGCATAACATAACCACCCACACATTATCTACCTAATATAATGGTTGATGGTTTTAATAAAGCTGCTATACATTAAAGATTTGATGGGCAAGTCAAAACATGTGGAATTTGATTGATAAAATTATATAGGTTTCTTATGTTATAAATTTGTTTTTGTATTGCTGTTGATGACCCAAATAAATAAAATAAATAAATAAGAATAGGTCACAGTCAGGATATTTTCATTTTTGGTGCTAAAGTTATTCATAACCATCCAAAGGGGTAACACCATAAGTATTAAGGGTACTTTTGCACCAGAAACAATAAAGAGCGGGGTTTAATAGTTTGTTTATTTGTAAATATTTATTTTAAGTTACTTTTAAATTGTAGTATATGTCTGTATGCAGGGACAAATATAATTTATAATAATTGCCGGAACAATATTGAAGCAAGTCTAATGTGAAACTATACCAAAGAATGCAAGTGCAAGAAATTAGATTAATTTTTGGTAATGTTCAAAAACTAAGGCCCTACTAAGCCCTAACCATGCTAGATATTAAGTTTTCTTGAGTGTATAGGTGTGTAAGTTCTAAAATAAAATAATAAATAAATTATAACATTTTACACTCATTACAAAAGTATGTAAATATGTCAATTTTCGGAGAATTCAAAACTAACAACAGCAGATGCGAATTTTAATGCGACCTTGATGCAAACTTGTTGAAAATTGGCTATTAAAATAAGGAATAAGTTTAATAACTTACCCTGTGTGGATAGACATTAGGCATTAACAACTCGTACGTTGTGGTTTCGAGACCGAAAACTTTACCGCAATTTCCAAGCGCACATAACAGAACAACTAATTTAATCATTTTAAAAGTAATTTAAAAACCAAACAAGCAAGTTGGACGCCGTGCTGGCCGCGCCGTGTGTCTGAGACTAATTGGAAGCGTGTATAGCGAAACGTTGTTATGATAATTTTGTTTGATGCGCGTTGTTTGGTCAGCGAATCGTGTCCACACGGCAAAAGCTACAAGTGTTTATATGGAACTATTTTTATTCGCGATCGATAATTGCTGCGAACGTCATTTGTGTATTGCCAGTCTCCGCACAATTGCGGAGATATCGATATCATTATTATCAATTAATCGTAAATTTTTGAGGGAGGACAAAAAAGTATGAATTTGACAAATACCGGAAAGCTTATCCATATAACACTTATCAGAACATATTATATAATGTATTTTAATACTTTACTAATTACGTCAACACAGTTTGAATAAGCATTTTACAAGATTTCATAGAATATGTACTGGCAGCACTTTTTCGTTCAGAAATGGAAGAAGTATGTTTAACAAAAAAATACAATTATAAAAAATACATAAATAATAAAATATTTTATTTAAAGCACGCCTATAAACCCTTTTTAAAAATCCTTCCTTCCTAGTATAAAACCATATGATTCTACTTTCATTGTAGGTGGTTTCAATTTTTTTTCATTTTATATTACTGAACGGAAGCAAAACGTCTACTTGTTACTATGAAAGATAATAGATGTCACTGTTGTATAAATTCAGACGCGTTCATCGCCATGTTGGTGAGGTGACGTATATGTAGGAAACCAGATGGCGCTATTCAGCTCATTTTAATTTTTGTTTTATAAGTTGCAAAATGCAAGTTTTATGCTAACATCACCAATAATTTAATTCAAGAAAAAATACACTTTTGTATCTGTTTATGATTCAGCACCATTCATTTCCGTTTCAATGAGGAAGCACACTGACATTTTTATCCCGCCAGGCGGCGCCTGTGCAAGTGTCTAGGTCTAGGCCGTGTGTCTAGGCATGTCACTGTCATTCATATAAAGAAAATAATATCTTCTTCTCGCTCTCACGTATGAAATTCTTTATCTGTGTAATGGATTAAGGGCCCCCACAGACGGGAGACGAAACTGTTTTGTCTCCGTCGCTCGGTCTATGGGCTAGTATGAAGGTGCGCACACGAGGCGACGCAACTTTTCATACAAATACGAAAGTCGCCGAGCAACTGTTGCCTCCGTGTGCGCGGGGCCTAATGAGGTGGCGCCATCTGTCATAACCTTTGAGTGTGCCTGTGCCTCTTCATTCTTAAGATACTTACTTACCTATGGGCCCCCACAGACGGGAGACAAAACTGTTTTGTCTCCGTCGCTCGGTCTATGGGCTAGTATGAAGGTGCGCACACGAGGCGACGCAACTTTTCATACAAATACGAAAGTCGCCGAGCAACTGTTGCCTCCGTGTGCGCGGGGCCTAAATGAGGACGCTATTGTTACTCGAACTTATACATAAATAGGTAGGTAACTAATACCTATTTATGTTACTTTGCACCATTATTTTCAATACTTTATAATAAACTAACCCACGGAGCACCGTAATGGAGTTGTCTTGTAGTAATAATGTGATCTGTCAAGTTTCAAAACTACCGCTCCCCTTTGAAAAATGCTATTTCGTTTAGCGAAATTGGAGACGACAACTTGAAATTGAGTAAGTGAAGCGTTCACTTGGACGACACTGGGTTTAGAGAAAATTCTAGAAAGAAAATTACTTGGGTAGGTACCTAATCTTATAAAATTTAGCAAGAAAATTTGTTGGCTAACTTAGACAATAAGCTACTTGCCTCCTAGTCAAATCAGCTTCCTTTTGAGAACTGTCAAAACGAATTTGAACGACTTGCTAATTTAGAATTAATAAAATTACAGATGCAGTGAAAAGATTTGCCTTCGAATTTTTACGGAAACGTACGAACGTGTCATGCTATTTCAACTAGCATGACAAATACGAACGTTTCCGACGAAACCCCTTTAGGCTTTAACCCTTTATAGGGCACTGGTCTCAAAAAAGACCACCCTGTATGACTATCTTTTTGTATTTTTACCTGTACAGAATTTTTAGGACTACGGGATGGCGATGAGGTTTGAACTCACGATTTTTTTTGAGTCTTGCCCGTTAAAGGTAACGAACCCAATCATGGACAGTTTAAGAAAAAAAGTTGTTTGTTTTTGACATTTCACTGATAAATGTAAAAATTCTACCGCTAAGCGTGTTAAATATTGTACGTCCTATCCTTCTTTTACATTTCAAGCGTATTGCAAAATAGATACTCCTACTGGTGTCTTCATAGTTAACAAATTAAAACTAGGTATTTTTAGTGTAGTAATGGATCCCCCCCGTCCACTATGGACAGTGAAATAAATTTAAAATTTTACTTTTAAAGCCAACTGATACTCAATGAGTCAATTTTATATACCATAAATAAAATTAGTTTACTAATCTTAAAATAGGATTGTTTCTTGTAAATTTTGGTTTTTTAAATTCGCTCCTTGAAAAACATAGTGACACTATCCAAAAAACATAGATTTTTAGTTAATAACGCCATCTAGGTCGCGCGTTCATAACGAACGTAATGCAAAGACACCTATCGATTTAGCTCGCTTAGTAGCGACAGGGGGCGCTAATGTCACTATGGCGAATAGTAGGAATAGACGCGTGGGGGACGGGAACAATGTCATGTTTGCATTAATGACCTGGACGCCGATCAAAATGTTGTGAACTCTAAGACGAAAGTTGTCATTTTGTGTTTAGTGACGGTGTTCCGCGAGATTGAATGGTAAGTATGACATTTTTCTTTTGGAACATTGTATCAATCCTTAAAGTGTCACTTTGAACTTGTAATAACTATTCAATATTGAGTTTCATTTTAAAGTAACAGTGTCATTTTTGCTATAATGACACTAGTACTTTAACAATTCTAAACGTGTTTAGATAGGTATAGTGACACTGTGCACGTAATGACGGTTTGGCTTTAAACTATTAGGCTTAATGCAGGTTAAAAATAAAGTTGTACTGTACTTTTACTTAAAATGACGTTATGGTCTTAACTCCCTAAAAAGAATTTGCATGAATGAATCGTCATTATCTGTTTAGTGTCATTTTTGATTGTATGAATTACCATAATTACGCTTGCAAATAAATGGAATACCGCTGTTATGAGTTTAAAGCCACTTTAACTGGTAATGGTAGCTTTAAGCGCTTTGACTGATTATTGTCACTTTAAGTTTTATGTCATGTTTTGCGGTAATTAAAATTACAGAACAGTTAATGATTAATTACCTTCTAGACATATTACGTTTAATACCATTGTTCCATTTAAGTTTAGCACATAAACCTACACAATTTTGATGAAATTCTATGAAATTTTACTCTATTTTTTTGTAAAATACCTATAAACAGCGCTAATAAAAATTAAGGTTATTTTTTGTATAATTATTTTTTACGAAGTAATTGCTATTTTTGTGATCTACAAGACACAATTACTAATTTAAGATACAATATAAAAACTATGATTGTTATTGGATAAATTTCTTGTACATTAATATAACAAAATTATTAGCCATAAATAAGTATATTTGTTTGTTACAGTAAAAAAACCGGCCAAGTGCGAGTCGGGCTCGCGCACAAAGGGTTCCGTAGCAGCAAATCAAAATTACAGTTAAATCAACCTATCTCAAAAACTATAAGAGATACTTTGATCAAACCAAAAATCGTTGAAAGAGTTAATTAGCATGCATCACCTCTATTTTTTTTAGAATTTTATACCCCGTAGTTATAAAAATAGAGGGGGGGGGGACATACTTTTTACGACTTTGAGAGCTGATATCTCAAAAACCGTTCACTTTAAGAAAAATGTTTTTTAGAAAACTTTATATCATTTTAAAAGACCTTTCCATTGATACCCCACACGGGTATGTACATCGAAAAAAAAATTTTCATCCCTCAGTTACATGTATGGGGGGCCCCACCCCCAATTCTTTTTTTTACTATTTAGTGTCATAATTTTGTAGCGGTTCATACAACACATATTCCCATCAAATTTCATCACTGTAGTACTTATAGTTTCCGAGTAAATCGGCTGTGACAGACGGACAGACGGACAGACGGACAGACGGACAGACGGACATGACGAAACTATAAGGGTTCCGTTTTTGCCATTTTGGCTACGGAACCCTAAAAATGGCTCAACGATATTCAAGGCTCAAAAATTCAAAGCAATCATCAATAGTATAAACACACCAGCATCTACAGATCACCTATTTGCTACATCGCCACGAGCATGCACATTTCAAGCGGCCGACTAAACTTCGCATAAGTTAGGGTATACCACGTCGTCAAAAAAAATCGCACCTCGCGCAAAATCGTTTCAGGCAAAAATATATCTAATCTTATTGACTGTAATCTATCAATATTTGTATCATTTCAAAGTAAAATTAAAGCCCTTTAAGAGAAAAGGTGTACAACTTTCTTAAAACCAATAATCGCCAATCTGCCGTGGTTTAAAAAAAAGGTATTGATGCTATTTTAATGGGACTCTTGGTGTGCTACCCCAGACGGTTTTAGAAGGAGCTGTAAAGGTGTCATGTGGATCTTTTGCACTCCAAAAGTCACCGAGGACGAACGCCTGCAGAAAAAAAACCTTGAAGGCAATAGGGGTAAAACACCAGAAAAAGCAGCTCAAGTGGTGGTACTGCTCCTAAACGGACTACGGCAGTAGCAAGTTGCTGAACGCCTAAGCATAATCCGTTTCCGGGTGCGACGAGTCTTGTTGCGGTTTCTGGAGACCAGTAGCTACATCAGGAGGCCTGGGTGGCTAGCCGAATGGCACAATCGCTCACGAAACGCTCACGAAACGAAGCGCTAGTAGATATCTATCTCTATCGCGCTTGCGTATTGGCGCGACAGAGCCAGCGGCGTATCGCTTTCGTTTGGCGTCGGAGAAATGCCATTCGGCTACGGGGCCAGGATCTGAGAGAAGACGCTGCACCACCGCTAGAGACGACCGGTACATTGTATCGGCCTCTTTGCGGAACCGCTTTCTTATCGCTCCTGAGCTGCAGATACTGCTTAGAACAGCTCGAAGAAATGTAGTGAGAAATGGAGACATCCATGATCAGAAGAAGATTGAGGGAGAAGAAAATGTTACCCCGAAGAGCTGACAGAGGCTATAAATTGAAGCCAGAGCCAATACCCCAATCGAATTGCTATAAGGCTTGAGGATTGGACGTTGCAGAAATAGAGGAAAGTTTTGTTCCCCAACGAGACGAAGGAGATCATTTACACCAACTATAGACGCAAAAGGGTGTACAGGAGTCAAGGAGAGCAGTTTACACCAGCCTTCACCGAAGAAACAGTCAGTTACGGGAGCGGCTCGTGCATGTTCTGGGGCGGCATTTCCATCGACGGCAAAACGGATCCTTAACTGCAGGCAGTTACATTATGGAGATCTTAGAAGAACGTATGGTCTCGTACGCTGAGTTTTTGGACCTGATTTCCAATTCATGCACGTCTACGCCCGTTGCCCTACTGCCTTGATAGTGCGGGACTCCCTGATGCATGAGGTCGGAATGCACCGTAATGGAGTGGCAGCAACGAGCCCCGACCTGAACCCCATCGAACATCTCTGGGATGAGTTAAAACGGCTTGTTTGGTCACGGGATCCTGCTCCAGCCACCCTCAAAGAGCTGGAAGCCGTAGTTATTGAGGAATGGGAAAATATTCCTCAAAAACTGATCGTAACACTGATCAGGTCCATAACTGATCGCATGGAAGCCAGAAGGGCCAGAGGGAGGAACACTGGGTTTTAAGGTTAATTTTAAGTCATTTTTTTCGATATTTATTGATTTTATTGCGTTTGATTTTTTTTTAATTTTAACCTGAATGCACTTCAAGGTTACTTTTTCCTGACAATTTTAATTTTTTGTATAAAATGTTATGAATTTTATGCATATTAAAATAAATGTTGTATTACTAACGCAAATGTCAAGACTGAAAGTGATTTTTGTTTCTAATATTTTTTTAGTTATATTTTATTGTTTAAGAGGGCAAGCCAGGAGTGTTTACACTAGTTTTTTTACAGGGTTTGAGACCGAATGTCATTTAATTCAATAAATTTTAATGTATATACATAAAACGTGGTTTAATTGCTAATTATTCATTGAAATAAAAGGTAAATTTCATAAAAAAATGGCTATAGTGTCATTTTTCCACAAAGTAAAACGAAGATATAAAGTTGTCATGTGTCCCTAAACAAAAATAAATGGAAAAGTGTCACTACCATTTTGTTTAAGCTTAATTATCTTAGAAACAAAATAAAAAAAATACAATTTACTATTATATCTATCAGGTTTAGTCACAAAACTAACAAGATCTGCCAAAAAATTACAAGTTTGTTGTAAAAATGGCAATTTTTGACAATTCAAAAATTTCAAAACTTTAAACCGTTGTACCCAAAAAAGACGTTTTTCATTTAATGACACTATGTTTTTCAAGGAGCGAATTGTTCCTTGTCCAACATAGGAGGTACGCAGTTTTCCGGTTCCAGTAATGGACAATCGCTAAATAACGCTATTTCTTTATAT
Organism: Leguminivora glycinivorella; assembly: GCF_023078275.1. Lineage (NCBI taxonomy): Eukaryota > Metazoa > Arthropoda > Insecta > Lepidoptera > Tortricidae > Leguminivora > Leguminivora glycinivorella. The sequence goes on from NC_062974.1 coordinate 21,946,243, forward strand.
CTTTGGAGCAACAAATTAGTATGTTTTATACCTGATCTCATGCTTAATGCAGTAAGTAAAACTCATTCAAGTTTACACCGAGTATTATTTATTTAATATTTTATAAGTACATGAACTCAACTCTCTTAGCAACATTACTAAGAATTCATCTTGATATTTTTTTCAGTAAACTGGTGAATTTTACCTTGCCGCCAAATCCTTCAGAAATAACCGAATTAATTGAAACTTCAAAATTAAACAGCTCTATAACTCTAGTTTATGGTACATTGCCGTCAGTTTTTAGAAACTAATTTTATATACTTATACACATACATACATACAGTCACGCCTGTATCCCATAAAGGGGTAGGCAGAGCACATGAAACTACTAAAGCTTCAGTGCCACTCTTGGCAAATAAGGTTTTGAAAGAAAACTAAACTAGGTTTTATATACTTATTTTTGAGGATTTGTGTTTTTTTGTCCACAATTGCATCGCCGTCCATTATAGGGTATTTTACATTACGCACTACATCTGTAATATGATATCGAATGAGTGACGGCACGATCAATTCAGTTACTTTGTATTATTACCTGACTTATTGAATAGAAATTGGATTTTAAAAATAACTTCTGTCCATATTTTCCTTATAATTATCAGATGCTTAACTACAGTCAAGTTCCCTATTCAGTTTAGCAGGATAACAAATCAACATGATAACATCTGTATTACGATTCCCGTTCATCCTTCCCAAACCGGAAGTAGGCAGTCAAGTGCACCTGCAAAAATATGTTACAAAACATAGGCAGCAAAATATGTTAATGAGCATGTCACATATTTTTGCGGTTTTTGAAGAGTTGGTAACATAGGTATTTTTTAAATATAATTATATTTTGCGGGTGTCGTAGAGGTCGAATGTAGTATATATGGGTGAGATTGTGGCGTGCTTAGGCGAGAACACAGTATAATAAGAGTACTATTCGTATCGTACAGCATGGCCACTCCCGCTCCCCGCTGAAAGTTCCGCCCACCCGCTCTCGGTAACCTCACAGTTACCGCATGTCAAAAACGCGAACAGTCGACCTGTCATCAGCTACACGAGCTTAGAATGTGTGCTAGGAACGCGCCTCTTCCATATATTTTTGATCGCCAGTGTCCCAGGTGTGGCAAGAGGCTGGTAACCTGTCACTGCAATGTCAGAATTTTCTTATTTGCTAAGATTGGCACTGAAAGTTGAGTGGTTTCATGTGCTCTGCCTACCCTTTTATGGGATGCATGCGTGATGTATGTATGTAGGTTGTTACAGCAGGTGACGGCAACTAGGTACCTACATATTTTAATCATAGCTATAAAATAGCCCATAGGTCTAATTTCTTTCCCCTATAGATATCTCCACAGCGTTTTCAAATATCGAGGGTTTATAGGTGAAACCCGATAAATCGAGATAATTTTTTTGAATTTTTCTTTGAAATAAGAACATTGTGGAAATTGCACATAGTTCGAATTTCAAAAGCCAGTTTGCTAAACTCTCGATATACGATTCAGTGTAGCCAGTAACCATAATTTATTATAGGACCAAGTTACACAGAAACTTATATTAACATAAATATCTATAAAATATTTGTTTTATATTCTGTCAAACAAGTCTGTCAGTAAATAAGAACTAAGAAAACTATAGGCATCCTTTTCTCTAGCACCCTAAAGAAAAGGATGCATATAGTTTTCTTTGTTCTTATTTAGGTACTGACAGACTTGGTTGACAGAGTATAGTGTATACCTATGTGGAAGGGCAGCACCGTCGTCGAAGCCGAGCCATCGGGTGATGGCCTTGAAGCGGTGGCGTGTGCCTCGAATGCACATATGCTGGTCGCGCGTATTACAGTAATATTGTTGCGTGCACGAAATAGCCAGCCTAATATTCAATGTAGCCAGTGTAGCTGTAAGTAATAAATAAGATACACACAAGGCATATTTTTAATGTTCCCACTTTTACGTCTAAAATTGCTTACGCTGCCCATAAAATCAAATCAAACTGATAATTTTCTGCAACATTTGACATTACATGCTAACGGCGTTACTGCAGTTAGCATGGGGGTGACCGTATTTCGATATTGGAAACTCTATCGCTATCTCTATCGCTCTATGCTAGTGTGACAGAGACGCGAAATTTGATTTTAGAAGAATGTAGTTTGCCCAAGGGTCGTGAAATATTAGCCTGGGGCACGGATGGACGTTTTGTTGACGGTCGAATATTGCTTGTTAGTACAGTCAGCCAGAAAAGTGGTTTACCACTTTTCGACCTTATGTGTTTAAAAAAGAGTCGAAAAGTGGTAAACCACTTTCTTGGCTGACTGTACGTGCCTATTTAGGGGAAAGTAGTTGGTAACAAGATGTTATTTAGCTCATACTTATTAACCCCCACGACAAAACGACGTTTGACGTGTCTGTCTGTCTGTTTGTCTATCTGACTGTGTGTGTGTCTGTCTGTGGCATCTTAGCTCCCGAACGGATGAACCGATTTGGACTTAGTTAGTCGGGAGTGTTCTAAGCCATGTTTCATGAAAATCGGTCCTCTATTATGTCGGTCGGGAGTTTTTCGATTTTTAGGGTTCCGTAGTCAACTAAGAACCCTTATAGTTTCGCCATGTCTGTCTGTCCGTCCGTCCGTCCGTCCGTCCGTCCGCGGATAATCTCAGTAACCGTAAGCACTAGAAAGCTGAAATTTGGTACCAATATGTATATCAATCACGCCAACAAAGTGCAAAAATAAAAAATGGAAAAAAATGTTTTATTAGGGTACCCCCCCTACATGTAAAGTGGGGGCTGATATTTTTTTTTCATTCCAACCCCAACGTCTGATATATTGTTGGATAGGTATTCAAAAATGAATAAGGGTTTACTAAGATCGTTTTTTGATAATATTTATATTTTCGGAAATAATCGCTCCTAAAGGAAAAAAAAGTGCGTCCCCCCCCCTCTAACTTTTGAACCATATGTTTAAAAAATATGAAAAAAATCACAAAAGTAGAACTTTATAAAGACTTTCTAGGAAATTTTTTTTGAACTTTATAGGTTCAGTAGTTTTTGAGAAAAATACGGAAAACTACGGAACCCTACACTGAGCGTGGCCCGACACGCTCTTGGCCGGTTTTTTTTTTAGTTTAAGGTCTAATTTACTCCAACCGTGTGCATCTCAACCTCAATAAATAAACATAATTTAAATTTTGAAAAAAAAAACTGACATAAGTATATTGGACCGATTTTCATAAAACATGTCTAAGAACTCCTGACTAATTCAGCTTTCAAACAAAAAAATAACGAAATCTAAATCGGTTCATCCATTCGGGAGCTACGATGTCACAGACAGACAGGCACGTCAAACTTATAAAAGCCCGTCGTTTTTTCGTTGGAGGTTAATAAGCTAACCACAAAATTAAAATTTAGGAAAAAATAACCGACATAGTGGACCAATTTTCATGAAACATTGGCTAAGAACACTCCCGATTAATCCAGCTTTCAAAAAAAAAACTAAATCTAAATCGGTTCATCCAGTCGCGCGGGAGCTACGATGCTACACAGACAAACAGACAGACATGGGCTGGGCAGACTTATGGGCCATTTTTTTTTTCAAAATTGTTCTCCCCGTTACTTTTTTGCAGTTTCATCAACTCTGCCTACTCCTGTTGGGATTTTTCCATAAGTGCGTTTTCACACTATCCGATCCGATATTAGATGTCGTAGGAGTAGGACCGATATCCTGTGTAATTATGTATTAAAGGCGCCAATATTGACATAGGGGTGCCTTTGACATCCGATACCGGATCGGATATTGGGAAACCACTCTAACGTTCCATAACAACTGGCTGAAATGCCATAAAACACAAAAAAACTTCAGTTTTCGTTCCACTAGGGTTAGTACACAAATCACGTGCCATGTATCGATGCGTCAAGGAATCACGTCCGACCTTGACGTAGATTTACGTGGCCACGTTTCCTAGCAGGCGTTGTTGTGCTGGCAACACAGCCCATGACAACTGCCGCGTAGTAAAAAAAACAGTGTGTAATTTTTATAACCAGCAATATTTTTTGGATATGATGGGATAGCTGTAAAAAAAATAAAAGTTCATGAAGTGTCATAATTATGTTGTTTAATTTTACATAGACTTTACCACTTTTATTCCCGAGTCATAAACGCCAAACAGTACGTGCTAGGCGAGTTGATCGAGCGGTTCGGGTGATTTTATATCTAGTTTATTGCACCGCACAGCGCTTGGTGCTAATAAAAAAATTGAATTTATCGAAATTTTGAAAATATTGATTAAAAGAAAGCTGCACTTTTTGTTAATTTGGGTTTTGTTTCACCCATACCATCATTGATCACCTCCTTAAATAATGCTTGTTATAAAAATTATTACACCCTGTATACAGGTGAATAATGTCTCAGGTTTTCACTGGTTCAAAGATAAGTGATAAGGCGTTGGGAACACATCTACTTTTATAGGTGAATGGGCCATTTGATCTCCCCTTTATTGATATTGGAGATGTTATGGATTGTGGGTCTTTGTTTCAATTCATGTCTTTAAAATAAAAAATAAATCTAAATTGGTTTATCCATTCGGGAGCTACGATGCCACCACAGATAGACACACACACAAGCAGACAGACAGACAGACACGTCGAACTTATAATACTCCGTCGTTTTTGCGTCGGGGGTTAAAAATCTCATAGAACAAAGCTAGAGATAGGGGCAAGCTATCATGGCGCCATCTATGCAAACCTCCGAATGTTGCCTCCATTAATATATATAGATTCGAGCACTCCAACAATTCTGTTAAATGATATTAAAATAAACCACTTGTAGCGATAGGTATCTAGGGCAGTTCTGAGAAAGAAGTCCAGGCTACATGTTCAAAATTCTACCTATAATTCTACCTACCTAACCATATATATTTAAAAGATATGTTTCCCCTCCCCTCGCGCCTCGCTCCGCCCGCGCGGCCCTCTAATTAGTGGTTGACACCTATGACAGACTGTTATAAGACATGTGCGAAAACGGTTGTGCTTCCGTGATGAATTGTGGACCCCGCCAGCCAATCCTGCCTGCAGTTCCTGACTCCCGGAGAGAAGGTTAGTGCATGTCTTTGACCACCTTGACAGATTTTTTGTATTTCTATTTTGCCCCCTCTTGTCCGTTCATAAACACTACAAAATGTTAAATCTATTTATTAGGTCTATTTAGGGACGTGGGTCGTAGGCCTACGGTGGTGATGGCAAATGGATCGCAGCGTAGCTGAGCGTTACTGTCCTGGCGTCCTGGCGTTGGTAGTGGCGTATGACGCGGCGTTCAGCGCGAGTGGCAGAGGCGTCCAGGCATTAGTGTTAAAATAAACCAGACCAACCATCTGAATAACAAAATTAAAATTTTGAAAAAACCCCCGACCGCGACATAGTAGACCGATTTTCATGAAACATGGCTAAGAACACTCCCGAAGAACACTCCCGACTAACTCAGCTTTCAGACAAAATAAACTAAATCTAAATCGGTTCATCCGTTCGGGAGCTACGATGCCACAGTCAGACACACACGCAGACAGACAGACAAACAGACAGACAGACAGGCAGACAGACACGTCCAACTTATAACACCCCGTCGTTTTTGCGTCGGGGGTTAAAACATTTAAAAATACATAACTGCTTCATTAAATTCGAAAATATTTCACCCGAAATATATCGTTCTGCGTCCCGCAATTTCCACTTGTAATAAGCATTACAAAATATTCAGCCAATTTCAATTTTTTCTCTCAAATATTTTCATCCCTCGATAAACAGGACGGGACGGTGCCTAACAAGGTATTTATTGGACTCGAATTGAACACAGAATTCTTGTTCGTTTCCCTTCTGACTATGAAAATGCTGTGGGTGGTATGAGTTATAAGCGACGGGCGTACAATGCGTGTAGGTACGAGTACCTACATCATAATTAGGGTTCCGTAGTCAACTAGGAACCCTTATAGTTTCGCCATGTCTGTCTGTCCGTCCGTCCGTCCGTCCGTCCGCAGATAATCTCAGTAACCGTAAGCACTAGAAAGCTGAAATTTGGTACCAATATGTATATCAATCACGCCAACAAAGTGCAAAAATAAAAAATGGAAAAAATGTTTTATTAGGGTACCCCCCCTACATGTAAAGTGGGGGCTGATATTTTTTTTCATTCCAACCCCAACGTGTGATATATTGTTGGATAGGTATTTAAAAATGAATAAGGGTTTACTCAGATCGTTTTTTGATAATATTAATATTTTCGGAAATAATCGCTCCTAAAGGAAAAAAAAGTGCGTCCCCCCTTCTAACTTTTGAACCATATGTTTAAAAAATATGAAAAAAATCACAAAAGTAGAACTTTATAAAGAATTTCTAGGAAAATTGTTTTTAACTTGATAGGTTCAGTAGTTTTTGAGAAAAATACGGAAAACTACGGAACCCTACACTGAGCGTGGCCCGACACGCTCTTGGCCGGTTTTATTTTTATCTGGCATTAGTGTTCATTGATTGAGCTGAGAAATTCATAAACATAATGTTGCCAATAAATTAAGTTGTGTCAAAACAATTTCTTTTGAGTCTAAATGTTATATTTTGAGTAAGCTTTTAATTGCATATTTTGTACCGCTGTTTTCCCAATAAAATATTTTTGGTATTTTATCTAGATAGCAATGACCTATGTATGTCACATTAAAATTTTAACGCTGTATTATATCCGTCACATTTTTTTCATCAGATACAATAAAATATTATTCACTGAATTTATCAGTCAGGAAAACTAGTTAATGCAAAATTAAATATATTTTCACCACACCAACTGGTAAAGGCTTACTTTGCTATTCGAAAACAGATAAGTAACAAAATTGAATTTTATCCACAAGAGTGCAGAGTAATTTCATACAAATTTTAACTTGATGTCTTAAGCTGGCTGAAAAATATTGTGTTTAACTTGATGGCAGGTGGCAGTTTGTTTAACCTTCGTGCCTTAAAACCCTCGCAACGCTCCTGATTCCACTTTTTGAACCACTCGCTACGCTTGCGGTTCAATATTGGAATCTTCCGCTTGCTCGGGTATCAATATTGGCACGTGCGGTTAAATAACAACTTTGCCCCCTTGTAAAACAAATAACTATTGAACTTTACCATCCCGCGTCTTCCCATAACTTGCGCCTAAGCCGTCTCCCCTTCAACTCAAGTGAAAAGAAATCAAAATACCAACCGATACATACATTTTATCGGCAACTTGCAATCGTTGCACCGGACCCTCACATATCTAAGCATTTCTGCGTATAATACTGGCTTAAATGTTTGAGTGTGTTAGTGACTTGTGACGTTTTTCGTTCGTGTTTTTAGCCCGTAAAGGGCGGCGTTATCTGTCACGATATTGGTTTTCTTTTATTTCTTGTAGTGAAAAGTTGGAGGGATGTGTATGTGTGATGTTTTATGATACGGGAAGGTCTTTACGATAGTCACAACGCGTTCTTACGGTGCTTGGTGGTTCTAGCCTTGCTTCGAAACAACGAGATAAGAAATAAAACACCATTTGGCAATTTGGATTTCAGTGAAAAGTTTCCGGGAAAATCGAAATATATCTGTTTCTCTATCATTCTTGCGTAGGTAGATAGAGAGGCAGATAAAGTAAATGAGACATAAAATGATAAAAGTTAAAAATCGACGACGACGACGACGAACGAGAGCGCCAAAAGTATAACTTTTTAACAAAAAATAAAACCGCCTTCAAAAAAAGCGTGTTACAAAACACGGAGAAACTAAAAAGCCAAAAATAATAAACCTTCGAATTCCGATTTCTTATCGGATTGCAATAATCTAAACATCCAAATTATAAACAAATCAATTATTTTTGTAGTCGGTACCAGACCTGTTCGTCGCCTTGCTATTACCTGTTTGCCCCACCCAACCATACGCAGGCTGGCCCCAAAAAATAATAATTCAGTCGAATTGAGAACCTCCTCCTTTTTTGAAGTCGGTTAAAAAGTAGGTAATACTACCTTCTGTTACTAAATGCATGTACGCTATAATAGGGTCCACGGATGTAGAGTCAACCAATTATGTATAGAGGACACAGTTCAGATGAGAAAGCACATCAAATATTTTATATTTTATGTTGTGTAATGTGTAGGTAAATTACATATTTAATGATATTGAGATTCATATTATCTTTTTTCTTCTGTGACAATTTGATATGTTTTCTCTGAAGAAGAACGACGTATTATTAAGCAATAATATAATTTATTGAAATTAATTTCCATAGAGTACCTAGTCTGTTCATATTCTTTGATGAATACTTTTGCATGTTAAATTGTATCTTGTTATTTAATGCATGTTAATTATAAGATGTAATGTTTTGAAAAGAAGTTGCCCGCCGAGTTTCTTGCCGGTCCCATAGTGGATACCCCCCTCCCAACTGAGGGGGGACTGAAATCTTCTCGAGGCTGAGGTGTAGGGTTAGTGCCGGCGTAGCTTTCTTTGACGTTCATATGCGCATTGTAATATGCCTACTTGAAAAATAAATATTTCATTTTCATTTTCATTTCATTTTCATTAAAATCCTAGGCCACTCTAGAACACTGTCGTAGTGCTTTATTTGCTATAGAAGTCAGTTTGACTTTTACTGTGAAAGGGTCCTACAGTGGCCTAGGATTCAGATTAGTTGTCTGTACTTAGTGTACTTTTTAAGACCATGTACCATGAACATGCGGTGCCTATAAAACTACTAGGAAACAGTCAGCTCCGCTTATATACAGTAGCGCTATCTTTACAGTAGCAACGTATGTGTTTCGCTGGTAATTTCAGGCAAATACGTCGCTAGTTCACTTAAGCATAACTATAATAAGGACCCTTATGTTCTGTGGTAAAATAGTTTTGAAAAGCCCAAAACTATAAAGGTTAGCAAGTGGTTAGCAAATAGTAAACTCGGCACTCGCCGCCATAACCGCAGCCCTATTTAGTTACCTTTTAATTAAGCCGTTTTGGAGACGCTTTACACTTTCTTGTCACGCGAGCTGATCCCATAGACTTGATGACGTCACCATAGACATAGATTACCTAAATACAGACAGTAAAATAAATAAAACTAAAAAAAAGCCTGTTTATTCCGAACTAGCGATGAAAAAAGCCGGAAAATTCCCGGTTTTTTTCCATTTCACTTGTTTTTTTCAGAAATTTATAGAAAGAAACCGCGAAACTTTCGGCTCGTATTTTTCGGAAAAAAACTATTTAAACCGAAAAAAACGAATTGAAAAAAGCTAATGTAGTTTTCAATTTAAAAATTTCAAGTAAAAAGTATACGTACTTGACTTTTTAATGGTTTTGAAACCTTTACACATTGCTTGCAAAAGAAGGTTTTTGGGCAAATGAAGTTATTTGGCGGCCTGTCATGATCATAACCCCACTGAGTTGGTGGAAAGGGTTATGTTCTACCAAACTGCTGGCAAATATTGGTGAGCGTCAGAATGGTGGGTGTACATCAAGCAATCCTGGTGTGGTATACGTCAGGAGTTAGTGCTAGCAATGTGCCAAATGTGCGCCAAAATTCGAGCAATGTGCTCTTTGAACTCCAGAGATATTTAAGAAATTAATGACACCCGCCATTCTGACGTCAGGTTGGCGGGTGTACTTCCAGTTCTAGCTAATGGCTGCTTACTCGAGGGTGAAAGTACTGCCTAACTCCTGACGTATACCACACCAGGATTGCTTGATGTACACCCGCCATTCTGACGCTCACAAATATTGCGGTTAGATTGCTCAGTATTCCTCCATCGTCCGCCGCAGCTGAGAGGAATTGGTGATTGTTTGGACGGACACATACCAGAGATAGAAATCGCCGAAATCGGCTATTGCCAGAGCGTCTTAATAAATTAATCTTTATTCGGGCGAATTTGCACCTACAAACGGACTACACCGACCACATGGAAGAAGAAATGACTGAAGTATATGATGAGAGTGACAGTGATTTGAGTGACTAAATAAATACTTATTTTAATAATGTGCTCGTTTTTTTCCAAAAAAAAAACCCGAAAAAAACCGAAAAAAACCAAAATTTCATAAATTTCTGAAAAAAACATTTGATTTTTTCCGATTTTTTCAACGCTTCCAAACCAAAGTATAATTATATGCCTTAAATCCGCCTTGCGTTATCTCGGTATATTGTCATGGCTTTGACAACGAATCCCAAGATTTGGCGTAAGCAGTAGTTTTACGAAAGTGATTGCCATTTTGACGACCTTCCATTCCAATTCGAAGGGTAGGTAACTAGACCTTACTGGAAATAATCCGGTTTCCTCATGATGTTTTCCTTCACCGAAAAACGAGTGGCAAATATCAAATGAAATTTCGCACATAAGTTCCGAAAAACTCATTGGTCAAATAAAAAACTAAAAATGCTTCAATACTAGTTTGGTTTGGCCCCTTTCAGGTAAAGGCCTCCTTCAGCTCTAGCCAAGCAGTGTATTATGTTCCGTAGTACTGTCTAGATTGTAAATTCAATTTTATGTATAGTTGTATAGTCCTGTGTTGTAATCTTTACCTGTAACCTATAACTTACATGTTTGGTTTATCTGTTAGTGTAAGTTGGTTCATAATAAATGAAATGAAATGAAATGAAATCTGTCTCTGGTTTTTGCCACAGTCGGTGGCTATTTGGCATAGGTCGTCCGACCACCTTGCGGTGGGTCCGCCATCTCTCCTCTTGCCTTCACCATACATCTTGCCATCTCTCATCTTCTTCTCTTCTTTACATCTTGTTACCTTCTGCTAGGGTGCAGGGCTCGAATCATATTTCTCCATTTACTCCGGTCTTGGGCAGTTTGGGTAACCTCCTCCCACCCTGAGCTCTTGCTGAATCGAGCGTCGCCAAGTCGGTTTAGGGCGGCAAGGTTTCCGCTTTCCGGGTATATTTCAGGTGAACACACCACTAGGGCCACATGTAGCTTTATTACTACACTAGCTGTTGCCCGCGGCTTCGCTCGCGTTAGAAAGAGACAAAAAGTAGCCTATGTCAGTCTCCATCCCTTCACGTATCTCCACTTAAAAAGTCATGACAATTAGTCGCTTTGTTTTGCCGTGAATGACAGACAAACAAACAGACACACACACTTTCCCATTTATAATATTAGTATGGTTACTGACGCTGAACAAGGAAGCAAAATGCTCATACTCATAACAAATTAATCTGCCAAACTAGATAATAGTCAGCGCACCATACCGCCTAGCGTCGCCTATTATATAAAGTGATGAAGCAGTTTTTTAACCGCCGCCTCAAATATCTCAAAGGAAGGTGGTTCTCAATTCGTCTGTATTTTTTTTTTAATGTTTCTTCCTCGTTATCTCCGTCGTTACTGGACCGATTTTAAAATTATTTTTTTTTGATTGAATGTATATGCATACAGATTGGTCCCATTTTTCTCAGAACCCAGTTCTGGTGATGGGATCCTGGAGGAATCGAGGGAACTCCTCAAATCTGAAAGGCACACATATGGTGATTTTTGTGTTTTTTCAGGAACAGCATGCATTTACGTACGGAACAGTGACATTTGGTGCAGTGGAACTGCTGATGATGGTCAGAACGGAACTCCTCAAATCTGAACGGCACGCTTATAGTGACTTTGGTATTTTTATAAGAACGGCATGCACTTACGGTCAGAACAGTGACATTACGTGCAGTGTAACTGCTGATGACGGTCAGAAGCGAACTCCTCAAACTTGAACGGCACACTTACAGTGACTTTGGTATTTTTATAAGAACAGCATGCACTTACGTCCAGAACAGTGACATTTTGATGCAGTGGAACTGCTGATGACGGTCAGAACCGAACTCCTCAAATCTGAACGGCACACTTATAGTAACTTTGGTATTTTTATAAGAATAGCATGCATTTAAGTTCAGAACAGTGACATTTATTTAGTTATGTTTGTTATGAATATTGAGTTTTCAAGTTCAGAACAGTGACATTTATTTAGTTATGTTTGTTATGAATATTATATTGAGTTTTCAAGTTAAATTTGGCCAAGCTTCGATTTCTTATAATCGAATTCATGAGGAATTGAGGAAACTCCTCAAACCTTAACGGTATACGTATATTCATTTGTGTTGCCATCAAATAATTAAAGTATTAAAGGCAGTTTTAAAAAATACCTACACATTTCTATGTACTCCAACATTCGCAAGTAGTTTTCACCAGGACCCCAACGGCGGCGGTTTTTTTTCTTAAAAATTATCTAGCTACAGAACACCAGTTGAATCAATTTAAATTGGTGTCCTCTGTTATTTCATTTTGACATCCTAATGATGTCATGCAGTCAGCCCCTGGTAGGGGAGAGAAGATTTTTCGCAAGATCCTGGGACCTATTTAGAGAGACGATGGCACCTGGAGGATCCGGAAAAATAACGAGATCGAGGAGTTAGTGGCCGAACCCAATGTCATCGACGAAATGAAAGCCCACAGACTTCGCTGGTTCGGTAACTTACTTAGAATGGGAAACGATCGGGCTGTCAAGAGAGCGTTTTTGGGTGGACCGCCTGGTGGCCGTCCGGCGGGTCGACCCAGGTATCGCTGGGAGGACAGTGTGGTGGCGGATCTGCGTCGGCTTCAAGTCAGTTACCGGCAAGAGGCTGCGCAGGATCGGGACAGGTGGCGATCTCTCGTTTCAGAGGCCAAGATTCACTTTGGATCACTGAGCCAAAATAATTAGTTAGTTAGTTTAATCATAAATTAAATATAACAAGATCATACCATCCCATACATTAAAATGCGATCGCCTACGAACGCGCTTACACTCCACCACACATAGATGGCGCCACAAAAAAATGTCTTGTAGCTTTCTATTATACTTGTAGATGGCGTTAAGTGTCACTTTTGACATAGATTTACGGCTCGGAATTGACACTTAATGCCAATCTACAAATAATCGGTGGCAACAAGGCATTTTTTTGTGGCGCCATCTATGTGTGGTGGAGTGTAAGCGCGTTCGTAGGCGGTCGCATTTTAATGTATGGGATGGTATGATCTTGTTATATTTAATTTATGGTTAAATGATGTCATGCATTATCGGCATGGAACTCTAATAATCCGATGAACACCTAAGTGCTCTTTTGGTAAATTCTCTGAGAATATTCCTGCGTTGATGCTTAAGGGCATTTTCAGAATCTGTCTAAAAATTTACTTTTTTTTACATTCTGAATGTAAATTATCGCTTAACACAAAAACAATATTTTCATTGAAATTTCTTGCTTAATTATCGTCACAAAACTGACAATGAGTCAATTTTTAACCCCCGAGTCGGGGCCCCGACACAAAAACGACGGGGTGTTATAAGTTTGACGTGTCTGTCTGTCTGTTTGTTTGTCTGTCTGTTTGTCCGTCTGTCTGTGTGTGTCTGTCTGTGGCATGATGCCATCGTAGCTCCCGGACGGATGAACCGATTTAGATTTAGTTTTTTTTCGTCTGAAAGCTGAGTTAGTCAGGAGTGTTCTTAGCCATGTTTCATGAAAATCGGTCTACTATGTCGCGGTCGGGGGTTTTTTCAAAATTTTAATTTTATGGTTAGGTTATTGTTAGCTCAGGGGGGGTACCATGACGTACTAAAGACGTTCAGTTTAGGTTGAGAGAAACGGACACAGCTATAGCAGTTACATAGCTCTGTCCCTCTCTCTAAACCTAAACTGAACGGCTTTAGCACGTCATGGTAACCCCCCAGTTCGGCTAATTGGGGGGTCCCAAATTTTGAAAATGCCCTTAAATCAATTGTTACGACAGTTTCTTTACTTTGATTTGAAAAAATATTTATGGATCCTGGAATTTCGACTGCAGACATAGGTATATTTTGCGAATGGCTTGCTTTTTTTTTTTCAATGTCATTGCCAACTGTCTCTTAATGTACTAGGTAAATAAAGCCTGTCACACAAATAAACAACCCATTTTCTGGTCGTTTAGGGAAAGGTCAAGGCTATTTTGGGGAAAATCCCCCGATAAATAGAACTCGTAGGATATGCGGAGTTGTAATGTAATGTAATGTAATTCCATGCGATTGGGAAAGCTGTGGTTGAAATTGACTGATAAATTTTTACTATTTATGTTTTTTAGTACAACTTAAAGGTACCTAATGGTATGCTATAATTTATAATAATTACTTTTTTTTATAATAAAATATTACTTATGAGATTTTAAAGGGAAGGTCTCTTTAGGCAAAACTTTTTCGTATATCTCGTCATTCTCCTCTACACGCCGCATACGGCATAATTTGTAAACCGTTGAGACCCCAAGTGACTATTATGTGTTCTAAAAACTTAAGGTAGACCGAAGGAGCCAAAAAAAATCTTCGGTTGACGAAGTGACCCACGCGGTTTAGGCCGATTTTGAGGACAAAAATCTTTATTATTTTTATTAGGTGATGGAGAAGCTTTTAAAGAGATTTGAAAAGTGCGTTGTAACAGAGGAAGACCATACCGAAAAATAAAAAATAAAGTTGTAACGATATGTAAGCCCTTTCTTTATTAGGCCGAAAAGTTTTGGACCGCACCTTGTATAATAACTGAGGTTTTAGTCGATTAAGTTTTTTGAAACTTTTCATAATGGTGGAAACACAAATGCTGAAGGCAAAGCCGTACAGGCCATACGCATGCATTCAGCGACGACGACGCTTAAGTGCGTTTTCACATCCGATCCGATATCGGATGTAGGACCGATATCCCATACATTACAGGCGCCATTTTGGTTTTTACCGATTAAAATCCTTCCGATATTCAGATCGGATAATGTGAAAACGGAAAAAAATTAAGGATATTAGTCATTGATTTTGAAATCAGCACCCCTGAAAACCTATTTGACGACACCCATGACGACTTTTGTGTCAAATTGACAGTCAAGCGGATTACGTGTCTTCATACTAACGAGTGATCTTTGGTCGGCCAGAGCCGATTCTGCGTCTATAGATTTGAGAAAACCCTAAAGCTCAGGGTGGCTAGCCGAATGGCACAATCGCTCACGAAACGCTCACGAAACGAAGCGCTAGTAGATATCTATCTCTATCGCGCTTGCGTATTGGCGCGACAGAGCCAGCGGCGTGTGGTGTATGTGTATCTATAGTTATATATGTCATGTATCATCCATGTATTGAGTAGTCTGTAAGTTGAGTTTGAACAATAAACACATGTAATCGAGCTCCGTATTTTATTGATATTCCGCCAACCGTACATGGCGACCCTTGGCCAGTCGCCACGCGCCGCGCGTGTTTGCCTAATAAGTCAGTGATCAGACCAAATATGTGCGTCGCGAGTGATTCGAAACCGAGACTGTTTGCGGCCTTACTAGAACAGACAGTATTCCAGCCGATAATTTGCATCATCGCAGTCCAACCGTTAGCAGGAAAAGTTTTAGTGTCTAATAACACCAGTGCAACGAAAATTCCAAATGGGTTCTTCAACTTCCACTGAGAAAAAAGAAGAAGTGATAATCGCGCAAACTGCAGCAGGGGGCAGCAACAATGTCGACTTGCAACAATTGAAATTTCATGCCTCCACCACCAACATCATCCTAGCCATTATATTATTCATTGTTTTGCTGACGATACTTTACGGAATATATAAAATATACCATAAGTGCCACAAGAAGCGGATTCAACGAGAAATCAACCATCACGTCATGTTCAAAAGATCGTTTAGAAGGGATAAGCGGCCAGCAGACGACGACGTCTAGTGCAGGAGGAAATGCAGGAGCAGTGTTAAACAACGGTGTCGTAATAGTGAGTGTTAAATTCACGTAAGAAAAAAAAAACAGTGTGCTACATAGTGCAATGTGTCCTAGTTATAGTATGTAATGGTGGAAGAACTTTCTAGTGTCTTCGACAGTTTAAAAAAACTTAAAGACAATACACAAAAATTTGCAAAAATTAAAAGAACTCCTAATGTGTTGCAAAATACCTTGTTAAAAGCTACTCAATTGTATACACAATACCTAAAGTGTTCAGAGACATTAGATGCAGATATATCAAAAAATCTTATTAAGGGTAGTGACATAATTCCTATTAAAGAAATTTGTATTCGAATAGAAAACTTGTACGTACAGTTACAAGAATTTTGTACGGCACAGGGCATTGAAAGCAAAAACACCATGGAAAAGTTTAACCTTAAAACGGCGGTGTCTTTATTACCTGAAATAACGAGCGATGAAGACAGCGTCAAGAAATTGATTGACGCCATAGAATTGTACAGTGACATGATTGACTCGGACAGTCAACCGAATTTAATAAAATTTATTTTAAAAACTAGGTTGACAGAAAGCGCAAAATTACGCCTATCATCTTCTTATACGTCCTGTAAAAACCTGATAGACGACCTAAAATTGCATTTATTAACAAAAAAATCCCCTACCGCGCTTCACGCTCAACTAATTCAAGAAAAACAAGGCACTAGCACTATCGATGAGTATGGTAAAAGATTAGAAAAACTTTTCGTAGACTTAACGATATCGCAGGCCGACGGTGACAAAAAGCATTCGACGTGTTAAAACCGATTAATGAAAAATTAGCAATTAGAAATTTCACTGACGGCCTGAGATCACGTAACTTAAGCATTATATTAACAGCGCGTGACTACAAATCCTTAAAGGACGTCATAAGAGCTGCTAAAGACGAAGAACTTTCTTCAAGGGAGCAGCAGTCGCAAGAGGAGATGTTTACGGGATCCCGAGGAAGACCCTCAGGTGAGTATAACACCCGTCCATTTACAGGCCGAGGCAGGAACACATGGTACAACCAAAGTAGTAGGGGTCAACACGCCTACTCACACGCAACTCGAAATGATTCGACTGCGACTTATAGTACGGGCAGCCGCGGGCGCCCGCTCTATCGAGGACACATGCACCGGGGTAATCGTTACTCGCGTAGCATGTATCGAGGTAATTACAACTACAACCGCCCGAGTGTAAATTACATTGAAAACCAAAATTTACCTAATCGCTTTCGTTTGGCGTCGGAGAAATGCCATTCGGCTACGGGGCCTGAATCCAGTATCTACTTTTTGCCTCGCCATTTACGGCATAGTCAGTTGTCACATTAGTCATCAGCAGTGGTCAGACATTGTCCCGATATGGATCACCGTTCGGCTTTCATTGCTACGTAGCAATTATTAGGGTTGGCACAAATTCAAAGTCAATCTGTGTAAAAAAAAGTCCTATAATATATTTATTTATTTATTTATTTATAATTGACGTCCCTTTGCGTGCGCTACCATAGATATTCCTAATCCTAAGAATTTTGATATTCCGAAGAATATCATGATTCAACCCCTTAATTACTGTCAAACTTCGTTTTCATAGGAAGTGTCCTTTCTGCACACTACTGCTATTATTTATTCTGTGATAATGTACGGCGGATAAAATTTACGGTAGGTTTGCGTGTCAGACCGCCATTTTTGAAAACATCTGTCATGTGACTTAACTGGCGCGCAGGTTAGTGGGTTAACTGCTTTATTTCGGGAATATCTTGCACCTTGTTGTAGGTTATGTATCGTCAGGGTTATACCAGCAGGTTTGACACCAAGAACCCGCCTGGTGGGCACTCGTAATCTTTTCTCAGAAGCCGAAGACCCCGCTATGCGAGTTCTCGCCTCACAAGCGGGCGGTTATAAATTACGACCGGTTTCTGACGTATTATTGCGCCTTTTTTTGTCTGGTAGGTAGTGAATGTGTTAAGCCGAGCAGTCTAAAGAGTTAGGAAAAACATACCTATGATAAATCTGGTTAATCAAATTGATGGATGTTTTTCAGTGATCTGGAACTATACGCAACCGAATTAATGACAAAAAGGCATTTTTTTTTAAATTTTATCAGGCAATAGGACACCATATATAAATAAGACAATGCAATACCCCACAGTTCTTTATTATTTTATACGTTTTTTCGAACAGGTCTATCTGTACGTGATAGCCAAGTGTCCCAAGTATGAGAGAAATCACCTTTACTTTTTTTTTCAGAAGAAAAAGTACTACTGAAGCCGAGGGAGGGTAACACTGAAATTAACTGTCAAGATGTTAAAAGCCTTATGATGATACTGAAAGGTTATTAAACTATTGATACTAATACAATAATAGTTCATGACATAAACGATTGCAGAAGCGTATATTGGTAGACCATTAAAGCACTCCTAAAGTCAATTAGCACACAAACAATCCATTACATAAAGTAATTATAATTTCCCGTAACGAATTCCAGGCACGATCCAATCCATATCTAAACATTGACGCATATATGCGTCAAGGTTATTTCAAAGTTAAATGTACCATTAAAAAAATAAACAGCTCAGCTCAGGGGGCTCACCATGAAGTACTACCCTTCGTTTTATGTCGAGAGAAAGAGACACAGCTATAGCAGTTATATAGCTCCATTCCTCTCTCTTAACCTTAACTACGGCTTTGGTACTTCATGATAAGTCTGTCCTCGTTCCAAAGTAGTACTAATATGGGCCTTGTTATGAACGGGGCCCAGTTTATTTTGATTTGTTTCAAAGTTAGGAGTCGGTTATTGAATATCCGTCGACAGAGAGCGATCCCTTCCGGCTGGGTAGATTTTCCATACTGTGCCTTCTACCGGAAACCAGTTGGTTTCCTAATTTGAAATTTGTTTGTGTTCCCGCCTGATTGACTTGTGTATTGTTTTGAACTTTTGGGAATAGGCTTCATGGGTCTGTTTTGTTGACATTAGGATGATTAGTTTACACATACCAAAGACATAATTATGTAACTCCGTATAGACTCCGTAACGTACCTCAAATCCATAGAGAAAAAGGTACGATGGCCTAGATGGTGTTACACCTTTGGGGAACGCTCGGCTAGATGGCGCTAATATTAATATTTGACATTTTCATACATATCAAGCTAACAATATGGCCCAAATTGTCAAAACTGAAGTTCAAAAGTTTTAGGCCTGCGTCGAGAGATGGCAGTCTATGCACTGTGATTACATATTTTACTTTGACAGTAACTCTCTAATACTCGATTCTCTTTGCACATACATACATACATACATACATGCATACATACATACATACATGCATACATACATACAATCACGCCTGTATCCCATAAAGGGGTAGACAGAGACAATCTTGGCTTGTGAGTCACAAGCCAAGATTGTCTCTGTCTCACAAGTTGTGACACTGCAGTGACAGGTTAATTGCCAGCCCCTCGCCTACGCCACAATTTAACCCGTAGGTATCCCACAGTCGACTTCTACGACACCCACGGGAAGAAAGGGGGTGGTGAAATTCGTAACCCGTCACCACACAGGTTTATACGAGTGATTAGTTTATATTTGTTAATATCTGAGTGACCGAGTTTAGCTTGGATGGAACATGTATCTAACTCCATGTGAATGATCGACAGGTCGAATGTAGTATGAAAAGTGTAGTAGCAAATAAAAAATCAATTTTTTCCATCCTTATCGCTCTTGCATTTGAGAGTTTTGAGACATTTTCAGTGTTGGCGATTGGTCAGACCAGTGGCCTATTTCACACCAGTGACAATAAAATTGTCACCCGACAGTGACCAGTGACACCTCGCCGTGGCAAGGCATTGGCCTATTCAACAAGGAAATACGTATTCACGCTTTAACTTATCAGCCCAGAAATAGGCACAGAATTGTCAGTGACAAGTGACAATGCAGTGCTGAGATAGCCCACAAAGGTTAGATGTCTGTCACTACATCTGTTTCTACTAAAAACTAAAAAACAATGTGCCCTTAAAAAGAAAAGAGCATAAAAATACCGCTGTTCGAAGAGCTATCGGGAAAGCATATATTTTACATAGATATAATTACCAATGCCAGGTTCTCGACGATTTAATGAAAGCCATTTTTTAAATGAAATCACGTGTTTGATATTTCTGTAAACTTATTTTACGGTAGCTTTTACCATTATAATTAGGTATTAATTGGGTAAAATCAAATTAAAAACGGTAAACATGAGTAATTACTGATGAAGTATACGCGATGATGCCCCTCAGAGATGAGCTTACCCCAATCAACGAAGAACGTTTTTTAATAATAAGAATAACGAGTTTACAGTATATAATTATGGTGTTTTTGGGACTACTTCACAAAGTAGTAGGTACATTTCAGGTCGAAACTTCTAAGGGGCATAATATGTACTGAAAAATGTCTTGCGATAGGTACACGTGCGAGGAGGGAGGTAACTCGTTTCGATTTAAATCGCTCGTGTTTTAATGTATCGTCACTCGTGTCGATTTCCTCTTTTCTGTACATAAATCTACTATGCGATTTTTGTTTAATATTCTTTATTAAAAATTACATATATTGTATGTATAACTTAATTATTAAGATGTTGAAATAACAGAGGTAAAGTTGGTATAGCAGTTTACGAAAACAGTATTCACATAAAAAAAAAACTGTAATTAAATGATCGAAGCAATATACATATAGAGTATACCTATTTATTAATTAACATGGCAATCTCTGCGTAGATTTCATCATTGCATCAACTATTTTAGCCATGGATAATTGAGTTAACAAAATTCATAAACATAAACTTTCTATATTAAAAAATTTATTATTAAAAAATAAGGAAAATCCTCCTCAATCTTAGTGTACAAATTTCTGTATGTACATATTTCAAAATTCTTTTAGGATTTTTTTTGAGTAGCAAAATGGTTTCAAATTGTGAAACAAAACAAATACATTCAGAGGCCTATTGCATAACTATTTACAACTCATTATACAAGCGCTAGTCCCCATTCTTCCAATTCCTTTTATAAGAAGGAGAGTTCTACTTGTAGTACAAGTTGTAAATTTTTATACAATAGGCCCCAGGACTCTGAAATAGGATATTGAAAGGAAACCATAACTAGTTGATGAAAATTTGAAGCAATAGAGTTCGTATTATATCTACCTAATTTAATCGGAAACAGAATTATTCCCATATTAAAACATTTGGATTGTGTGCCAGTGTCCAGACTGTAGCATACAATGTTTACGAAGGATAATCTCGATTTTTAACCGACTTCAAAAAAGGAGGAGGTTCTCAATTCGACTGAATGTTTTTTTTTTTTGTATGTATGTTACTCGATATCTCCGAGAATCGTAGACCGATTTTCAAAATTTTTTTTTGATCGAACGGGTATAACCCCGAGATGGTCCCATTGGCACTAAGTCGTGGTCTGATGATGGGATCTTGGAGAAATCGAGGGAACTCTTCAAATGTTAAAGGCACATGTAATGTTTTTTGTGTATTTTTCAAAGGTGCACCAGTATTTGCGCCTGATGGTAATAATTTTATGTGGCTGAGCTGATGATGGAAGGTCAACTCTTCAATGGTTAGGAGTTAAAGGACAATTCTTTCACTACTGTACATATATTCGGACTGATACATATAATATCACTAGGAACTACTAAAAATCAACAAATAAATTAACTTTTTAACAAAAAATAAAACCGCCTTCAAAAAAAAAGCGAGTTACAAAACACGGAGAAACTAAAAAGCCAAAAATAATAAACCTTCGAATTCAGATTTCTTATCGGATTGCAATAATCTAAACATCCAAATTATAAACAAATCAATTATTTTTGGAGTCGGGACCAGCCTGCGTATGGTAGGGTAGGGCAAACAAGAAATAGCAAGGCGACGAACAGGTCTGGTACCGACTACAAAAATAATTGATTTGTTTATAATTTGGATGTTTAGATTATTGCAATCCGATAAGAAATCTGAATTCGAAGGTTTATTATTTTTGGCTTTTTAGTTTCTCCGTGTTTTGTAACTCGCTTTTTTTTTGAAGGCGGTTTTATTTTTTTGATACTATAAAGGCGTTACGTTCGTAAGAGAATCAATTTTCTGCGCCGGCTTCTTATAAACTCCATCCACAAATCTCTGTGAACTTTGAGCATCAAAAACAACACATTAATAAGAGTCGTTTGAAGTAAGCATAAAAATAGAGGCAAAGAACTCAGTTCTGGTTTCCCCTCGACCACCATTCCTACAAACAAGGGAACGTAATTTGCTATTCCACTTATCACGAAAATTATTGTTGCGATCCTTATTCTGTAGCAAAAAGTACTTCTAGCATTGCTCTGAATTTTCTTGGACAACACTAAAACACCAAGAACTCTTAAATACAACAGTAAGTTCAAAATGCTAACCGCTATATCCACATATTCGATATAATCTGAATTATCAAAGCTGTTTGTGTACAAAAAGATCAGCACAGTGGTGAAAGCGGGAATTACCCATGCGCAGAAAACTGCGTAGAGGTATATAAGTGTTGAATGAAAACTAAATATTTTAACTATATTCACGTAAAAAGAATAAGCAATTGCAATTTGCCAAATCGGAATAGACACAGCACTCACAGTAACTAAAAATTCCGTTATTGAATTTGTATAACCATCACCAAGAAAACTGCTGTAGAATAACGAATATATTCCAAAAGCTAGGAAAAAGTTCAAAAACGCAAAGTTCTTGAATTGTCGCCATTTTGGTAATATTATCCAAGATATCGCTCCAAATATAACTGTCACTGTACATAACGAAGCAGCCACATTTACTAAATAAGTGAACATATCCAGCATTTTCATGGCCAATGAAATGTTAAAATTTCCTATATACGTAGTCCATAGAACGTCTTCATCAGATGTTGGATTCTCATAATCATAGTCAATTGTTTGGTTGTCTCCGTTAAAAACATTATCAACTGTGTTATTCATTCCTTTGTTCAAAATATCCGAACTGATTTTGAAGGTATAAGAAACCATATTAAGATAATTCTTTGTTCTTAGCTTCTTCGTCATTAGATTCCATGAACAGTAGTAAGTAATAAATCTTCGTATGTTCGTATACTTATTTAAAATCCCAATGTTTGTTCAGCACTGTGTTTTTACTTAGCAAAAAATATTTTTCATTTTAAATCCAACTGAATACACATCGACTGGCACATATAAACGTATTTGTTCCATATTTAATTTATACAATTGTAATGAATCAGTAAAAAATCATAATACCCATTTATCCAATTTGTTATACTAATTTAGCGTTAATCTAATCAAGGTCGCATGTGCAATTAATACTATCATAATTAACGTACTCGTATGATAATACAATTGTACATTAAAATACATCAATGGCAGCCGGGATTTTTGCGGCTGGTGGGGTAAATGCGCCTTTTGAAGATATCTTCTAAAGGACACTTGCACCAACGAAATGGTGGGTTAACCCGAGGGTGTGTGCAACGAAAATGTTGAATTAAGCATTTTATATAGAATTTGACAAATGACAGCCCACTAACCCAGAGTTAAGTGTTTGGTGCGAGTGGGCCTAAATGGAATATATTATTAAAAGTGAATAAATCATATTCAATCACTTAATTTAAATAATATTTTTCATACGAAAATTGCGTTGATGTCAGGTCAGGGATGACAGAAACTGAATAATTTGTCTTGTTTTTGTATGTTTTAACACTTTAACCGACTTCAAAAAAGGAGGAGATTCTTAATTCGTCGGGATCTTTTTTTTTCTATCTGTACATGTTAATTTTTCTCATGCATTTTCCTTTAAGTAAAATATAAAAAGTATTTAAAAAGTATAATGTAAACAATTATAATTTAATTTATTTTTACATATTTAGATACTTATTAATCGATTCTTACTTAGAAGGGAAATGCGGGCGGGTATATAAGTACCTATTTATTAAATACACTATTCCGTATGGTGTGCTTCTGGTTCAAATTTTTATATAAAAAAATGTTTCAATTTCATTAAAGATTACCCTGTGCATACCACGAACACGTAAGTAACCGTAAGTTCATCGTTGTTTAGAAAGTAACGCTCGTTTTGAATGGCACTTCTCCATTCAACTAGACCAGATGTTCATGGAACAGTCACCAGCATACGTATATGACTATGAGCGGCCGTGACAACATATCCGATTCTCTATAGGGGCCATAAGTATATGACGACATATTCCCGGCAAAAAATTGTGATGCTTCGTGACCGGCAAAAACATAGTCTCTCTTTCTAGCGGCTCGCGAGCGTAGCGTCGGGCCAACTGTATGGAAAAAGACGCCGCGTCGCGTCGGCGCGGCTTAGCCATACAGTTGGCCCGACGCTACGATCGCGAGACGGTAGATGTGGGAGGGTCCTTATTCGTATAAATATCTGATCGGGTCACTTAAAAATATTTGTTTCCTTATAAAAATCTAAATTACACTCTCACTCGCATAATTATCTATCCATTGTTAAAGCAAATATATATCTTACGGGCTAGAAATCATTAATATGTAATTAAAGTGCA
This sequence comes from Leguminivora glycinivorella, assembly GCF_023078275.1. Classification (NCBI taxonomy): domain Eukaryota; kingdom Metazoa; phylum Arthropoda; class Insecta; order Lepidoptera; family Tortricidae; genus Leguminivora; species Leguminivora glycinivorella. The sequence continues at coordinate 21,970,570 of NC_062974.1, forward strand.
ATAACAAACCCTACCTTAGTTGCCTTAGAGCGGTAAATTGTATGAGGTGATTTGACATCTCACGAAACACGTGCAGTATTATATTGTCATTGCATATGTCTGTCTCATCTGTTCTTAAACTATGACAACTAAACTTATTACAAATCTGATATCAGAAGCCTTTTTACAAGCTTTTATTCAACTTGCCTTGTTAGTTTGGGTCAAAACGTAGAAGCTAAATTTAACCCACTTTCCGGTTTCCGATTGAGCTGAAATTTTGCACACATATGTAAATCACGTGACAATGCAATATTATGGTATCATGGAGGTGATCTGATGATGGAGCAGAAAGGTGGTCAGAGGAACTCTGTTATGAAACGTCGTATCCCCATTGAGTAAGGGGTTTTTAGAAACATCTCGGAGAGCAATAGATGATTGTTGAAAGAAAGGTACAGTCGGCTAAGGTAAAGCTTGTGCCAAAAAGGAAATTTTTGCAAAAAATTTTTATTATAAATTGGGAGGTGTAATTTTTTATTATCTCTGCATTTCATTGAGAAGAAAAACCGGCCAAGAGCGCGTCGGGTCACGGTCAGTGTAGGGTTCCGTAGTTCCAGGGAAAATAATATATTTAGGGGCATGAAAATGTCTGTCAAAGTTGGCATTTAAATTTATTGTATTATTTACTCATTTTAACTTTATTTTTGTGTGAAATTTTGCTCAGAATTTGTTCGTTATCCTTTTGAATGTAGTGTATACCTACACTTCTAAAGTTTATGTTCCATACATACTTACTACAATTTTCTTTTCATTGACAGACGATTTCAATTTCAATTTTCAATTTCAATTTGATGGATAAATATCCGCGGCCTGAGGGGTGAATAGGATCAGGAATGGGGGAATCGGGTCGCAAAGGGGGTGAATAGGTTTACGAAGGGGGTGATTAGGGTCGGAAGAGGGGTGAATTGGGATGTGTGGTCAATGGTTGTCAAATTGTATAAAAGATATATAACTTACCTAAAGTGATGTTTTTATGAATGACTTCTCTGTATATGGACGCAATTTATACGTCAATGTATTGATTCGTAGTTAGACTAGATACAAGAAATCAACATTTAGAAATGTTAATTACACTTCTGTCAACCCCCACGTTCCACCCATGATTGATATAATATAAATGGATTACTTTAAAATAAAAATCATAAATATGAAACTATACAACTAGAGAAGAAATAAAATTATTTTATTGAATAATTTTTGATTTGTTCTTTTTCAAGTTTATATAAATAATAAATTTTCAATTTATAGGGATAAGTTCGCCTTTGTACACCATAACTATACTGTATTTATATGTCCTAACTTGTCTTATGTACAATAAAGTGTTCACATACATACATACATAAATTGAAATAGATATCATACATGAAAGAAAAAACGACAAGGCCTACTGATGGCCGAGCCGGGAATCGAACCCGGGTCTTCAGCTTACGCAGCTAACGTCATTACCACTAGGCCACCCGCCCGCCGTGTGGTACCCAACGAAATTTCTCTAGTGTATGTTATCTCTGATAGGCACATTTTGACCACCTCGTATATGAATCTTATAAGGCCCATTTGCACCAACCACTTAACTCAGGGTTAGTGGGCTGTCAACTGTCAAATTCCATGTAAAATAGTGGGTTAACCCTCAGGTTAATCCTCCATCTTCGTTGGTGCAAGTGGTACTTAGAGGATTACGGTATAGCGAGAGACATGGCGGGTTCGATTCCCGGCTCAGCCACCAGGGGGCCTTGTCGTTCTTACTTTCGTGCGTGATATCTATTTCAATATATAAGCATGAAAACGGTTATGACTTTCAAAGATGGCGGGGGGGCGCCAAGCCTTCGGTAATTGTGTCATATACTTGGAAATTTCGACCCTTGCTTTCGTGATCCGATGGCCGAGTGGTTTTACAGGCATCCGTCCGGTTAACGGAGTACGCTGATTCGATTCCAGCTCGGAACACTTGGAGGCCTTGGTCACTTTTTCTTTGTATATGACATTTATTTAATTATTTAATGGTTATGACTTTATTTTCAAATAAGTAATTTTTACTGATAAACTTTTTTTTTTGGCATTTAATTTTGTAAGGTATGCTCCCAGCCGAAGATCAGCGCTGATGAAGAGGCACCAAAGAAAACACGTCCGTTCCATACAATATTTATTAGCAGAGAGCGAAAATATAAACCTACCCACAATCAGTCGGTGCCTATAATTACTAAACTACCCACATATGTCACAAATTTATTTCAAGAAAACTTAATGTCATTATCAGTTTGCCGTTAATATTTTTGGGGTTTGAAATTGGACCAGAAGTGATATTAAAGAAAAACTATACATTTATAACCTTTTGAATTTTGGAAGTCGGTTAAAAAATCTGGCCAAATGAGAATCTTTTTTCGCACAATTGTAAAACTAAATTATCTTTACTAGTTACCTCTAAAATACTAAATGAAATGACATCTATTGCGACTTAAGTAGTTTGCATAAATTAGTAACCCAATTCACCTAGAGACGGCGCTGCACTTTGGGCTACTTAGTACATCGTTTTCTGAAGATTTTGGGTTCATGGGGTCGGAACAGTTATGAACTACCGTAATTTGTGCTGAATAGGACCAAAACCGACTTTTGAACGTCGATAGCACTTTTTTTATATGTTCCATGCTAATTTTTTACACAAAAAATCTTCCAGCGGTGAGAACTTCGGTTTGTCTTTGAAAATATGTCGTTTTATTTAGTAATTTTCGCTCACCCTAACGTTGGGGTGAATAGGGAAAAGTGCTAGGGTTGACCCTTTTGGACTACGAACAAAACCTGACTAACTAATATGTTATGAGCAGGCCTCGGATTATTTTTCGCATGGTAAGATGAAAGAAAACTATGGAGTCGATATTAAAACTAAACTTTAATTCATATTCATACTCATACTCACTAATTTTCTTAGTCCCGTAATACTTTTGTCCCTTGTGCAGGTTGACAGATCGAAAATGTTAATCGAAAATTAATCTTACTGAATGTAATTAAAATTATTTATGTGGTGTGATTTGGGAAGCCTTTTGCTTGGTAAAGGGTTACATTTACCCTGTTACTATATCAAATTAGTTACTATTTTGTTTGGTTCAGACTACTTTGTTGCGGTATACGTAATGCTAAGTACTAGTAACACATTTCTCATGATCGTATTTTAGATCTTTGTAAGGTTCTATCCAGTATAAAATTGCAGAAACTTGCGGATCAGACATAATTGTTTACGTAATTATTGCACGCACCGACTGCAATAAATAATTAAGTGACACATCGCGTCGTGAATGATTGACATGCAAATGATTTTTGATAAATAGAGATAGTACAAGCATTACGTTTACCGCAACAAAGTAGTCTGAACCAAACAAAATAGTAACTTAATTTGATATAGTTACAGGGTAAATGTAACCCTTTACCAAGCAAAAGGCTTCCCAAATCACACCACATAAATAATTTTAATTACATTCAGTAAGATTAATTTTCGATTAACATTTTCGATCTGTCAACCTGCACAAGGGATAAAAGTATTACGGGACTAAGAAAATTAGTGAGTATGAGTATGAATATGAATTAAAGTTTAGTTTTAATATCGACTCCATAGTTTTCTTTCATCTTACCATGCGAAAAATAATCCGAGGCCTGGTTATGAGTAGTCGGTTATGTATTAATAAAATAAATTTATCGAAATCTACACATATGATAACCTTAAACCAACCTTTATAAATGGTGCTCTGACGCAGTGAACAAGTAAGTATGGTCGTGGGCAGTGCGGATAACGTGTTAAAATATAAGCATAGTTTGTTGCTATTTTTCATGTTTAAATAACTTCTAAACTAACGTAGTGGTATTCAAGTAAACGGTTCACAGTGAATATTAAGTAGCTTGCCAGAAATGTGTTTCTGCTTAGCTATACCTACAATTGTAAGTATTGAGTTTTGTATCATAAAGTCAAACTAGGCATTTATTACTAATGATTTACTCTGTGGGGTGCCTTTGATCACTTGCATGGGGTAACATTGACCATAATGACACATAGTTGATTATTGTCTGATTATGTCACGGTACTTGTTAAGTTGAGGCAGATAATTTAATCTCTTCGTGTGATAAATATTGAAACAATTGCAAATAAAGTTGGTTTTTCGAAGATGGTAGGTAATTTTTATTTTTGATCAAAGTAACCCGAAAAAAGCGTTAAAGAGTTGTAATATTTGACTGTGCGAACCGTTTTTTCATCTTTTCTTGAGATAAAATACTTTTGCAAGGGGTTACATTCGATTACCATTTAAAAAAACATAGGGTATCAAAGTAACCCCAATGTCAGTTTAAGTTTGATCTCATAGTTATTTTTCTGCGTACATTATTTTGTTACTTTTCTAGATTTTTAGCAGGAAAAGACTAAAAAAGTTGATGGTCCCATTTTTTTTCATTCTTTACATTTAATGGATAAAAATACCCATTAAATGTAGAAGCTAGCTATAGCTACCCATTACATGTAGAAGCTAGAGAAGTTTAAATTCCCAAATTGGTCAATGTAACCCCAGTTTACGGTAGACACCGTGAATCTATTCTAATAATTCTCTTTTTTTTTGAAAGAAAAATCGTTACGATGTTACGATACTAAAATAATTATGCAATCTAAGATAAAAATGCTTTTCATATATAGTTACAAATTTAGTTCAGAATTTTTTTTCGTACAACTTTTATTAAATTGGTCTACCTATCAAGTTCAAAATAATTTTCCTAGAAAGTCTTTATAAAGTCCTGCTTTTGAGATTTTTTCATATTTGAGAAAACAGCCCAAAACAGCCCTTATTGCCTGAAATACGGCAGTGATATTGACATTGACATTTGCTTTTTCGTATTTTGACTGCACTGTTGTATTTTTTGCCATGCTAATTTGAACCTTATCTCTGAGCGATGTTTTTTAATTTTCAGTCACGTCACAGATGTTTATGACATAACATCTAGGTATTTAGCCATTTAAAAGAAACTACAAGGGTCTTTACAGACGTGGCGACTGCAACTGGTACAGGGCCTAAGCTATAATTTAAAATTATATTGTGATTTTTATATGTTTTTTTGTGTTTTATTTATTACCAAGTATGAGTTTCAACATTTTCAACTCAAGAAACTGAAATTTAGAGGAGACTCGGAAATTGGGTAAGATAAAGAGTCTGATGAAGATGGCGATGGCGGTATTGGGATAGATAAGATATGCGTCGATATTCCCTGTCTTTCTTTGTGTCTCTGACTTGACTGCTGCTAGCTGTACTCTATTCATTAGGTTTTTATTTTATACACATACTTTATTTTGTATCAAACTAAATGATAAAAAAACCTAACGACCAAAAAGAATAAAGAAAATATCTTATAGTCTTTAATACAACCCGCATATACGTAATGCACAGCACAGGCCACTGAAGACCTGCAGGGCAATCATAGTCGCGCACAGACCAACCCCTATAGACATCATTCTATTACAAGACGACTCGCGGTGGCCAGCCTTCCTAGTATTTGCACTGATATAAGCGCGGGCGCTCGCCGTGCCCGATCAGTATCGACCAAGTAACAGACCCGAAAGCAGCGCGTGTTTTTCGCACAAAAAAATTGGAAAAGGGTATTTTGATGCCTTAAAGATGTCCACCTGTAGTGTGAAATGGTGTGGAAAGGTAACAAGAAGCTCAAATTTAAAAACAGACGGCATTACATTCCACAAATAAGTCATATTTATAATTTATTCAGAGCCGGCATAGGTCAACTTACATTGGCCACTTACGCGTCAGTAGAGGGACAGTCATACTTCTGTCCCTTTTCATCTGGCGCGACTGCCCGCCGTCCTTGAAACGGCCAATCACAGCGCGCTTAACACATTCCCCGCCCGCTCCTCGCACCCCAAACAGTGGTGACTCGTATCGCGAACATCGATCTAAACTACCTAGATGCACCATCATGGCTTAGAATGTGTCCGCAGCAAATTGTGCTTGAAAATGTTCTAAGCACAATTGGGCGGTCAGTAGCGCTTCATCCGCCGTGTCGGCAACATGCCTAAGTGCTCCGTAAAAAAGTGCAAAAATAACACCTTATATACGTTAAAAAAGGATGACGTATCGTATTTCCGGTAAGTAATTGTTAATAATTTTATAATGTTATGCATTTGTGGCCAAAATGACTTCCTAACTTACTAAAAACATTTATTTTCTAGAATAATTAAAGTAAATTCCTTGATTTGGTCTTACGCAGTTTGTCTCTTTCTCTCGCGCTATACTAGTAATGAGCGGACGGCGACAAAAGATGGATGAAGTGGAACATAGTTAAAAATGGAATGATGGAGTCGCTTATTTATATTTTTTTGTAAAAGAAGCCTATTTCATATTATTAGTGTATGTATTTATTTATTATTATGGACCAATAAGTCTGAAATAAATGATTTCAATTCAATAATATTAATACATATCTTATAAATTACTTTAATTATAAAAAGAAACAACCCGGGAATAGCAAATTCGTTTTTAAGTAATAAAAAAGGTTTTTATTCCAGATTCCCAAAACAAGACGTTGAAAGGGAAAAATGGCGCAAGATTATAGCTGGGGAGCGGAGAGAAGATTTACCCACACAAAGCTTTGAAAGAAATTACGTAGAATAATAAATTAATGTCATCATTCAATTCTTCTTTGTTTTAATAGCTACTTAATTCATATTCTCCAAGTGCACCATCCCTCACACACACCACATACAATCCCTCAACTGTTTACCTTCACATAATCGCTACACATACACTCACTACACGCACACACACACACACACATATATATATATATATATATATATATATATATATGTATATATATATATATATATTTTTAACAGTTTTTCGCAAAAATACCGCAAATATCCTCATTCTCGCCTTTCATCTCATAGCGCGACTCCCATGATGCCTCTGTCCATCCTCGTTCCCAATTTAAAAATGGCGTTTAGATTGTTGCAGCGCGAACGAAATTAAACTTATGTTGGTTGCAATAAGACGTAGATTTGTTTAAAAATATGCACACCTGCGATCTGCGGTCATAAAATTTTATGGCTTTCGCGATGATCACATTCATTAATGTCATAACCGCCAATTGCTTGCATTTGAAATTGAACTCTAAGTACTAAGAAATAACGTTGTTTTTGTAAAAAAAATTAAAGTAGTTTTTACTACATTGCGAAGTTTTCGTTTGTCAACTAGACGCACACATTTGCAACTAAGCGATCGGACACTTTTGAGTGTCGAATTTGTAGGCGATAGTGTACCTATCTAGGGAAGTTTAAATCGATGATCGCGAACCAAATATACAAGACTGCCACTCTATAGGAGGTTCTCTGTGTAGTCGCGCGATAAATGATAAAACATCGGACCGTCCCTATTGCACTTACAAATAGTGCATTAGGGCTGAATGTTTTATCATTTATCACGCGACCATAATTGTCTGCCTGGAGGTATCGGCCTTCACACACGACTTTGAATAATGTTTGCGGGGATAGGCAGGCTGACGATTTTTAATCTAAGTATAGAAAAGTAACGCAAAATGAAGTGCAAAGTAATTTCAAATACACCTAGATAAACAATCAACTGAGTAAGGAACGTTATCTACATATTTAGGTAAATTTAAGTCACATGAGACCAGAGGCGGCTCGTGGCTATAATATGTGGGTGTTCACTCAAACTCTCATTGTGAGCACCAAGATCCTATATGTATGTACCTAGTATGACGGTACTCCTGTGTGGATTTTCGATATGCTGAATCTAAGGCCTTGCATATTTCCTGACGACCGATCATTGAGACGGGTTTCGGTCCATAGTCCATGCACACTCACCACCTCCGTCGTCCGCGCCAGTTCCAAATAAAAGAAATGGAAAACCAAACAGTTTTTCACTTTTGTCACATTCACATAACCACTGGACTTTTAATTCTAATCGGGTTGCTAAAGTTTTTTCACACACTTATGTCACGTTGCATCCATCTATTGTCACACACTGAAATTATTTACACTTGCAAATTGAAACAATTTAATTATGCGTTTCAAATTAAGTCTAAATCGTATTTCCCGCGGGTGCCGTACAACTTGTTTACAAAATAGCGCGCGAAATAAGTACGCGGATGACCGCGGCGCGGCGCGCGTCGCGCCTGCGCGGTGCAACAAGACGGTAATCAAGGACAAACGCATTAACGCACAGACCTATACCGAGATAGAAGGAAAAAGCGCGGCGGTTGATAAGACATGGACACTTGACGTCACGAATATGAGTTGACTCGACAGTTTGAATAGCTAATTTTTACATCGCTCGTAATCTAAGAACAAATTAAATTATTTTCATTACACGCATGTTAAGACACTTATTTCATGTTTGTATAGATATCGCTCGTTTTGAATGCACGCCAAGTCGAGGTCGTCAAATTAAAGCTGCAATGAACAAAAGAACAACAACGCAGACTGTCGTTTGCGGCGAGGAAAGAGGTCGCTGAGTCTTCTTTTTGCCACGCGAAGTACTAAATAGGATACTTTTTTCTTCTATTTTGATATAGTTCTGTGGTCGGTGCGGCGCTCCCGATTTACCTAATATTTCATAGATAATCGTCTGTCTCACGCGCGGAGCTGTGTCTAAACTTCTCTTTCACTCTTACTGAATTTTCTATTGATGAATGCACGGAATCTTTTTCCATAGGAGCGCAATTGAAAGCGCTCCGTTGAGCGCGGTGCGTATGAAATAGTAGGAAGGGAGTTGGCGGAGTAATAGTCAGATTAATGAACTTTTAAGAAATACAAGTAATGTTTAATTGAGCTTAACTTTTTGTGATACTTTTTTAAATAGTTATACATTAATTAGAGGTATCATAACTAATGTATTACTATAATTTACTTGTGATTATTTCTGGGAGTGCACCGCACAAGCGCACTTTAGGGCGAGCCGCTACTGCATGAGACATGAACAGAGAAGGAAAGCTAGATGATGCGTATTTTTTCTCTGTCTTCTTGTATGCTACCTTTTTTACAGTTTAATTTCTCAAAGGAGGTCAGTAGTTGACTACAAACTCAAAATAACACTCTTGAAAAAAATTAAGGGTCACTGACCTTTCACAGTAAATTGAGGTAGTGTGAGTGAAGGGTGTTTGTGTGTGTAATGGGGTAATTTGACAGATTCTGAAAATTCTCCCTGCTCTACCCCCTCTTAAGTATTACCACAGAATATATAATAGTACAAGTACAGAAGGCCCACTGCTTTGATGTTCACGAAATGCCGCCTTTTTAAATACCTACAAAATTCTTACAAAGAAACGAGCCGCACGTGCGCGGCGTCCGGCGATAGGGTTACCAATGGATTCAAACGAATTAATACTCACATAAAATGTTATACTTATACTATTATATTCAAGTCTTGGGCACTTTCTAGGTATATATACTGTATTTATATATTTTTGTTCAAGTTCTAACATCACAAGCCTTATTGAACTTTTCCGTGGGACTTAATCAGTAGTAGATCTGTGTAAGAATGTCCTATGGTATTTATTTTATTCCATATGTATATTTAACTAAATATTATTAGCATTTCACACGCGGACATCGCTTGCAAAAACCTCGCGACGTAAAGTAACAATAGAAAGTACGAACGTTCATTCCGTGAGAACGCGCGCCACCCCTGAGTAGGCCGCGAACTCGCGGCCGCCAGGATGTACTTGTAGCGCGGCGATAGAATCGCAGAGTGAGTCGCCCCTGGTATTACCCTCGTTGACTGGACTTTTTCGCATAAAAGCATTACCTCCGAGTATTTATACGAGTAGGGTATGCATTAATGCATTGGCCCCAAACGCAGACGGTTTTAATGCAATTAGCTACCAGCCGAGCTCCAAAGCGTAGGTCTAATAATTCGATCAAGTTAGGATATCATTTAGTATAGGTTTGGACTGGAAGAGCCACATAATAGTACTACCAGGGGCGGCTCACTCCGCGATTCTATCGCCGCGCTATAAGTGCTGGCGGCAGCGAGTTCGCGGCCTAATCAGGGGTGGCGCGCGTTCTCACGGAATGCACGTTCGTACTTTCTATTGTTACTTTACGTCACGAGTTTTTTTAAGATTCATTTGCGATGTCCGCGTGTGGAATGGCTAATAATGCTTAGTTAAATAGACATCATGAATAAAATAGGGCAATCTTACACAGATCTAGGTAGTATTGATTAAGTCCCACCGTTCAATAAGACTTGTGATGTTGGGATTTAAACAAAAACATATAAATACTGTATAATATATACCTATAAAGTACCCAAGACTTGAATATAATAGTAATTATAACATTCTATCTGAGTATTAATTCGTTTTAATCGATAGGCAACCCTATCGTCCGACGCTGCGCACGTGCGGCTCGTTTCCTTGTTAGAGTCTTGTAGGCATTTCAAAAGGCGGCATTTCGTGAACATCAAAGCAGTGGGCCTTCTGTACTTGCACTATTATATATTCTGTGGTACTACACAGCATAGTACTGCACAGAATAGTAGTACAGAGACCTATTTCACAATAGCGACAATAGTTGCCCGAGAGTCACACTTCGCCGTTCATTGCCCTTCAACAAGGAATTATTAAGGCTGAGCACAGATGTCATGTATACGTGACTCTGAGGAACAATGTTACTTATCAACCCAGAAATAGGCAAATAAAGTAAAATTTGTTCCAACGATTAATACAGGAATTAGAGCTTATTTAGGCGGTAGAAGATCTCGCATTCAACTACCGAATGTAATATAATTAATGTTGTTCAAGGGCCGCAAATACGCGTTTCTGTCAAATGAATAGGTACGAGTTTGCGGCGCTTGCAATGGAGACTTTCGGTCCGTGGTCGAGCGACACCAAGGAGGTGTCGGTCAGGCTTGTAGGCGTCTCAGGGGACCAACGAGCGGGCGCTTTCTTTGCACAAAGGCTGAGCCTTTTTTTTTTTTTACGTGGAGTAATGCATTGACGCATTCCGTCTAGCCGGGGAACTAGGACGGATATGTCGGGCTCGTGGCCAAGGGGCCAAATACCGACTAAACCCTCCACGGTATGCCCGTCTCGCAGCAATGGTGACGATGAACACGGGATCGCAGAGCATTCTACCGCGAACATGTCTGCTGCCGACAGCCGAAACTGTCCCCTCGTTGGACCCGAAGGCCCTGGAGCCGAAGCTCCCCCTCTCGAAGGCAGTGTGCAGGGTGACACCACACACTGGACCCTCTTGACAACCTCCACGCCGGGAGGAGACGGAATACCCCGGGTTCCACCTCCTTAGGTTGCCGTAGCGATTTTTTATAGAGGTGGTCATCCTCGTGGCCACCACGCCGGCGTCGGCCAGCAGTGGCAACCACCCCGGCCATCATCATAGGCCCTCTGTCTAGACAGTTACGGGGACCGCAGTTTTATACAGGTCAGCGGTATTCCTGTGCCCTCATACGCACCCAAGAGCGCTCAGCCCGAAGGCCCTCTCCAGCACACACTTGGGTGAACTCTCCCTCAATGAGAGGACACCCTGTGTGGAACCCCCTCAACCCCCCCACGACAGGACATTGGCAGCACCGATAAGGAATCACTTGAAACTCAAGAGATTACTTACCGTTGCCCCCGGGGCGCACCGTCCAAGACCCTTACCTTTCCCCCGGATCAGCTGATCAAGAGGAATGAGAAGGGACCTGGCACAATAAGAGGTTTCCTGTCCGTAGCACCCCACAAAGGCTGAGCCTGGCGGTGCAGAGGGGAAACGCTGCGAGTGTCCTGGCGACCATACCGGAGGGAGGTGAATTAGGGGAAGTATTTTATATTTAGTTTTAATTTTAGGTTAAGTTTAATTGTATTTATGATGTCTGAGGTTTTTTGTTGTATTTTTTGTATGTGTTTTTGTTAATAAATGTTTATGAAGTATAGTTTTAAATATTCAGAATTTATGTATAATACGAGTATGTAGCCTCAACAGTCCGCAATGTACTAATACCTACCTATCGTAACCTATCTTAAATCGCTTACGAGTTCGCTTTCTGTCTAAGGGCCGGTTGCACCAAACCGTCGGTCACCGTTAAAGCGTTCGTTAAATTTTATTGCATGGGAAGGTCCATAGACGTTTGATGCGTGACGATGATGTGTCCGTCAAATGTGGTTGATGCAACTTTTTTTTTTATGGACTGATCGGCGATTGACCCTAGTCACACCTGATGGGAAGTGAAGACAGAGTCTAAGATGTGAGCTCCATCCAGCGATTCAGTAATAGCCTATTCACTCTACGTTTAAAGAGACCGAGGTCGTATTACTGGTCTTAAATGATCCTTTATTTTTTTGTCAATCTTTAAAATTACGCTAATAATTACTACATGCCCCTTTTTTTGATAAAACAAAATTGATGAAGAGGTGCCTTGGATTCAAAGCTGCATTTCCAGAAAATTGTAGATCTATAATTAAAAAAAACGTTTTATTAGAAGTACCTTAGCTTTTCACAATTTTCTGAAGATTCTGTGATAGAATGCGTAGCTATTTTAGTTATGTGTACTGAATTTATTTTACACGCGATTAAATAATGTGGTATTATTTTACTGAAAAAATGGGTGTGTCTAAAAGCAAGACAAACCCAATGTCCAACACTCTAGCTTCAGTCGGATTTAAAACAAAGACAGTGGCAAGGATTTATAAGATATCGTAAAGTTAATGGTGCGACAGGGAAAAACTTTTGGCACGTACATCACTAATGTTTACCTCGTAACTTTACTTACCGCGCTACAGTATATTGTGTACGGATTTTAGATGAGAAGAATATATAGCATCAAATACGTGGGAAAGAAACATAATTTTAGTGTCACACGAACTGACGACGAAAACGCCGATTTCGCTAAGCGAAGTTACGCTTTTACTTCACATAACCATAAATTAAATATAACAAGGTCATACCATCCCATACATTAAAATGCGACCGCCTACGAACGCGCTTACACTCCACCACACATAGATGGCGCCACAAAATATTGTAGAAATGCCATTCGGCTACGAGGTCAGCGACTCGTGTCACTGCATCACTTGTCACGCACGCACACAACTACAAGTGTATGTTCAATGAGCTAACTACTGCGACACGTTCGCCGTAGGTTTGTTCGCTCTCTAGTATTACCGGTCTGGGTCAGTCGGTAGTGACACTGCCTGCTAAGCCGCGGTAATGGGTTCGAATCCCGGTAAGAGCATTTATTTGTGTGATGAGCACAGATATTTGTTCCTGAGTCATGGATGTTTTCTATGTTATAAGTATGTATTTATCCCATCCACCCATAGTACAAGATTTGCTTAGTTTGGGGCTAAGTTGATCTGTGTAAGGTGTCCCCAATATTTATTTATTTATTTATTTATTAAGCGGGTGATGGACGTACGAGCAAGTACGCGTACTTATGGTTCGACGAACTTTTTCGATTGGTGTCACCGTAAGTATACTTTAAAACCGCCGCGCATAGTCGTCGGCGATCCAACCGGTTTGAAATCTTCGTCGAGTCATAAGTACGCGTACTTGTTCGTACGTCTCGCTCGCTTTATAGGTTTAAAACATTGCTAAAAGCAGTTTAAAACGTCCGTAAACAAATCCACCCGTATAATATAATCAGGCCGGTCCCCGGCTAAAAGCTCCATAACGACGTTACTTTCGTTTTCGGGCATGATATAAACCAATTACTCAGTTTCACGTAGTTTTCATAATTCAGGCTATATTTCAAAAGGTTTTTATTGAGTTTAAAGTCACGGTAAAAATTAAATTGTGTTTGACCTTTCTGTCTGTGTTTTGGTATAGCTTCCGTGTTTGAAGAAAATAAATTCTGACATCAGGATAGTGGGCGGTTTGCGTGGTTTAATCTTAATTTTCTTGAGTCTGTTTAAGCCAGCTTTTACAACTACCAACTTAACACTTTTTATGGATTTGATTGACTCTAATATGTACATTCACTAGTTCTGAGACTTCTGAGCAACAAAAGTTATATAGCATGTAGTTTAGGCATAAGAACAATTTTTGCATGCTTTTTAGTAGCTATGTGTGCGATTAAATTTTATATTATGCTAGAAGACCCTAAATGTACCACACTTTAAGCAAATAAATATATTTCATGAATTTAATTTTCATTTCATTTCATTTCATATAAAACATAGACCAGATACTATTCAATTTAATTGAAGCGCTGATGGTGGCCCAGCAGTAAGAGCGTGCGGCTTTCGATCCGGAGGTCGCGGGTTCGAACCCCGACTCGTACCAATGAGTTTTTCGGAACTTATGTGCGACTGCGAAATGTCATTTGATATTTTCCAGTCGCTTTTCGGTGAAGGAAAACATCGTGAGGAAACCGGACTAAATCCATGTTGCCCTTCGTGTTTTTTTTTTTAATACCACGTCGGTGGCAAACAGGTATACGGCCCCGCCTGATGGAAAGCGGTCACCGTAACCTAAGGACGCCCGCAACTCAAGGGGTGTCACGTGCGCGTTGCCGACCCATTATAAACTTGTACACTCGCTAAAGGAAGTTGGAAGGTCAGATGGCGGTCGCTTTCGTAAAACTAGTGCCTACGCCAAATTTTGGGAGTAGTGGTCAAAGCGGACCCCAGGCTGCCATGAGCCGTGGCAAATGCCGGGATAAGGCAAGGAGGATGATGATGAGACCAGGTACACGTACTTACTATTCCGTGCATTTCCGAAGTATAAATGGCTTCTCTTTCAGCCCTTGTGGGGGTCAGTTCCGTGTCTCACAGGCTGTGTGCACACGAGGCCTTTACGCTTGTGTGATCCACTTAATTAAATGTTGGCTAGTACATTCACACACTCTCGGTTACATCTCGGAAAATACACGGTGTAAATGAGGAGCACGAAATATTTCACGGTGCCTCCTTTTAACCCCCAACGCAAAAACGACGGGGTGTTATAAGTTTGACGTGTCGGTCTGTCTGTGTGTGTGTCTGTCTGTGGCATCGTAGCTCCCGAACGGATGAACCGATTTAGATTTAGTTTGTTTTTGTCTGAGAGCTGAGTTATTCGGGAGTGTTCTTAGCCATGTTTCATGAAAATCGTCGGTCGGGGTTTTTTCAAAATTTTAATTTTGTGGTTAGGTTATAAATATTTAAGTACAAGTAAGCGACTATCTTTTGTGTGCTCCTATCGCCGACAACTCATTGCTCACTCGTTTTTGGATGAATCTTCCAATTAGCCATTTCATGAGTAACCAAATGCACTGAAAGTATAATACATTTTTATAGGAGGTAGGGCATAGCGAATGATATTCCGCTTTGTGTGGTAGGGCACAGCACAGCGGATATCGTCTGGCTCGAATCTAGAGCAGAGCCCAACTGGGGTAGTACCTCCGCTTTACAGAAGACCGCAGCCAAATAGCACTAGACCCTACTCATAGTGTTGTGTTCCTGCCGGTGAGTAAGGCTGCCAGAGCTCAACGAGGGTGCGGTGTGCTGATGACGAACTAACTTGTTCCGTCTATTGTCCTTTAAGTTGTCGGCAACCCGAACCCTCCTTGGAACTTGTACACTCCTTTTTGCTGTGTACTTAACGCAGCAAAAGGGAATGTACAAGTTTCTAATGGGGTGGCAACGCGCATGTGACACTGTTTGAGTTGCAGGCGTCCGTAGGTTACGGTGACCGCTTTACATCAGGCGGGCCGTATGCTTGTTTGCCACCGACGTAGTATTTAAAAAAAACATATAACCGGTTTCCAAACCATGAACCGAAAAAAGCATTAAACCGACTTTGTAAACAATAAGCAATCAGCATCACAGAGCGCTGAAAGCATTAACAAAAGGAGTTCAGAACATACAATCAAAGCCCTTTTCAGTGCGAAAAAAAATTGTAAAGTTCGTTCTACACTGTCACCTCCAATCCAGTTTCAATTAACGTGTCCAGAGAAGCGTGAATACGTGTAGGGCGGGTACACATGTGCGAACTGGCAATTTTGGATCTGTGGTGCTTGGACAGCGGATTCAAAATGGAATTTTGATGGAACGAAGAGTCGAGTGTATTTAGACTGCTACTGACGTTAGTGCGTTTTCACGGTTTACTGACGATTCGCCAAAAAACGTTTCCCAAAGTTTCACATCCCAAACTATTATTCCCAAATAAACGTTTGGCAAAACAACTTATCGCAAATTGACATTTTAGCAAAACTGTTTTTGGCAAGTATTTGTTTCCCAAAATATTTACTTGGTCAAATTTCATTTTACCAAATATTATTTAGTCAAAGGTATTGTTAGGGAAAATTTCCATTTCCCAACATATTGTAATTAAATGGCGCACTAGAAATTTGTTTGTTGATTTTATACTTTGTGTCCAAGATTTGTGTGAAATAATGTGTATGTCGTACTTTTTTTCCTCCTGCTGCAAATGTCAAGGATGACATTTTCACTTACCTACATGTCCGGATACATTTTATTAGAAAGAAACCTTATGTTTTCAAAACCATTATGTTCTATAAATTTTTAATTACTTTAAAAAGCCATTTCCGGTTTGCTCACTGTCAACCTAACACGCTCCTCCTCGCTTCGCTCGTCGTCGCACCTAAACTGACCCTGTCGCACACGAGTTTTCTGTTACAATACTAATAAAATTATTACATTACATTTATGCCTTGTAATATTTATTATCAAACGTGGTTTTGCATGGTGTAATTTGGAGAAACATTTTTTGGCAAAAAAATAGTTGACAAAATAATTTTGTCCAGTAATTAATTTGACAAAAATAAAGTTGAGCAAACTTTTCTTGTCCAACTGAAGCCTTAGGAATAATTATTTTATTTATTATTTATTATTTATTTAAATTAATCCCGTAGAAATGAAAATGCAAATGCCTAAATATTTTCGAAATTTGCGATGTGAAATTTTGACCAAACATGTTTTTGGGATACAAGTTTTGCCATTAAAAACGTTTGCGAAATAAAGTTTTGTCTAAATAAAATTTGACTAAGTAAAATTGTGCTAAATGATAATTTGACCAAACAAATTCATTGCGAAACATACCTTTGCCAAACAATACTTTGGGAAATGAAACTATTGCGATATGATTATTGGGAAATGAAATTTGACGAAACGTTTTTTGGCGAAACGGCAGGACACCGCGTTTTCACATTATCAGATTACAACTAAGGCAATATTCAAAGATGGCGGCTTAAGTGTATGGGATGTCGGTCCTACATCCGATATCGGATCGGATAATGTGAAAACGCATTTACACTGGGCCGGGTCGTGTCAGAGTTTTCGACGCTTTATTTCTAAAGCTTGAGCAAGTACTTGAAGCACTATGTAATGGTATTGGGGGACCTAAAATACCATGCTGAAGGCTTTAGAGAATTAAATAAATTAGATTGATTAAGGTGTAGATGAATCTAAGGAGTCTGAGCTACTATATGGGGTAGTTGTAAGGAAAGGCACATGGCGATTTATAAAATTGAAATATATTATCGCAAATTTATTAAGGTATAGGGCGTTCCTATCAAAGAAATCTATAAGGCATTCGTTATATAAAATGAAATCAAAAATCTATGAATGCGAACTTGAATACACTACAGAAATACGTACTTGAGGAAAACAGTTTAGGCCTTTATCACTTGAAATATTTATATAAATTATAAGACAAAAGTGTATACAATACAAGTCAAGCCCATACCTTTGCGGGGACAATATATTAAATCAATGGCTCATGAAGTAAGGGAAAACCCGCTAAAACCCTTACTTCGCCTTATTAATGTAACGTCTACATACAATGTCTACATAACGTCTATAATTATTCTCTATTTAATACAACAATACAATAATTCATTAGGAATTGTAATAACAGAATTTCCAAGACAGTTTACTCTAAACACAGTTTGAGTTATAATAAATGCACATGTTGTTTAATCTGTAGGATATAACAATATAATATCGGTCGCCTCGTTTCAACCCTTTACGAAATGTATTTAGGTAAATTAGATATCTCAGGAACTCGAATCCTGGTTTCAACAAATATATATGGAATATATTTAACATAGTGGCGAGGCTCGAACTCGCACTAATATTCATCAATAAAATGTCATACAAGATATGTAACACAAAGCTGAAGAAACATTATACAGTTACTTTAAAATACTAATTAACCATTACGAGGTTATAGAATTTGTCCCAACAATAAATCCAGATTATAACGCAAGAATTGAACTTGCCTTGCACTTGAACAAAGATAATTAAAATATGTTGTGTTACTTAAAATACAACTTGAGACGCTGTTTTGATAAAAGAGGTACCTAGCTCGTTTATCGCCGGATCCGGAACCACTGGCTTTATTTTCTACTATAACTAGTAATTAAAATTTAACAATTATTACAATTATATATGATCAGGGCACAAATTGAAACAAAGCTGGAAAGACTTGGGTCTCCCTTCGAGTCTAAAATCAGAGTGTCCTCAACTCCCGGCCTTCATCCTAACTGGAGTCCCTGCAACCCCAACTTATTTCTAGTTACGCTAATATCAACTTTATTAACAATGATATAAGGATTTCGTCGCTACAATTATCCAATTGCGCCCACGCTTTCTCTATGGGATCTTATCCCTTCCAAGGCTCTGATTTGTGCGCTGTCTCGCTCTCTCTTACTGCAGCGGTGCACGTTGTCTCGTTCGGCGTGGTCGGGTCTTCATAGGAACCCCCCGCTGTCACTTTTGCAACGAAGGGTACGGTCATGGTCAAATGCCTCGACACATGGGCTCCAGATGTCCTGGAAACAGTTTACCAAGGAGAGTAGACTTTGTATGGAATAATATACCATATTAGAGTATAATTACGTTATAGGTTTGGCGTACTGTGCATTGTGCGATAGCGGTTTTTCTGTTGTTCCAGTAAACTCATAAATAAATCTTATAATGGGTTTTGTTTTTAAAATTCTATAGAATATCTTTTAACTAAAATATTGGGTAATCCGAGAATGGGAAACTGCCTGCTTTCTATTTTTATTGCCGCCCTTTTTTTTTCGGCTAGCCATTTTAGATTTATTACTTTTAACCGATGGCAATTTTAATCACCTATTTATAACTACTTAGTAAAGCACGTATTCACGTATGTGGAATACGGGTTGCCATCTCACGCCCCTCTCTGGTTAGTCGAACAAAATTACCCCGTCTTCCACGTAACCTATATATAGCATGAATACGAGAACTTGGAAAAAATGTAAACACCTTTTATTTATATCTTAATAATTATCGATGGAATCTGGTGTTACTTTGTGCACGTCCACGATACTCAAATCCAGAAAACTACTTTATTAATCCGCGAAAAGGTAGCGCGCTTGTCAATCAATGCTATCCTGCTACTCGCGTCTTTGTCCCAATGTTTACAAAACGAAAGGTAGCTTTAAACAAGTTAATTATGCTTCTTTCTTCTCTAACAAAACCACACTATGAGACTTGTAATGGGCAATAAACCAATAACAATAATATCTTAGCGCCGGCGCCTATACTTCTGAAGGAACTACCTGACGTTTGGGCACGGATAATAAAATAATAATGAATTTAATATTTTAAAATATAACAATTTTTATTGCATCATATTGTTTGCACTTAGACCGTTACAATTACTGCCTCTAACGATTAACCATATGTCTCTTTGCACAAACGACATCCTATCTTAGAGCGTTATTTGGTAGTGCTAATGAAATTTAATTAATTTTGTATCTTGTATTTCAAGCTTTATGCGTTTTCATGAAATTATCCATAGTTCACGTTAACCGAGTACTACAGTTTGTGTTAACAAGATCTCTTGACTCATACATCACCATACAATCTTCGAAATCCACACATCGTCACCTTCCCAAGATACTAAGTTGCAATCACACATCTCCTTTCACAACCACGCATTACCCTGGCCAGGGATTTTCCACACAAAGTTCACACATAAGACCTCTAGTTTATTGATTACAATTTACAATCAACTTTCAATAATACTTGATAGCTTGTAGTAGATTATTACATATGTAAATAACACCTATGTTGTCGTCAAGAGATCTAGCATCTCAAATTACACTGATCAAAATAATTTTGTGTCATATAATTTATATTGTGGCATAATAAATGTCTATTTTCTATTTAGGGACATTTATTTACATCATTAAATTTGTTGAGTATAGCTGTCATAAAATAAAACCCTTTGTCATCTCTGTTCTTTAGGGTATTTAGATAGTATTATGATAGTGATGCCAGCTAAATGAAAATTCACTTTAACTTTTGTTAATAAGTGATGCAATTGAACTTTTGTTATGAAATAATGATTTGAACAGACAATGGCCTGACCATACGTCATGTAATGGTATTATGGCCCTATTTAGTAAAGTTTGGACAGACAAATACCTCAGCCACACACCTCAGAGTCACTTCCTCACGGACAGGGCCTGATCTACTATAAAACGCGTTCGTCTGAGACGAGAGAATTAATTCTCGGGTCACACTGCGTCCAGCGTGAGCGGAGGCGTAGAAACAGTCCTTCCTAAGCGTAAGTGAGATGTACTACTCAGGGCAGCCCTGGGTGCCAAAGCTTCTAAAACTGACCCCGTCTGTAATACTTACGAGGACTGAAGTACTCAAAACGTGAGGCTACGTATCAAAGTATCGTAGGGGGGTTAGCGAATGCGCAAGCGCATGGTAGGGCATTCATTTGTAATGATTTGGTGTCAGATGTTAAACGGTATACCTTTGACACTACTTGTGAGTGATCACTGCGGCTAACCCCGGCGCCTCAGTTCAAGTGAAGTCAGGTTATTCCACGCAAGCCGTATAACCTCGATGTGTTTTGGCAATTAATCGATTCCCTATGCCCGTTTGACGAATGAACGTCGTTAACCCAAAGGTAATCTAATTACAGTTATTTATAATTGATAATGGCGTTCCTGTTCTAAGCATATCGCTATGAACAACCCAGTGATAGCGTACTTACAAGTTCACCCCAGTCAGGTGGATCCCTTACAAGTTCGCGTCAAAACTGCCAATACACATCGAAGCTTTGGTGCCGTGGCATCAGTTCTAGTCGCCTATCAAAGCCAGGTACGTAGGGTTTGCCTAGTACAAATTTTCAACAAGATACCCTGTTGTCTGTCCAATTTAGGTATACTGCTTGCTTTTCATCATGTCAATAAGGCAATTAATATTTAGGAGTCTAAGATGCAAAACATTAATATTATTAGTGTTGTTATTAAACACACATTGATTTATTAAAATAGACGTAATCATGTAGGTAGTTATAGGAATTGTCCTCCTTATTATCAAAACGCATTCGGCCAGAAATACAACAAAACTTGACACAAATTACCTATTGTGTAATAACGTTTTAGTCTTCTACTTCAACCGCTTATCCATGTATGTATTAATCGCAAATTTAATTTATACTTTCGTTACTTGAGCTGTGTAATAAACCGTTAAACTGGGTTTATATGTATGACTTTAAGTATAGGTAATTCACTGAAACGTAATCTTTATTATTCTAAATAAGTTTTAGTTATAATAACACCAATAGTTTAAGGCTAATGATAGTAAATGTATTATAATAACAACATAAAATTACAAAATACTAGGGTAAGTAATAGAGAATTATAAGGTTTAAAGCTTCTATTATTAGATCGGTCACGTAAGTTCCTTTATGATAACAATAATAACCGAAAATCGAGTAGTAGCTTTAACTTTCAAACTAAGGTAAGCAATATGGAATTCAGACACATGTTCTTTTTTCATTCTTGTTTTATCTATTGTGATAAATGTATGGTTATATAATATTCTACCTGCTTCGTAAGATGCTTCACTTCAACGTTAACTAGTATCGACAAACTATATCAGTGACTGGTGATTTAAGCAGATTAATAACGTGTATTCGACTCACAAAATATTTAGACATACATACATACTACATCCTTTATGTCTGAAATAACTTCATATTTATATATCCATGCGAAACACATTTATACCTACTACATTTTACATCGCTGGGATCCATACTAATATTATAAATGGGAAAGTGTGTCTGTTTGTTTGTCGGTCCTTCACAGCAAAACGGAGTGACTAATTGTCGTATTTTTTTTAAGTGGAGATAGTTGAAGTGAAGGGATGGAAAATGACATAGGCTACTTTTTGTCTCTTTTTAACGCGAGCGAAGCCGCGGGCAAAACCTAGTAATTTATAGACTGCAACTGAAATTATAAATCATCAAACCTAGATTCGTAACCGAATATATTTAGTTTCTCCCAACTTTAATAAAAGCAACAACATTTGAATGTTACTATGACGTCTATATATTATCATAATCATCATCATCATTGGCGTTAACGTCTATTGCAGACGATTTATGGTATAATATTCGAGGAGCACCCCTTCTGATATATATTAAATGTACTAGAAATCTACTTTGGTAATTATCTGTGTATCATCACAAAATCATTTGACATTCTCTTTACCGCAAGCCTTCACAATATCATCAAATTTTCCTTTAACTGAACTACAAGTACAATACAATACAATACAATACTCTTTATTGCACACCTTCATAAAATACAACAATACAAAACAACGTACGATACGTTTATCTGCTAATCTCTAATGCATCTATCTGCTTATGTAGCTTATTCGATTGAACTAACTGCAAGCTATTTTTATTTTAATATTAATCGTCAATGTTAAATCGTAATCCGTATTACTAAGAGTGAAAATAATATACCACGCCAGTATAGTCAAAAATACGATAATATTATTGTATTCTGCCATGTGGTCAATATTTCTAATTTTCTACAACAAAACGCTTTGTTCTACGGTAAGCTGCTATTAAATTTCGAATTGCCCAGGTCACACTCTATTCCGATTATTGACCATCATTTATATTTTGTACAACACGGTTCTAAAACTGATACTACAACACTGATTTTAAGTTACATAAATCGCGGGAACAATACGTTTATGTTACAACTGACTATTGCTATTTAAATATCAGCACAAAACACGCCATTGCACACAAAACACACGCAATAAAATTCAATAGAATAAAAGTAGGTACACTGTCTTGGAATTTCTGATAATAGTTAAAATATTACAGCAACCTGCATACACAAATATTGTTAACAATGCAAATTATTATAGCACTTTATAGAGCAACCTAACACCCCTCTCAGACTCTTCATAGGTATGTATAAGTAATCGAAGTGATCGTCATATTAAGTTTATAAAATTTAAGGTTTCCTACGTTGTGTTTAATTTTTAAAAGTTAGAAGTTCTTTTTCTAGTTGTGTCTTTTTGTAAATGATTTTAGACACAAGCACTAGATCCTGCGTCACGAGCGCCACGTGTAATGGTATTGGGGGACCTAAAATACCATGCTGAAGGCTTTAGAGAATTAAATAAATTAGATTGATTAAGGTGTAGATGAATCTAAGGAGTCTGAGCTACTATATGGGGTAGTTGTAAGGAAAGGCACATGGCGATTTATAAAATTGAAATATATTATCGCAAATTTATTAAGGTATAGGGCGTTCCTATCAAAGAAATCTATAAGGCATTCGTTATATAAAATGAAATCAAAAATCTATGAATGCGAACTTGAATACACTACAGAAATACGTACTTGAGGAAAACAGTTTAGGCCTTTATCACTTGAAATATTTATATAAATTATAAGACAAAAGTGTATACAATACAAGTCAAGCCCATACCTTTGCGGGGACAATATATTAAATCAATGGCTCATGAAGTAAGGGAAAACCCGCTAAAACCCTTACTTCGCCTTATTAATGTAACGTCTACATACAATGTCTACATAACGTCTATAATTATTCTCTATTTAATACAACAATACAATAATTCATTAGGAATTGTAATAACAGAATTTCCAAGACAGTTTACTCTAAACACAGTTTGAGTTATAATAAATGCACATGTTGTTTAATCTGTAGGATATAACAATATAATATCGGTCGCCTCGTTTCAACCCTTTACGAAATGTATTTAGGTAAATTAGATATCTCAGGAACTCGAATCCTGGTTTCAACAAATATATATGGAATATATTTAACATAGTGGCGAGGCTCGAACTCGCACTAATATTCATCAATAAAATGTCATACAAGATATGTAACACAAAGCTGAAGAAACATTATACAGTTACTTTAAAATACTAATTAACCATTACGAGGTTATAGAATTTGTCCCAACAATAAATCCAGATTATAACGCAAGAATTGAACTTGCCTTGCACTTGAACAAAGATAATTAAAATATGTTGTGTTACTTAAAATACAACTTGAGACGCTGTTTTGATAAAAGAGGTACTTAGCTCGTTTATCGCCGGATCCGGAACCACTGGCTTTATTTTCTACTATAACTAGTAATTAAAATTTAACAATTATTACAATTATATATGATCAGGGCACAAATTGAAACAAAGCTGGAAAGACTTGGGTCTCCCTTCGAGTCTAAAATCAGAGTGTCCTCAACTCCCGGCCTTCATCCTAACTGGAGTCCCTGCAACCCCAACTTATTTCTAGTTACGCTAATATCAACTTTATTAACAATGATATAAGGATTTCGTCGCTACAATTATCCAATTGCGCCCACGCTTTCTCTATGGGATCTTATCCCTTCCAAGGCTCTGATTTGTGCGCTGTCTCGCTCTCTCTTACTGCAGCGGTGCACGTTGTCTCGTTCGGCGTGGTCGGGTCTTCATAGGAACCCCCCGCTGTCACTTTTGCAACGAAGGGTACGGTCATGGTCAAATGCCTCGACACATGGGCTCCAGATGTCCTGGAAACAGTTTACCAAGGAGAGTAGACTTTGTATGGAATAATATACCATATTAGAGTATAATTACGTTATAGGTTTGGCGTACTGTGCATTGTGCGATAGCGGTTTTTCTGTTGTTCCAGTAAACTCATAAATAAATCTTATAATGGGTTTTGTTTTTAAAATTCTATAGAATATCTTTTAACTAAAATATTGGGTAATCCGAGAATGGGAAACTGCCTGCTTTCTATTTTTATTGCCGCCCTTTTTTTTTCGGCTAGCCATTTTAGATTTATTACTTTTAACCGATGGCAATTTTAATCACCTATTTATAACTACTTAGTAAAGCACGTATTCACGTATGTGGAATACGGGTTGCCATCTCAACTACTACAACAGCCCTTCATATAAAATCAAGCGCCAATCGTTCTGGCCCGGTTCATGGATCAGTGATGATGTAAACACAGTTAACCTATTAGAATAATGTTCTAAAGTCAAATCAGCCATCCCATTCATTACTCCATCACGCGCTCAAACAAGCGTCCAAAGACGTTCTTTAATCCAATCAAAACCCGATCGAGTTAATTCAATTGCGTTTTAATTCAATTGCCACGTTGTAGTCCCGTCTTAACACACCCTCCCAGACAGGGTAGCTAATTATGCACCTAGGGTGTCTAGGGAAGCCTACTTGCCGAAACGGGGATTAATTCTGATTTAGAAACAAGTGAAGACTCTAATTTGTTTACAAATTGGGTGCACTTGGGAGAGTCGCGTGTGTGTGAGCGTGTGTGTGCACATTCATAGGGCGTTTTCAAAATCACTGTATATTGTACATTACAATTGTGTTTTTGAAATATTGACTTTTTCGGCTTATTTTAGGTACTCGTATGTACTTTGCGAACCCCAGGCTCCCACGAGCCGTGGCAAATGCCGGATAACGCAAGGAGAATGATGAATTGATGATGTACTTTGCAACTGTACTGTACTTTACAAAACTGTGTCCCTTAATTTTGTAGGAAAAAAAATCCAGTGCGTCACGTTCATGCCAGTAAAAATTACTTTTATACAAAAAAAAATACTATAACAATTTGGGATACAATGTGTTCATTTAAGGCTTGGAAGTACAAACAATTCTGAGTAAAATTATGGAATTAAGTATGTCTTTCCCATCACGGAACAATGGTATTCCGGACCTTTGGGAGGCGTGCGCGGGGCCGAAGCCAACGTGTAGAGGCTCTTTCGACACTTTAATGAAATGTAAGGGGTACACCAAATAATTAAGTATTATTATTAGTATGGAAGCCCAAAATTTTCAAATTGTAAAATCAGCAAATATGACCGGCGCTATGCAAGACTCATTTTGGAATTCGTGTTCTGGTGTCTGTACGTACCAAGTCACATTTAGTGTTTTTAGACATCAAAAACAGTTTATTGTTGACTTTAAGGCCACAGGTGCAACCTAGTCCATCAACATCGCACAAAAAATAAAGTCCAATAATATGTTATCATCGAAGATAAAATGCCTATTTTCTATATGTTCTAGATTTTTTACTATTTTGTACCAAAATTTTGAAAATTTATAATGTGGAAACTGAAAAATCGTCAAATCATAGCGACCCCTAAACACTACTTTATCTCGCTGAAATTTTGTATACTGACAATTGGGATCAAATCGAGTAAAAAAGCCCTGTGGAAGAAGAAAAATTAAAAAACATATTTTTTGAACCACCCTAGCACACAGTGTGCCTTTTTCCAGAAAAAGTGCATACATACATAGGTAAGATAACTTATTTCGATCGTCCAAGGTGCAATAAGTATAGTCCCGGATCTGTAAGTTCACATTTTTGACACATTTGTTTTGAAGTATGTCGCGATGTGGCTAAGATGTATCATTTGCCAAATCTAACGATTAATTTCGAATTGGTTGAATCGATTAGGCCCCATGTACAAGGAGGCGCTTAAACAAATATACGATTTCTATCAACTTACTGAAATGTCATTTGAATCGAAATGAAACTAGTTTAAAAATAAAAATGAATGAATGATAAATGACATGATAAGTAAATCCTGCGTGATAAATTAATATCGTAAAATACTCACTAACGAAGATCCGCAAAAATGTAACATGTGCTAGATTATGTTTAAAGTAAGCGAAACATTGTTTTTAAGTAGTTGATTTTTTTAAATATTATTACAGGATTTTATTTAAAAGTTCATTAGGTTGCGCGAGTTTGCGTATTGTGGACGCTGTCATGTGTCAAAAAGAGGTTCTTAGAAATCTGGGACAATAGTTATATTTCATATTCGTTGACGGCGTATGTCATGTTTATATTAAGATACCTATTTGACAATGACTCGACAAAAATAAAACTCAACAGTGCCTTGAACTGCTTGAGGTCAAACACGTTCACTGCGAAACAGGTCATTCTGACCCTGTTCTGGACTTCCCCCTGGTGCGGCGACAGAAATGCGTAACTTTACCCTAGTGCGAAGCCCATAACATTGTGATATTTTATTATTTTATATAGTCAAGTATACGTTTATATTTGTCATTTTACACTCTACTTGACAGCATATAAATTAATAAACAGGTCACATATGTCCTGTTCGCACCAGTCTTAAACTTTTGTTATTCAGTGCGGAACAGGGCCTATAATGACCTGTTACGCACGACCTTGTATAGCACTGGAGCAAAGTGCAAAATGCATTAGTGTTGTTACCATATTATCAATCCACACGTTATTTTGTGGTGAAAAAATGTGTTTCGATTGTTTTAAATGAAATTCGTTAAATACAATATAACGCTTTTATACGCAAAACGCTTACAATTTTGCTAAATATTAATACGTAAAAATATATTGTAAAAAGTTTAAATTGCTTGATGCAAAATATTTACTAAAATTTCTAAAAATCGTTTTTTAAATAATGTTAAGAGCAAAGTTAAAAGTTTTGGTTGTATATAAAAATCTGGTTACATTAAAGGTAAAGAAAGTAAGAATTGGATCGATATATTATTAGTTCGTTTATTTTCCTCATCACTACTAAATCATCGACATTTTTACCTGTGCCCGTTCTGGCTGTGCGGTACAAGTCAATATTGACCTGTTAATTAATTCGTCTATAAAATCTAAAAGAACAGTCATCAACTTCGGCGAAGACAGTATTGTGTAGATTAGTTATTAGACTAAACATTGTTTCAATAAAATTTAATAAATGTGTATCTGGTAAAGGTATTTTAGGTAAAATATGAAACCCTCCATACAAGCTGTAATTGACTTGTACCGCACAGAGAGAAAGCTCAATACAGGACTCTCATGGGTTGTAACGCACTGAGAGCGAGTTCACAAAATCCGGCTCCGCAGTGAACGTGTTAAGACAGTCCTGTAGGGACCTTATTAGACTCACACTAACAACTGTCAAAGTCGCATCATTTCAAAATCAACAGATTAAATTATGATACCCATTTGAAGGTAGCGAACCGGCCAAGCCAAATAATTTTAACTAACGTGTTTGTGAATTTACGGAATTATAAGCTTGGCTCTACACGAGATCAGATCTGATAAGTTTTCGACAGGCCAGCCTTATGTTCTCGTCTTGGCAACATTTTACATGAACATGTTTTTCGTGCAATTTCACTGCTTTTTAACCGACTTCAAAAAAGGAGGAGGTTCTCAATTCGACTGAATGTTTTTTTTTTTTATTTATTTTTTGTATGTATGTTACTCGATATCTCCGAGAATCGTGGACCGATTTTCAAAATTTTTTTTTTGATCGAACCGGTATAACCCCGAGATGGTCCCATTGGTACCAAGTCAGGGTCTGATGATGGGATCCTGGAGAAATCGAGGGAACTCTTCAAATGTTATAGGCACATGTAATGTTTTTAGTCTATTTTTCAAAGGTACACCAGTATTTACGTCTGATGGTAATAATTTTATGTGGCTGAGCTGATGATGGAAGGTCAACTCCTCAATGGTTAGGAGTTAAAGGATAATTCTTTCATTACTGTACATGTATTCGGACTGATACATATAATATCACTAGGAACCACTAAAAATCAACAAATAAATAAACTTTTTAACAAATTAAAAATAAAACCGCCTTCAAAAATAAGCGCGTTACAAAACACGGAGAAACTAAAAAGCCAAAAATAATAAACCTTTCAATTCAGATTTCTTATCGTATTGCAATAAGCTAAACATCCAAATTATAAACAAATCAATTATTTTTGGAGTCGGTACCAGCCTGTGTATGGTTGGGTGGGGCAAACAGGCAATAGCAAGGCGACGAATAGGTCTGGTACCACAGATGTCATATATACCATAGATCAAGCAAACGTATCTACTTAGCGTGTCAAATGAACTCAGTGAAATCCACTGAGTTGTCCGTCTTTACTCGCAGCTTCCAGCTTTCGGGCGTCAATTTTTGTAAGTTGAAGTCAACCAAAATATAAAAAATGCCTCGTTACGTGATATTCAATTGCGACAACACAAAAATTATGAACAATCAAGAGCCTGAGACATATTTAAAATTACAGGCAAGAATCAACTTCAGTACAAAATTTGACACGCTCGGCCCCTATACAAATATATGAATTTGTTTCTTCTATCTAAATTAAGTTCTGTGTCTGGTACCGACTACAAAAATAATTGATTTGTTTATAATTTGGATGTTTAGCTTATTGCAATACGATAAGAAATCTGAATTGAAAGGTTTATTATTTTTGGCTTTTTAGTTTCTCCGTGTTTTGTAACGCGCTTATTTTTGAAGGCGGTTTTATTTTTTGTTAAAAAGTTTTTGTAAGGTGTAAATTTTGATGAACATCAATGGGTCTGTCAGTGACAAAATCGAGTATTTTTAGATATTAATGAAATTAAAAGTATTAAGAGCTATGCAATTGAAATATTGTATATTTGATATGTTCACTATTGCCATGAAAATTTTGCAGACCTGGTTCACCAAACAAAAAAAAACCCGACGAAATGCTTCTAGAAAAGGTAGGTTGCACGCTATTCGCTCGGCCCGTCTTGGCGCTACTACGCTTGGCACTACCGTGCAGATCAACCTATTAGGTTCATACATCATAGAATAATATAGGAAGGACCCAGTACATACTGTGACACCAAACTACGTATAACATGTGGCTATATATAGCACTAGCGATCCTTGCTATTGTTTATTATATGTTTACAAGCCTCAGATATGATCATTGGGAGAAAATTGGAATACCAACTGCGTCAGGGAATGAAAGGTTTTTTGGACATTTCAAACCTATTATATTGGTGAAAAAACATTTCGCTGAATTGTATGAAGCTATGTACCTACAAGTAAGTTTTAAATAAGACTCATTCGATTCCCATTAAGTGTGATATTTTCTAATAAGATATCGGTACCTCTATTTAATAAAACCATATAAGGTACAGCGGGGCAAATCCCGACTGGGGGCGATTGTAACTGATTCATTTTTAGGGTTCCGTACCTCAAAAAGGAAAAACGGAACCCTTATAGGATCACTCGTGTGTCTGTCTGTCCGTTGTCACAGCCAATTTCTCCGAAACTACCGAACCGATTAACATGAAACACACATGTGACCCAAAGGCGATGTTTTATCAGGCCAGGCTTGCCTGCCAGATTACACGTGTATTTGGGTGAATCTACAACGATTCATTAAAAACAGAAGTTTTCTTCCTCTTCTGTCTTAAATATGTAGATACCTTCGTTTTCTTCGTTCAACTTTAACTGTAAAATAAATATGAATACCTATATCATTTTTTGCAACAGCCGCATACATGGTGAGACTAAAAGAGACTAAAAGAGACTAAAAGAGAGAGAGAGGAATTTTTGTAAAAAAAAAAAAATCTTTGGTTTAGTAGCCAATCAAAATGTATGAGTGGGGGCATAAAAATGCGGTTGTCACTTGAACATTCCATTTATACCATTAACTATTTTATTTTAAAACGTTGTAATTTGCGAACTTTTATATTTTTTCAATTTTTATATTTTTACTTTTTTTTTAAACATTTTTTTCAGGTGCTCGTATAGCCCCATTACACGTAAAGACTGCTATCTAATCATCAAGATCCTCGATAGCTTCAGGCTGACACCTTCACCGAAAACCGTGTACCCTTTCGAGATCGACCCTACACGCTAACTTTCCGGACAAAAAGTGGTGTTTGGGTGAATTTTGAACCACTCACTCAGTAATGCATATACAGATATGACTTAGATTGATGATTGAAAACAAAATTACACTGATGTTTTATACCTATCGACATGTATTATTTTATAATTATAATTCAACATAAAAATAAACTTAATACATTGTGAGTTTATAAACTTTCTAATAAAAATTTGATTGCCAGCAAAGTACCTATTAACGATGTGAGTAGTTGGCAGTTCACTACAGGCAGCACGCAGTACATTAAATGAGGCGGATTTCGAAAAATTAACTGTGTCGTTAAATTAAATATCTTTACGATGTTTTGTTGATAAGCAACTGCTAATGGATATTATTGTCAGTTTTAATAAATGTCCGCATGGTGGTAATACACTGTATATTTCACTAAAAGAAAAAGCAGCTACATTGCACGAAACATGTTTATTCCTCCATTTTCCTTCACACAAAAACACAATCAGTCCTACAACTAAACCAACACTTTATTACGATAGTATTACAGAACCCTTTGTCCACAAAAAGGGAAGGAATATCAGTAACCGCTTTCCGTAACGCTCATTCAATACGGTGATATCTCATTTTGACGCGCGACTGAAGCGAAGAATGGCGATTCGGCCCTTAAGGGAGGGCGCAAGTTATAGGAACTTACCGAATTTATACGGGGCAGATTTTTTATATAAATCTTCTGTATAATGTTAGCGGGGCTCTGAACAGTTCTGACTACTCTTCTGTCAGTGGTCGAGAAGTCAATATGGCCTGCAAATCGAATCAGAAGAGCGTCGGTCTAAGCGGTTGTCTACCTCGTCTGTTGCACTATACACCCTATATATTGTATTGTTTATTTTATTAACTAAAGAGTATTTGTAGCGTTTACATTTAAGGTGGAAGTATATACCTACATTAATTATTCAAGACCAAGTCCGTTTTACTGTTATTGATAAGCCAAGTACACAACGGGTGCTGCTCTAATTTTGTCGGTTTGCATAATAAATTGTATAGTGTCAAACACGTGTCAAATTTGTTCCAACAGTCGCCACTAGCGTTACAGTTGGACATAGTAAGATGACGTGTATTTGAGATAATCAGCGTCACTATGTCACGCACGTCGCCGAAAGAGTACCTAACGGTATTCTAAAGATCTCCCCAGACATATCGACGCGGATTCGGCAAAAGCAAAAGCTGGCCAAAAATCGCTCGTTAGTTGAACATGCGTACGGCTGCGTTCAGCGACGACGTCGTGTAAGCGTCTTCATACCAATGAACAATTTTAGGTGGCTGGAGCCGATTCCGCGTCGAAAAGTTTGAGGCAACCCTAATAAGTCAAAAAATCCTAATGCACTAACGCTCACGATAATATCTCTTGCATAGCTATCTATCTCTATCGCTCTTACATATTAGCGCGACAGAGCCAGACTACGTTTCTGCGGCGTTTCGCATCGTAGAAATGCCATTCGGCTACGGGGCCTGATCTCTTCTAACTTGGTCCACGCTGTATTTATTTCGCCCGAGGCTGCGGCCTCTCGGCACTGAACATTGAATTTCGTGTCGCATTTTTCCGAGTATCGTCCCCACATAAGAACAAAGATTGCTTTGCATCGAGAATTTTATAATACATTCGTATACCTTGTCTCTGTCTAATATAAATGAGAAATTTTGGTTGTGAAGAGCGTGCATAAAAGATTACTCACGTCAGAATAAGTCATTAATTTTTACAGGAGTCGATGTCTTGGAGATTACGTGACATTTGCTGCAATCCCCCTACTGTTCCGTCTTGGGTACTTAGAAAAATGCACAAAATATGCTCACGATAATATCTGTTTCGTAGCATCTACATTACTCTGTCGCTTTTGCGTATTGGCGCGACAGAGCCAGACTGCATTTCTGTCGGCGTCTGGCGTCGATGATTGCCATTCGGCTACGCCCCCCGTCCCGTTCGCGTTCTAGCGTTAGTCATCTTTTATTTACTATTTCGGTCGCATTGTTGTCGTCAGGATATAAAAGTACGAATCAAATAAATTTTGAAAGGTAAGTATCTTTTTCTCAAGGACACCAATAATCCACGATACAGGTGAACATTTTCTGGTATAGACTACTGTGAAAATAGGCTATCTCCGACGCTCTCAACAGCCAGCACAAACCCAGCCGCTGCACCCGAAACCGGCCAGGAAATGATGATGATGATGAAGCTACTGTGACTGTTTATTTAGCAAATGTAATATTCAACAAAAATAAACTGAAATAAAATGGGTCCCTTATACTCTTAACAATAAGATCGTTTAGAATAAAATTCCTCGTCATTGTTATGATTTATTTCTCAAAATGCAACTTAAAGCTAAAACTTAAATTTACTTTTACTTTCAAGTGATCAGAACATTGAACAACCGTATTTGTAGTTGTTTAATTTTTTTAGAATATTACAATTTATAGCATAATAAATACAAAAACGACACAAATGATTCCAACTGTCTTAAAGCAAAATGTATAAAATAACACTGATCTGCTTTCTATCCACAGTAAGAAAATACGTGATTTGAGAATATTTTCTTCCTGTCAAAAAGAGCACCCTCTTGACAATAGACATATTTTCTGGTCAGATTTTAGTTGTACTGTATTAGAACAATTACTAATTAATCGGTTCAAATTTAACCCAAGAACCACCAACAGGACGAAAAGTCAAAGTGAAGCGCGGGTCAATCTCAAACGGATACTTCGTTTTAGAAGAAGGCACCAGCTTGAAGTTGTCGAGAATCTTGATGATGGCTATCTTAATGTGTAATGTGACCATGCGAGCACCTGGAACAATATTTTGTTTATGTAAAGTTTTGTTATTTAATTAAAAGAATTCACACGATAATGAGTAAAACATTGTCTAGGTACATACTATCCCCCTTATTCATAAACACTCTAAAGTTATCAAGCAATCGTTTGTCCCTTTCTATAACACCAATACGTCGCAAAGGGACAAACGAACATCATCAGCTTATGACTTTAGTGATCGTTTATGAGTAAGGGAGGGGGGGTAAAAGTATAAATACGAAAGAACGCAACATTTGGTAAACAGATAATTTAAGTTTCGAAGATGGGTGTAGGATATTTTAATCCCGGCTTAATAATTTTGCTCAAATGAAATTATTATTGCCTCTGGTTAGCAGGCGCTCTCCAAATTATTAATCCCACGCAAACGACTCACGGACAAAGGTAGTTTAAAATAAACAAAAGACAACAGAACAGACCATTGCTCTTGTTTTGGATAAATTGTGTAGGCACAGTTATAAGAAAGAGTACTATGGTAGTAGGAAGAAATTTCTTGTAAATTACCAATACCAATACTTTTTGGGTCCCTCTCCAAACGGCATATAAGTAAACTTCGGTCTCTTAGCCACCTCCTCTTCAGTAAACCTCTCCGGGTCAAATTTCTCCGGATCCGGGTAATATTTGGGGTCCTTCTGTATACTGGCTACTGGTATGACGATGGATGTTCCCTTGGTGATCTTGAAGGGTTCGGATCCAGGCACGGGCAAAAGGCAGTCGTTGGTACATTCACGGGTGAGGAAGAAGCTGAATATGCGGAGTGATTCTGAGGAGTAAATGAATACAGATTGAGTTTAAAGGCCACGGTAACTCGAGTTATACTAGACCGCCTGTAGTTGTTTGAGTAGTCACAATACAAGCATTCTGGAGTTAGTCACTACCTAAACTACTACAGTCCCGACCGGTCGTCAAAATCTTACATGCGTTGTCTCGGCTTTTGGCCACGGCTGGTCATGGCTGGAGTCAACTTGACAGCTACTCTAAAAGTCTTATGAAAGCAACTGACATATAACTTTCCAACTCAAAAGGAAAACTATCTAATTTTGGTTTAGCCCGATTTCCTTATAAAGTTTCTCTTTAAAAAAAAAGCGACTGGTAAGTATCAAATAAGCAATACGAGAATATACTGCCTAAATTCTTATTAGTACAAGCCGAGGATTGATCACACATCCCACCAGTCAACAACTATCAACCAAAACTATTTTTTTTTTTCTAAAATGCTAGCACATAAAACAATATGTTATGATATGCACAGCACGTTTATTTCTACTTTACCGTTGTAAACCATTTCAAGATATTTTGCGCCTTCAATATCCTCAGCAGTGAATTCTCCTTTGTTCCTCGCTTTTATCTCCTTGATTTCAGCTCGGAGTCTATCCTGGATATCAGGGTGTATTGAGAGCTGAAATGAGTGATTGGTTGTATATCTATATAATAATAGGCCTTTACATCTATGACAGATGATTTAAGCAGCATCTGAAAAATTACCTTGTAAAATATAATGTATCACTAACACATACCATAACACACACACAACACACACACACACACACATAACAACACACACATAACAACACACACACAACACATAACATGTGTGTCACTAGAAAAAGGCGCGAAGTTTTTTAATTTCCTGTAGGACTTACACTTTTAAAATTTACTGCTTTTTCTAGTGTCGGAAATGCTTTCACAAATTTTAGATAAATAAAAAAGGAGGATAACATTAGATAATCATTGATCATGATTTTAACTAAAATACTTACAATGTATAAAAGCATTGATATAGCGTTACTTCCAGTTTCGAATAAATCTATTATGAATACGAATACTTGTCCGCTCATATATTCATCAGTAATTACTGAAAAAAAAAATATAACACATAAATAGGTACTTAGGTACAAAACAGGTGAAATTATGTCTTAACTACTGGTCTTACCGCGAACACCTCAAGGGACCGGTTTTTAGGGTTCCGAAGTCAACTAGGAACCCTTATAGTTTCGCCATGTCTGTCTGTCCGTCCGTCCGTCCGTCCGTCCGTCCGCGGATAATCTCAGTAACCGTTAGCACTAGAAAGCTGAAATTTGGTACCAATATGTATATCAATCACGCCAACAAAGTCCAAAAATAAAAAATGGAAAATAATGTTTTATTAGAGTACCCCCCCTACATGTAAAGTGGGGGCTGATATTTTTTTTCATTCCAACCCCAACGTGTGATATATTGTTGGATAGGTATTATAAAATGAATAAGGGTTTACTAAGATAGTTTTTTGATAATATTAATATTTTTTGGAAATAATCGCTCCTAAAGGACAAAAAAGGGCGTCCCCCCCCTCTAACTTTTGAACCATATGTTTAAAAAATATGAAAAAAATCACAAAAGTAGAACTTTATAAATACTTTCTAGGAAAATTGTTTTGAACTTGATAGGTTCAGTAGTTTTTGAGAAAAATACGGAAAACTACGGAACCCTACACTGAGCGTGGCCCGACACGCTCTTGGCCGGTTTTTGAATTTTGAACGCACTGCATGAATGCTATTTTTGAAAAAAGACGGCTAGTAATTTAAATCTAGTGATAATGACCACTCATTTTCGATTCTGTTAGAACGAAATTCGCGAAATCGAATGGTTGACATACAAAAATCGGCTCTTAATTACATTCGTCAATGCCTTAGTAGGAATAAAAGAGAAAGATGCATTGAAAATCTCGGTGTTCTGTGCACATCATTCAACCCGTGACCATCTCATGGCCAATTGATAACGTTACTCATATGTTACGCTATAAAGATTTTGTCGGCCAATTTATATCAATCACTGCCGAGAGACATCTGAACAAAAATGTCATATATGCCAATATGATTCGAAAGCTAGTCGTCATTGTTCTTATGTAGTTAGGATTTGTCGTTGCAAATTGGTCTCAATTACTCGAAATTGTTTTTGGTAAAGTTCGCATCCAACTTTAAATATCTCCGGGTGCCGAGCCAGCATCACAACCGCTTACCCTAATATCGTCTCTCTATCCCTCTTCCGTACGTGCGCGACAGAGCCAACTAGCTACGATAAGATATAAGCGTAAGCGATTGGGACATTGGCTTGGGCAACATGTTTTCATTATTTTGTCCTTACTCATTATTTACCTGAACTAATTAATTATTTAATAGGTATGTTTAATATAGGTACCATACCCCCTTTGGTGTCATTTTCCTTCTGCGTTAGAAGCAGTTGGATCAAGTCGTTTCGTTTTTCACCGGTCTCTATTCTCTGTTTCACAATCTTACGGGTCATCGCAAGCATCATGTGTTGCAGATTTAGTGTTGCTAATCTGAAAATAAAAAGAAATTGTCAAAAAAACTAAAAGAAATGACATACATAAAAATTGGGCGATATAACTCTGATTATCTCTCGTCTGCGACTAGGCATAGTCTTCCTCCTTTAGAAAAAAGAAGAACCTATCTTGATTTTTTGGTTTTATTTAAAATTATTAATAATCACATACGAAAATTGCCTATTATGTAAAAGTACGTATTTCAGCATCAATACTGTTAGTGTTAAATACATACCTACAGCGCATAGTTGTTAATGAGGTTCAGAAAAGGGGACGGACTGAAAATCAGCGCTGCGCAGTCAATTTGTAATAAAATGGCTGCGCAGCATAACATGCTGAGCCTAGGGTTGTAAATAGAAAAAAACCAAATGTATTTTTTTCAGAATTGTGAAAAAAAACATGAAAAAAACCGAGCACCTTGGTTTTTTTTCTAAATATGGTTTTTTTTTCAGATGAACAAATAATACGACAATAACGGTTTTTCGTGAGTTGTAACGTGTTTCAATAACAATAACGTAAATTTTAATTCAATTAACATTCAGTATACAAACGTTTATTGGGGAATCCCCGATGCTGCGTGTAGCATGGAGAGGCGGTGGTGTTGCCAACAGTAAAAAGTGATAACTACCAACTACAGATTTCGTAAATGTTACTTTTATAAGACCAGAAATTAAAGTTATTTGATTAAATTCGTTTAATAGTTAACATTAAGTCTAAAAAACCGTATAAAAGTATTAACTACTTTCAAATTTTGAGATTTCGTACTTTAGAAAAAAAACATACTCCAGAAAAAAAACTGTTTTTTTTCACGGTTTTTTTTCATGTTTTTTTTCAAGCCAGAAAAAAAACCGTTTTTTTGCAACCCTAGCTGAGCCCGTTCCTTTTGACATGCATGCTAAGTAATTTTAATATTTTCGTGTAAGTAATTTTTATTTGTGTGTCAATAAATGTTTTCTTATTCTTATTCACATTGACCCCCCTTTTTATTAACAAATTCTTGAAAATATCTCGGTTCCACTCACGTTCTAAACCTACTTTTGCTAATTTCCTCCTTTGGTACACAGTATGTTAAAAACTCTTTCTTTAGGCGCACTTGTAACTTTTATAACAATTCGATTAATAATATTGATATTTTTGCTCATAATTTGTCCAGTTTCAAGAACAAGGTTCGACAATTACTGTTTTCTTGTTAACTGTGTTATTTTTTCATTAAGTAGATTTTATAACATGAATCCTTGCGTGTGTAATTTTGTTTACTATTTTTACTTTACTTGAATTTGATTTATCCAGTAATGTAGGAAACTCTAGGCCTAGATTTATATATGTTTTTGTAAACTGTATTTGTAAATGGCTGTTTATTTCCTAAATAAACTAAAATATATATGTATGTATATATTTTTTCATATATATACAATTATACCTACAGATATATATGAAAAGCGACCAAGACGTCCAGTGCCCGAGGCTGGAATCGGACAAGCGTACTCTGAAATCGTGGCAAATGCCTGTAACCTCTAATCCACCCTATAGTCTATTTCACAACAGTGACTATTGTCGCTCGAAAGCAACACTTCGCGGTTCATTGCCTGTCCAACAAGAAAATATTGACGCTGAGTAGGTGACTATTATGACTATGTTAGTTTTAGGTGAATTAGGGGAAGTTTTAATTTAGTTGTAATTTTAGGTTAAGTTTTATTTGTATTTTGGATGTCTGTGGTTTTTAGGGTTCCGTAGTCAACTAGGAACCCTTATAGTTTCGCCATGTCTATCTGTCCGTCCGTCCGTCCGTCCGCGGATAATCTCAGTAACCGTTAGCACTAGAAAGCTGAAATTTGGTACCAATATGTATATTGTATATCAATCACGCCAACAAAGTGCAATAATAAAAAATGGAAAAAAATGTTTTATTAGGGTAACCCTACATGTAAAGTGGGGACTGATATTTTTTTCATTCCAACCCCAATGTGTGATATATTGCTGGATAGGTATTTAAAAATAAATAAGGGTTTACTAAGATCGTTTTTTGATAATATTAATATTTTCAGAAATAATCGCTCCTAAAGGAAAAAAAAGTGCGTCCCCCCCACCTCTAACTTTTGAACCATATGTTAAAAAAATATGAAAAAAATCACATAAGTAGAACTTTATAAAGACTTTCTAGGAAAATTACTTTGAACTTGATAGGTTCAGTAGTTTTTGAGAAAAATACGGAAAACTACGGAACCCTACACTGAGCGTGGCCCGACACGCTTTATTGTATACCGGTTTTGTTGTATATTTTGTATGTTATTAATAAATATGTTATCAACATAGAAATAGGCACATAATTGTCAGTGTTAAAACAAGGGAGTGTACAGGCTGCTAATGGGTTGGCAACGCGCATGTGACACTCCTTGAGTTGCAGGCGTTCATAGGTTACGTTGACCGCTTTCCATCAGGCGGACCGTATGCTTGTTTGCCACCGACGCAGTATAAAAAAAAGTGTCAATGTCATTGTGGTGAAATAACCCACTGATCATGGCATGATTGTAAAGTTGCCGTGTAAAAAATCATTTCACAAAAACTTTTTCATGAAAAATCATCACACTGTAAAAATCAAGCATTTTCACGAAAAAAGATTCAAAAACTTATTTATCCAAATTAGGTAATTTTAATGTTTTTCCTCCTCAGAATCACGAGTCCTTTCGATCTACTACTAGGCAGAATAAAGCGTCCCAAATTTATTTTTTCCACTCCGTTACTATTTTTCAAACACTTTGTTCAGCGGTTACAAAGTGGAAAGTATGCAGAATAATCGAAAATTTAGGAACCATTATGTTGTCTCTCGTTTTTTTTTATCCTAGATCGAAAGGGCTCGCGATTCTGAAGGAATTAGGAAAAATGATTCTTCTCGCGAAAATGACCTAACCCCATTCGCTGATACTACGTCGACAGCCGAACTACTGCCGCAGAAAGGACATATCCGTTTAGTATAATAATATGTATTTTTAGTGACAATACGTCGACGATAGACGGAGCACTGTCAGCGAAAGGGTTAAAATAATGAACTTACCTTTGTGGGAAAAACCAACTTATTATTGGAAGATTTTGGAAGAAAAGCTTGATGTTATTTTTGATTGAGCTCTCAAATTTGATTTCTCTTGTCAAATGTGAAACTAGTGAATCATCATTCTCAAATGAATTGTTTTCTATGCCATATATGGCATTTCCTATGACATCAGTGCCATATCTCATTGCTAACTGTAAATAGAAAAGAAATATATTATAGTTACATCAAGTTTCATAATAAAAAACTCAGCATTAGGTTAGGCACTGGTCCTACCGCGAGCTAGTAAGCTATGGGCTATCGGCTATAAAAACGAACAAAAGATAAGCACTCCCGTGCAAATAAAAGAGACACTGCGATATTGCTATACCGCTGGGCGAGTAACTATAAACATCGCCGTGTCTCTTTTATGTACATTTAATGACTGTACCAATATGTATATCAGTCACGACGACAAAGTAGTAAAATAAAAAGTGGAAAAAAATGTTTTGTTAGGGTACCCCCCCTACATGTAAAGTGGGGACTGATTTTTTTTTCATTCCAACCCCAACGTGTGATATATTGTTGGATAGGTATTTAAAAATGAATAAGGGTTTACTGAAATCGTTTTTTGATAGTATTAATATTTTCGGAAATAATCGCTTCTAAAGGAAAAAAAAGTGTCCCCCCCCTCTAACTTTTCAAAACATAATATATATTATGTTTAAAAAATATGAAAAAATCACAAAAGTAGAACTTTACAAAGACTTTCTAGGAAAATTGTTTTGAACTAGTTTTTGAGAAAAATACGGAAAACTACGGAACCCTACACTGAGCGTGGCCCGATACGACCTTGGCCGGTTTTTGTAATTTATTTTGTAGGTACTACTATAAATATTTCAGTGACGAGACTACTAAATTTTATTTAAACTTTAGATAAGTTTCCTTTTCAAATTAACTTTTGTTTCCAAAGCTTTTGGCTTAGCACGCTGTTCAAGATTCCATTAAAAATACCAAAACGTTTACGTTAAAACACGTTTTCAAAGTTACTGTAAATAGTACGTGTACCGAACTCCTTCATAAAATTCAAAAACAACATCTGTAATTTATAGCTTACGTCTCGTGTCTCAATTTCCTTCGACTTGCTCCTCTTCACATGATTGATCATAACGTCTGCCACTTTGAATATATTGGGGAGGTATCCTCTGAGCTTGGCTAGAGTCAGCGAGGGTGTCACCTGGGCCCTGGTGGTCTTCCATTCCTCTCCGGATTGGAAGAATGGGTGGGCTGCCGCGAGTGGGTCGGCTTTCCTGTCAAACTGAAATTTTGAATTTATTAAGTACAAGCTTCGCTCGCATTAGAAAGAGACAAAAAGTAGCCTATGTCACTCTCCATCCCTTCAACCATCTCCACTTAAAAAAATCATGTCAATCCGTCGCTCCGTTTCGCCGTGAAAGACGGACAAACAAACAGACACACACACTTTCCCATTTATAATATTAGTATGGATTTTATCAAGAAGAGACTTGGAACTATGTGCGTCGGGTTACGCCCGACTCCCTAAGTATGAGGGCGCCTTGGCCACCCGGCTCTAACCGCATTTGTCGAGCTACGCCTAAGAGTTATTTTGATTCAGACAACGACGCTCATATAGAATAGGGTGTACATACATACATACATACATACAATCACGCCTGTTTCCCAGAGGGGTAGGCAGAGATCACGGATATATTTTACTACGATCCTGACAAATCACTTTCGCTTCACTCACTTTCATAACGTTTCTCATACACGCTCGTCGGTTTCGAGTACTTCTGACCAGGGTGGCTAGCTGGCTAGCCGAATGGCACAATCGCTCACGAAACGCTCACGAAACGAAGCGCTAGTAGATATCTATCTCTATCGCGCTTGCGTATTGGCGCGACAGAGCCAGCGGCGTATCGCTTTCGTTTGGCGTCGGAGAAATGCCATTCGGCTACGGGGCCTGGCCTTTTTGCAATATTTCCCCGATTTGAACAAGAAAAGTTCGCCTAGGTCTTCCATTTCCAACAAACCCTTCCACTCTTTTTTCATATACTTTCTTCGTTACTCTCGTCTCATCCATCCAATAGGGTGTACCTTATAATTATACGAGTACTAACATACATATAATATGTACATTTAATGACTGTATTGGTGACAGAACGACGTGGCCCTGTTAAATCGTCTGTTCTTGTATCAAATGTCGTAATATAGGTAATCTACTCGTATAATATACTGCAAAAGATGGAATGTTGATATCCTTGTATCCACTAAAGTAATAGCATCATCGTTTTAGCAGAACTACAATCCTTATAAATGTAGGTAGGTAAATACTGTGGAAGACTGGTACATTCTTAATTGCGATGTACTAAAGCTACAAGGTTGTCAGGAATACGATAAATGGTCATGATAAAATAAACGTTTTTATTTTTAGAGTGATGGAATTCAAAAAGGAGGCACACTCAAAGGTTATGACAGATGGCGCCACCTTATTAGTCCATTGCACAGATAAAAAAAATCATACGTGAGAGCGAGAAGATGATTTTTTTTTCTCTCTCTCTCTCACACATATGAATGACAGTGACATGCCTAAACACTTGCACAGGGGCCGCCTAATAGCGGGATAGAATGTCAGTTGTGTCTCCTCATTGGATAGCAACAAAGACATATGTAACTCCGTATAGACGGATAAAGTCTAAGAAAAAAACGTACCTGAAAGCCCTAGAGAAAAAGGTACGGTGGCCTAGATGGCGTTACACCTTTGGGGAGCGCTCGGCTAGATGGCGTTAATATTTATATTTGACATTTTAACACATTATCAAGCTAACAATATGGGCCAAATTGTCAAAACTGAGGTTCAAAAGTTTTATGCTTGTGTCGAGAGATGGCAGTCTATGCACTGTGATTACACATTTTACTTTGACAGTAACTCTCTATAATACTTGATCCTCTTTGGATAGCAATGACAAATTAACTAGGTACGATTGGAAAAATCATATAAAAAAATATTTTTATCAATCAGCAATCAAACTCGACGTAATCTGTATACACACACTACCACTACAGACTGAATAGTAGGTATCAGATCAATATCGATTTGTACATAGGCATAATTAATAATTTCATAATATTTTGTAAATTATTCATTGTAAATTATTAAAGCGTTGCTGTCTGTAGATAGAGATGATTTATAGGTTTAATTTTTGTTTACACATTTGTCTGTCTCTGTGAAATATTTTTAATGAGTCCGATGTTTTTGTTTGTGCAATTTATAAACTGATAAACACTATCTGGTGTTTACTAAACAGTAGCGTAAAATATATTATAATTGTATCAAAGAAATTGTATAAATGTTAAAAGACATAGTCGTGTTTATTGTTACAATAAATTATCATGACACAATACTTATTACAGTTATTAATTCTGTCTCAGTTTAGGGTTAAATATTAGAATCTATATTAGCATCTATTACAGAATATTAGCATATTAGCAGAATATTAGCATCTATTATCATCTCACTGGTTAAAGTGGATGTGAATACATATAGTGACTTTACATTTACGTATTTAGGTCGAACAAATTTGAGACACAACCGGTCAAGTGTACCTTGATGCAATGCATGATGTAGTAGGGGTTTGCACATTTATACAATACTAGCTTTTGCCGGCGGCTTCGCACGCGTTAGTTAGAGATAAAAAGTAGCCAATGTCACTTTCCATCCCTTCAACTATCTCCACTTAAAAATCACGTCAATACGTCGCTTCGTTTGGCCGTGAAAGGCGGACAAACAAACAGACACACACACTTTCCAATT
Organism: Leguminivora glycinivorella; assembly: GCF_023078275.1. Classification (NCBI taxonomy): domain Eukaryota; kingdom Metazoa; phylum Arthropoda; class Insecta; order Lepidoptera; family Tortricidae; genus Leguminivora; species Leguminivora glycinivorella. Next base: position 22,014,569 of record NC_062974.1, read on the forward strand.
TAGAATATTAGTATGGATAAAACGCCGAACGTGTAAAAGAACGTTTTCAGCAACATTTACGTCATACGAGTAAATGTCATAATAAAAATACGGATAAAAAACATGTTAAGTATTTTTTTTTGCCGGGAGAGATAAAGGGATATTGTGTCATACGAACAGAGGGACAAACGGACATGTCGACAGGTTGCTTTTTTCTTATTTTGGCAAGAAACCCTAACAAGGTCTTTTCTGTGGATACAGATGAATACGTATATAAGAACTTACCTTAATGCCAGCGGAGTTGAAGCTTGAGAACTCCGAAACCACGATCGTTTTAATGATGTCCAAGTCCTTAACCATCAAAGTCGGAACATTCATCGAATAATAGCCAACCAACGGAGCATCGGGAAATTCTCTACAAAACAACACTTTTTAGACCAGGAAAAATAGCTTGACCTGGACATAATTCGATAACCGTAATTTTCTTTTTCTGTCGTATAAAGTATCATTAGTGATAGTTAAAATACAAATTATTAATCAAATTAGGGTTCTGATTCAATTTAAAAAAAAATAAAAACGAACTTTGAATATTTTTTGATTTTATAACTAAAGTATTAAATGTAATCCGGAAAAAGTGCTTGTATTATGTTGTGACACCTGCATTTCATATAAAAACATCTAATTTTTATAAATAATTCATACAGAACTATCATTTATAAAGAAGGTTTAGTAAGTTACACATTTTCAGGAGTATTTCACTAGAAAATATTGTTAACCGTAATCCTGCAATTTATTATGAATATAATATTACGTGTGTTGATAAATTATTAAAACTTATACCAATACTTTTGGCGCTTGTTCAAAATCTTAAATATTGATAATTTTAGGAAAGGAAAAATACCTAACTAAATTGAAAGATGGTAAATTTTGCCGTTAATATATTCTTAGTACTATACGAAATCAATTAAACAACAAATATGTAAGATTCATTACTTAATTGATATTTTTCTTACTTGCGCTTTAATATGAACGTTATTACCTGCAGAATAAGGTCGTGCACAGAGTAGGTATAGCTAGTATAGTAGTAGCGGGAACGGGCGGCGAGTCGTCAACACGTGTTTCGCTCTGCGATATCAAGGGCGCCGCGTTTTCAAAACGCTTCGATAACAAATATTTCACCGTCCAGTATAAGAGAGCTCCCTTATTACAAGTGACAAAAGTCATACAAATCAATTAGTCCGATAGGTCACGTTAAACTGGTCAAGTCGTTAGCTCAATAATAGTACCTATCGAGCTTGACGAGATGCTTGGATCACAACAACGTAATATGTATGAAAGCTTGCGGCGCTTAAGACTGTATTCTTTCGAGTCGTGTGTAACGTATTTTGGCGAGGCAAATTTGAAGCACAGTGCGTGTCTGTCTCACTCACTCTTACGGTAAACCTAATGAACTGTTTCACTTTCAGAGGATTTTTGAAGTAATTTGGGTAATATGACATTGTCGCGGTGAGGTCTTTCCGGTACAAATTTATCGGTGGATCTTTTCGGATTTGTGGATGATGAGCCGATGCGATGTCGCTTCATTTTGAAGTGTCGACTCTCGCGAGGGAGTTCTTAGAGGACCGCGAGGAGCGCGTGTGACTGTTGAGTTTTTGAATGATTTGAAGTTTGTGAATGATTTTATTTTGTGTGTATTTGTGTGGGCATGAGGTGTTTGTGTTGCGAGAGTCAAATCAATAATATGAGTGGTACAAATTTTATTAGGGGGCCTCATGTGTGAGAAACTCAACACTCGAATGCTGCGTAACAATGCGAGCCGAAATCGCCTAATCGGAAGTGTCCGACTTGGTATCGACTAATCTATACACGTTGTAACATGAGAAACCAGAAATCAAAACCTGGTTTCTGGTATCTGGTACCCGGTAACCGGTAACCGGTAACCGGTAACCGGTAACCGGTATCCGGTATCCTGTATCCTGTATCCGGTATCCGGTAACCGGTATCCGGTATCCGGTAACCGGTAACCGGTATCCGGTAACCGGTAACCGGTATCCGGTATCCGGTAACCGGTATCCGGTAACCGGTATCCGGTATCCGGTAACCGGTATCCGGTAACCGGTATCCGGTAACCGGTATCAGGTAACCGGTATCCGGTAACCGGTATCCGGTAACCGGTATCAGGTAACCGGTATCCGGTAACCGGTATCCGGTAACCGGTATCCGGTAACCGGTATCCGGTAACCGGTATCCGGTAACCGGTATCCGGTAACCGGTATCCGGTAACCGGTATCCGGTAACCGGTAACCGGTATCCGGTAACCGGTATCCGGTAACCGGTATCCGGTAACCGGTATCCGGTAACCGGTGACGGGTCTCCGGTATTCGGTGACCGGTAACCGGTAACCAGTAACCAATGACCGTTAACCGGTATCCGGTAAACGGTGACCGGTAAACGGTAGACAGTAACCGGTAACCAGCATCCGATATACGGTATCCGATATCCGGTTTCCCGTGTTCGGTTTCCCGTTTCTGGTTTGGTTTTGGTTTTGGTTTTAGTTTTAGTTCTGTTAGTTTAAACAAAAACAAAACTGAAAACGAAAACGGAAACCGAAACGGGAATGGAAACGAAAACCGAAATCGAAACCGAAACCGACACCGAAACCTACACCAAAACCGACACCGAAACCAAGACCAAAACCGAAACCGAAAAAAATATTTAAGTTCCTAGAAGTAAAGAGTGACAGAGATAGCACTATAATCATTTAAGTTCCTGGTAGTAAAGAGTGACAGAGATAGCACTCATGTTAGTCAAACTCGTGGTATGTGCACTTCCCGCACACAGTAAAGAGTGACAGAGATAGCACTATAATCATTTAAGTTCCTGGTAGTAAAGAGTGACAGAGATAGCACTGTAATAATAAAATTTATGTTCCTGGTAGTAAAGAGTGACAGAGATAGCACTATCATAATTAAAGTTCCTGGTAGTAAAGAGTGATAGAGATAGCACTCATGTTAGTCAAACTCGTGGTATGTGCACTTCCCGCACACAGTAAAGAGTGACAGAGATAGCACTATAATAATTTAAGGTCCTGGTAGTAAAGAGTGACAGAGATAGCACTATAACAATTTAAGTTCCTGATAGTAAAGAGTGACAGAGAATAGAGATAGCACTATAATAATTTAAGTTCCTGGTAGTAAAGAGTGACAGAGATAGCATTTTTGTTATTTAAATTTCTGTTAGTAAAGAGTGACAGAGATAGCACTATTGTTATTTAAATTTCTGTTAGTAAAGACGTAAAGAGTGACAGAGATATCACTCACGTTGGTCAAAGACGTGGTTTATGGACTACTATTTGGACCCCCCAATGTCACGCTTTTTAATCCTTTAACATGGATTGTCACATTTAGTATGACGTAATATATGAATGACGCCTAAAGATTGAGAGAGACAGCAATATTGTTCTTCAAATTCGTGGTAGTGAGAACAGGGTGCGTAGCCGAATGGCACAAACGCTCACGAAACGAAACGCTAGTAGATATCTATCTCTATCGCTCTTCCGTATTGGCGCGACAGAGCCAGTCTGCGTTTCGTTTTCGTTTCGCGTCGGAGAAATGGCATTCGGCTACGGGGCCTGAACAGACAGCACTATGTATCGCGCGGCCGCCGACTACGCAAGTCGCCGCGTAATTATAATAACCGTTCGGCTCCTTTTTAGATCGTGTACAGTCAACAACACAGCTGGCAAGACAAAGTGCCAAAAATATGTATAGAGTATTTTATTTCCTGTACAAGTGTTGGTACTTGGTACATTAAGGTATGTGTATACATATATTTGGCACTTTATCTGTATTCACAGCTGAGTTGCTGACTGTACCAATAACGATCAACTATGAACTTTTGTGGTTTGTTTTAAATAGTTCTATGCAGATATAGATTAGAATACCTATTCTATCGGTACTTTTTGTATAGGTTATTATAATAACTGGACAAAATAATTATAATCAGTGCCGGCGCACTCCGCGATCACGATTCTTTCGCCGAGCTACAAGGCCTTGATATATAGGATGTATTATTTTATCAGCAACAAAAATATGTGATGATATTGAATTAAGGCAAAACAAGACATATAAACGCTCTCCATTATTTCCTCCCTGGTTTATGAAGCTAGAACAATGATTTTTAACACATACGAAATTCGTACACTGAAATAAAGTGATGATACTATAAATATACTCGACATTCAAAGTCGATAATCTAGTGACGTGAGAAGTTATTGATATAACAGAATTTTGCACAAAATAGGCTCACCCTTTGATGTTGAAAATGCCGCCACTATAAAACAAACAGACCGCACACGAGCAGCCGACATTAAATTCTATTGCACGGCGCGAAGGTCGAAAGCCGCGCCCGCACCTGGGCGTAGGTAGCGAGATCGGGTGCACGTGCGCTTACCTTTGAAATCGCCGACACACAGGTGTCGCCGTTCGCCCTCTCTTTTCATTTATGTTTCTGTTTCAATCGGTTAGCCGTTTGCCGGCCGGCAATAAAGGTTGTTTTTTAACCGACTTCAAAAAAAGTAGGAGGTTCTCAATTCGACTGAATGTTTTTTAGGGTTCCGTAGTCAACTAGGAATCCTTATAGTTTCCCCCTGTCTGTCTGTCTGTCCGTCCGTCCGCGGATAATCTCAGTAACCGTAAGCACTAGAAAGCTGAAATTTGGTACCAATGTATCAATCACGCCAACAAAGTGCAAAAATAAAAAATGGAAAAAAATGTTTTATTAGGGTACCCCCTACATGTAAAGTGGGGGCTGATTTTTTTTTTTCATTCCAACCCCAACGTATGATATATTGTTGGATAGGTATTTAAAAATGAATAAGGGTTTACTTTTACTAAGATCGTTTTTAGGGTTCCGTAGTCAACTAGGAACCCTTATAGTTTCGCCATGTCTGTCTGTCCGTCCGTCCGTCCGTCCGTCCGCGGATAATCTCAGTAACCGTTAGCACTAGAAAGCTGAAATTTAGTACCAATATGTATATCAATCACGCCCACAAAGTGCAAAAATAAAAAATGGAAAAAATGTTTTATTAGGGTACCCCCTACATGTAAAGTGAGGGCTGATATTTTTTTCATTCTAACCCCAACATGTGATATATTGTTGGATAGGTATTTAAAAATGAATAAGGGTTTACTAAGATCGTTTTTTGATAATATTAATATTTTCGGAAATAATCGCTCCTAAAGAAAAAAAAAGTGCGTCCCCCCCCCCTCTAACTTTTGAACCATATGTTTAAAAAATATGAAAAAAATCACAAAAGTAGAACTTTATAAAGACTTTCTAGGAAAATTGTTTTGAACTTGATAAGTTCAGTAGTTTTTGAGAAAAATACTGAAAACTACGGAACCCTACACTGAGCGTGGCCCGACACGCTCTTGGCCAATTTTTGATCATATTAATATTTTCGGAAATAATCGCTCCTAAAGGAAAAAAAAAGTGCGTCCCCCCCCTCTATATTTTGAACCTTATGTTTAAAAAAATATGAAAAAAGATCAAAAAAGTAGAACTTTATAAAGACTTTCTAGGAAAATTGTTTTGAGAAAAATACGATAAACTACGGAACCCTACACTGAGCGTGGACCGACACGCTCTTGGCCGGTTTTTTGTTACTCGATATCTCCGAGAATCGTGGACCGATTTTCAAATTATTTTTTTTAATCGAACGGGTATAACCCCGAGATGGTCCTATTGGCACCAAGTCCCAGGCGGCGCGGCGCGCGCCACGCCGCCTGGGGCGCGTCTTACGTCCTTCCTATACAAAATGTACTGAGGAGACGATTTTTGAATTACACTCAGGTGGCGTGGCGCGGACGTCCGTTGCGCGCCCCGAGACACGCGACGCTCTGGTGTGGCCGGTACCTTACGTCCCTAACCTATTAACCGATCCGCCGCGGTGACGCGGCCGGTGCGCGGCGCGCTCTTCCAGGCCCGCGCCCCGCGCGCTCCCCGCCCCGCGACAGCCGCTCTACGACAACTTTGTACCCTTTTAAATTACTGACATTTACAGTTTCTTAAGCGCGACCTTCACAGTATTAATTTTGATAAAATCATGATTATAGTACACAAAAACCTGGTCTTAAGCAAAAAAATCTCAGTTACAATTTATACCTACTGAGAAATTCATGTTTATTTAAGCGTTGAAAATATATGTTTAAGATCGGTGTTAAATGTCTATATATACTTAATACAATGCAAATTGATATATATATCATGGTCACCATTTTTACCTACCTAGATATTTACATTAAATGAAAACGGTAAAAAAAAGTACACAATCAGATTTATTTTCTGTGTAATATCGCTAATAACTGATCGCATCTGAGTGCACCACAAAGTTAATCTAACAAAGTTTTCGGTTAACTATTTTGCTGTTAGCGAAAAGTGGGATAATGTACTTTATCTCATGATTTTTATAAGATATGAATACGATCGTCTTTTTTTTTATCTATGTACATAATTACTATTTGATGCTTAATAATAATACCCAATAAAATATCAAAAAGGACGAGTTATTGAATTATGTCCAGGGTACCTTACTTTTACTCCACTATTTTGTTAAAAAAAAATGGCACTCGAATTAGAACTGAAGACTAAAGTATATTATGTTTCAACGTTAAACAGAATAGTCAAATAATAACATAGGTACCCAAAATTTAAATTAAAAAAAAAACCGGCCAAGAGCGTGTCGGGCCACGCTCAGTGTAGGGTTCCGTAGTTTTCCGTATTTTTCTCAAAAACTACTGAACCTATCAAGTTCAAAACAATTTTCCTAGAAAGTCTTTATAAAGTTCTACTTTTGTGATTTTTTTCATATTTTTTGAACATATGGTTCAAAAGTTAGAGGGGGGGGGACGCACTTTTTTTATTAACACGCTTTTATTAGGTCGTCGTGTATGTAACTAACTATGTAATGGAATCTGCGGAGGCTAATTTAACCATCTTCCAAGGATCGTAGCGTAATGAAAATTGGCAGCTATATGTAGTTCCGATGACAATACAATAATATGGTACTGTTGAGCTGATCTGATGATGGAGTCGGAAGATATGAACTGGAACTACATGATGGAACATCGTATCATAGCCGTTTTTGGGTTTCTTAGAAAAGTCTTGTAATGAACTTTGACTACAATTAGGTTTCAAGGTCTGATGATGAAGCCGAAAGATATGAACTGGAACTACATGATGGAACATCGTATCATAGCTGTTTTTGGGTTTCTTAGAAAAGTCTTGTAATGAACTTTGACTACGATTAGGTTTCAAGGTCTGATGATGGAGCCGGAAGATATGAATTGGAACTACATGATGGAACATCGTATCATAGCTTTTTTTGGGCTTCTTAGGAAAGTCTTGTAATGAACTTTGACTACAATTAGGTTTCAAGGTCTGATGATGGAGCCGGAAGATATGAGCTGGAACTACATGATGGAACATCGTGTCATAGCTGTTTTTGGGCTTCTTAGAAAAGTCTTGTAATGAACTTTGACTACGATTAGGTTTCAAGGTCTGATGATGGAGCCGGAAGATATGAACTGGAACTACATGATGGAACATCGTATCATAGCTGTTTTTGGGCTTCTTAGAAAAGTCTTGTAATGAACTTTGACTACGATTAGGTTTCAAGGTCTGATGATGGAGCCGGAAGATATGAACTGGAACTACATGATGGAACATCGTATCATAGCTGTTTTTGGGCTTCTTAGAAAAGTCTTGTAATGAACTATGACTACGATTAGGTTTCAAGGCCTGATGATGGTGCCGGAAGATAAGAACAGAAAAAGGGGGGGGGGGGGGGCTCGAGAGGGGAAGCATGAAAGAAAGATCAACGTAGTATTTAAAAAAAGTTGGGTTAGCGTTTTCTTGTGACCTTTTTAGAGCAAACAAAGGGGGGCAAGAAAGAAAGATAAACGTTGTATTTAAAATAAGTTGGGTTAAGGTTTTCTTGTGATCCTTAAGAGCAAAGAAAAGGGGGGCTCGGGGGCGAAGCCCCCGCATGAAAGAAAGATTAACGTAGTATTTAGAATAAGTAGGGATAGCGTTTTCTTGTGACCTTTCAGAGCAAACAAAGGGGGGGCTCGGGGGCGAAGCCCCCGCATGAAAGAAAGATCAACGTAGTATTTAAGATAAGTTGGGTTAGCGTTTTCTTGTGACCTTTAAGAGCAAACAAAGGGGGGCTCGGGGGGCGAGGCCCCCCGCATTAAAGAAAGATCAACGTTGTATTTAAAATAAGTTGGGTTAAGTTTTCTTGTGATCCTTAAGAGTAAAGAAAAGGGGGCCAAGGGGGGCGAAGCCCCTCGCATGAAAGAAAGATCAACGAAGTATTTAGAATAAGTTGGGTTAGCGTTTTCTTGTGACCTTTAAAAGCAAACAAAGGGGGGCTCGGGGGGCGAAGCCCCCGCATGAAAGAAAGATCAACGTAGTATTTAAGATCAGTTGGGTTAGCGTTTTCTTGTGACCTTTAAGAGCAAACAAAGGGGGGCTCGGGGGGCGAAGCCCCCCGCATAAAAGAAAGATTAACGTAGTATTTAAAATAAGTTGGGTTAGCGTTTTCTTGTGACATTTCAGAGCAAACAAAGGGAGGCTCGGGGGGCGAAGCCCCCCGCATAAAAGAAAGATCAACGTTGTATTTAAAATAAGTTGGGTTAAGGTTTTCTTGTGACCTTTAAGAGCAAACAAAGGCGGGCTCGGGGGGCGAAGCCCCCCGCATGAAAGAAAGATCAACGTTGTATTTAAAATAAGTTGGGTTAGCGTTTTCTTGTGACCTTTAAGAGCAAACAAAGGGGGGCTCGGGGGCAAAGCCCCCCGCATGAAAGAAAGATCAACGTAGTATTTAGAATAAATTGGTTTAGCGTTTTCTTGTGACCTTTAAGAACAAACAAAGGGGGGCTCGGGGGCGAAGCCCCCTGCATCAAAGAAAGATCAATGTAGTATTTTAGATCAGTTGGGTTAGCGTTTTCTTGAGACATTTCAGAGCAAACAAAGGGGGGCTCGGGGGGCGAAGCCCCCCGCATAAAAGAAAGATCAACGTTGTATTTAAAATAAGTTGGGTTAAGGTTTTCTTGTGACCTTTTATGAGCAAACAAAGGGGGCACGGGGGCGAAGCCCCCCGCACGAAAGAAAGATCAATGTAGTATTTTAGATCAGTTGGGTTAGCGTTTTCTTGTGACCTTTAAGAGCGAACAAAGGGGGGGGCTCGGGGGCAAAGCCCCCCGCATGAAAGAAAGATCAACGTAGTATTTAGAATAAATTGGTTTAGCGTTTTCTTGTGACCTTTAAGAGCAAACAAAGGGGGGCTCGGGGGGCGAAGCCCCCCGCATGAAAGAAAGATCAACGTAGTATTTAAGATAAGTTGGGTTAGCGTTTTCTTGTGACCTTTAAGAGCAAACAAAGGGGGGCTCGGGGGGCGAAGCCCCCCGCATGAAAGAAAGATTAACGTAGTATTTAAAATAAGTTGGGATAGCGTTTTCTTGTGACCTTTCAGAGCAAACAAAGGGGGGCTCGGGGGGCGAAGCCCCCCGCATTAAAGAAAGATCAATGTAGTATTTTAGATCAGTTGGGTTAGCGTTTTCTTGTGACCTTTAAGAGCAAACAAAGGGGGGCACGGGGGGCGAAGCCCCCCGCACGTAAGAAAGATCAATGTAGTATTTTAGATCAGTTGGGTTAGCGTTTTCTTGTGACCTTTAAGAGCGAACAAAGGGGGGCTCGGGGGGCAAAGCCCCCCGCATGAAAGAAAGATCAACGTAGTATTTAGAATAAATTGGTTTAGCGTTTTCTTGTGACCTTTAAGAGCAAACAAAGGGAGGCTCGGGGGGCGAAGCCCCCCGCATGAAAGAAAGATCAACGTAGTATTTAAGATAAGTTGGGTTAGCGTTTTCTTGTGACCTTTAAGAGCAAACAAAGGGGGGCTCGGGGGGCGAAGCCCCCCGCATAAAAGAAAGATTAACGTAGTATTTAAAATAAGTTGGGATAGTGTTTTCTTGTGACCTTTCAGAGCAAACAAAGGGGGGCTCGGGGGGCGAAGCCCCCCGCATAAAAGAAAGATCAACGTTGTATTTAAAATAAGTTGGGTAATGGTTTTCCTGTGACCCTTAAGAGCAATTAAAGGGGGTCTATCTTTGACGGATAACTTACTAGGTATAAACATTTTTATGATAATACCGTAATAAGAAGGCAGCCGCTGGTTATTATTAAGTAGCAATTAGCAATAAGTACACGTTAAGCCACAAATGGCATGTAAAATCCGCCTACTTGAAATAAATTTATGTATAAATGTTAAAAGTATTTCATTATTAATGACTAAAAAGTATAAAATAAATTAATAGTTTAAAAAACACTATAAAACACGCTTTTATAAATGCACGTAAAAGCCAAAAATAAATTATGGATCGTTCAAGTTGTCTCTATTTGTGAGCTGAAGTTTAAAAACTATGTGCTTTTAATTATAATATTTGATTGTAAAAGCGTGGGGCGCTGGAACAGGAAAGACTTTCTTGTAAACAAATACTAATCCGAACTTCCTGGCGAATGAAGTTGCATAAGAACATAACGTTTACATATGCCGCCTAAGGGTTACCCAAAAGAACCAAAGATATTTATCTCGTCCACGAACAAGAACTCTGCATCCTGTCACTGTAGACACTTTCCCCTTTTGTACTTTGATTACCGGAAAAAAGCGGCGTTCTAAGTGTCGGTGACTGTCGACTCTCCTCGCTACTAGCGCATATTTTGTCTGAGTTCGACAAACTGGTACCCTACTTTGAACACTGACTTTTAATTGATTTGACTGTTTAATGTAGAACCTACTAGTCATGCTGCAACTCCAGTTAGCGCGTCAATCTGTGTAACCTCCTTCCCGTAGCATAGCATAATTTGATTTATCAGCAAGTTATACAAAAAGTCTTTCCTGTTCCAGCGCCCCACGCTTTTACAATCAAATATTATAATTAAAAGCACATAGTTTTTAAACTTCAGCTCACAAATAGAGACAACTTGAACGATCCATAATTTATTTTTGGCTTTTACGTGCATTTATAAAAGCGTGTTTTATAGTGTTTTTTAAACTATTAATTTATTTCCTTTAGGAGCGATTATTTCCGAAAATATTAATATTATCAAAAAATGATCTTAGTAAACCCTTATTCATTTTTAAATACCTATCCAACAATATATCAACAATATACAACAATATATCAATATATATGTATGTAGGTATATAATATGTAAGTAGTATGTATGTATATGTATGTGTAGGTATTATATGTATTATGTAGGTATATGCTTTTTAGCTACAATTAATTACTTTTAATTTAGTTTTTTTGCACCTCCTAATTAGTTAAAGTTATGAATACCATTTTTCCACTACCCAAAGGTTGCCTGGAAGAGATCGCTCTTTAGCGATAAGGCCGCCTGTTGTTTACCTCTGTAATAAAATTTATTGTAATGTGTGTGTTCCTATGTACATTTCTGAGGTTGTGCAATAAAGTGGATTTGTATTGTATTGTATTGTATATCACACGTTGGGGTTCGAATGAAAAAAAAAATCAGCCCCCACTTTACGTGTATGGGGGGTACCCTAATAAAACATTTTTCCCATATTTTATTTTTGCACTTTGTCGGCGTGATTGATATACATATTGGTACCAAATTTCAGCTTTCTAGTGCTAACGGTTACTGAGATTATCCGCGGACGGACGGACGGACGGACGGACGGACGGACGGACAGACAGACATGGCGAAACTATAAGGGTTCCTAGTTGACTACGGAACCCTAAAAAACACCGACGCACACACTCAGTCAGCTGAATTAGATCAGCTTATAAACAAAAGAACTAAATCTAAATCGGTTCATCCGGTCGGGAGCTATGATGCTTGATGATTGAAGAAGATGACATACTCGTGTATATATCGGTAATAATTGTGTAAACTGTGTCACTTTCAAGAAAAAGTCACACATTTTCGTTTGCCATAAGGACGCTTTGATAGCTTATTCGTATAAAGATACAAGCAACTCTCGTTCTTATGGTAAGCGACAAAGAAGGAACCTTTGAAAATACTGTCACAGAGCAATTTATTTAGAGTCATTCGAAGCTATATTGAAGCACTGGTAGCCTAGCGGTAAGTGCGTGCGACTTTCGTTCTGGAGGTCGCGGGTTCGAACCCCGGCTCGCACCAATGAGTTTTTCACGTATGTGCGAAATGTCACTTGATATTTGCTAGTCGCTTTTCGGTGAAGGAAAACATCGTGAGGAAACCGGACTAATTCCAATAAGGTCTAGTTACCCTTCGGGTTGGAAGGTCAGATGGCAGTCGCTTTCGTAAAACTAGTGCCTACGCCAAATCTTGGGATTAGTTGTCAAAGCGGACCCCAGGCTCCCATGAGCCGTGGCAAATGCCGGGATAACGCAAGGAGGATGATGATGATGATTGACAGCAATTTTGACAGCCTTGTCGGTGCGAATATTACTTTACTTTAAACGTTAAACTTCTATGAAATTAGAATTAGGTACAGATGTAGTGCGAAAAGAGTTTCCTTCGTATTTTTCCGGAAACGTTCGTATTTGTCATGCTAGTTCAGTCAATGTCAGTACATCTTGTACGGAGACTGACTGTAATAGCATGACACGTTCGTACGTTTCCGTAACAATACGACGGCAAATCTTTTCGCACCACATCTGTATGTCTTTTAAAAGTACAACTATCAAACCCTTTACCAACTTAGCTTACACTGAATCTAAACCTGAACAATAAAAAAAGCAGTGGACATCACAGATGTCATATATACCATAGATCAAGCAAACGTATCTACTTAGCGTGTCAAATGAACTCAGTGAAATCCACTGAGTTGTCCGTCTTTACTCGCAGCTTGCAGCTTTCGGGCGTCAATTTTTGTAAGTTGAAGTCAACCAAAACATAAAAAATGCCTCGTTACGTGATATTCAATTGCAACAACACAAAAATTATGAACAATCAAGAGTCTGAGACATATTTAAAATTACAGGCAAGAATCAACTTCAGTACAAAATTTGACACGCTCGGCCCCTATACAAATATATGAATTTGTTTCTTCTATCTAAATTAAGTTCTGTGGTGGACATGCAAATGCTGGTCATGTTCCTGACTTACTTATATATGGTTTCAATAACATCAACCAAATGTTTCTTCAGCAGCACAATCTGCTTGAAGTGCCCAAAGAACCACTCGTTCCCAGATGCCGTTGGTATCCCTTTCTTCTCCCAGTAGTCATATTTGCAACTTTTGAACACAAGGTATGCGAGGGCTAACAACCCTAGAGCTATATATAGCCACATGGTGAACAAGACCGAGTTGTTTGGTGCCTGAGTACGTACTGAGCTATCAGGCTCAAATGCATACGTAGTATTTGGGTCTGTTGTGTATGTATAATCTTTTGTATATTTTAAGAACTTACCTATACTTTTATCTGTTCGGTTGTTGTAATTTGAACGTTTATGTTTTGTCGTAGTGTTTGTAGATAGGTTCTATGGTAGAATGGTTTTTTTTTTTTTTTAATACTACGTCGGTGGCAAACAAGTATACGGCCCGCCTGATGTAAAGCGGTCACCGTAACCTATGGACGCCTGCAACTCAAACAGTGTCACATGCGCGTTGCCACCCCATTAGAAACTGATTATTCTGGTTTTCGAGAAACGAAAATACATTTTTTTTTGTTTTAATATCCTGCAGGTGTATTCTGCAAGTAGCCAGTATTTTTATATGATTCGTGACATAGTAACTTCTAATTTAAATCTAAATCACTAAAGTTTTGCACAACCTCGCTCAGATTATTATGAATTTGCTCATGTTGAGATCAGCCCCTCTAGCACAACTTGATCTATGGACTCGCGCGCGACAAGGCAAGTTGTGCTAAAGGGTCAAGTATCAGTAGTGTATGAATTCCGCCTGTTTTGTTAAAAGATTGGGTATACATAGAAATAGTATCTGATTAGAATAAAACACTACATCTTATTTCAAACATTTAATAAAAAATATGAAATATAACAAGCAGTTTAACTTTCACAGGTCGCGAAATCACATAGTGCCACATTAGTGAGTGCAAGATTAGTTGGCAACACGATTTCAACAGCCTCGCCAGTGCAAAGATTACACGACAAACTTCTATGAAATGATGACGTTTACTTAAGACGCTATAGGAGCGAAAATGCTAAAATGGAACGGAGCCCTCCTTTCAATTTGGGAATTTTAGTTAATATACTAGTGTTATTAATTAGATTTATCGAAAAAAAATTGTCCATTCAGAACAACTCAGTTAAAAGATTAAAAAATCTTTAAAATCGAGGTTCCAATCTCGACTGTTTTCTCATTCAAAACTGAATCAATCGTAACGAAATTTGAGAATCTGAATAAAAATGAAATAATCTGTGTCGGATCCTTCAGTTTTTTTGGCTAATTGTTACCAATTTTGAATACCACACCTTTTTGCGCCATAATCAATAAGGCCGTTTTTGTATATTTTTGATGGGCTCTAGCGTTTTTAAAAACAAGAATATAAATATATATAAAAAAAAAACAAAACGGTCCGACACAAATAAAAATATTATATAATATATAAGACAATCTTACACAGATTGACTGAGGCCCACGGTAAGCTCAAGAAGGCTCGTGTTGTGGGTACTCAGACAACGATATATATATAATATATAAATACTTACATACATAGAAAATATCCATGACTCAGGAACAAATATCTGTGATAACAAATAAATACCCTTACCGGGATTCTAACCCGGGACCGCGGCGCAGCAGGCAGGGTCACTACCGACTGCGCCAGACCGGTCGTCAAGTAATAATAATAATATGTGTTGAAAAAATCACTGATATATCATCAAAAACCAGGGAGGAAATAGTCGAGAGCGTTTGTATGGAGAATTTATCACTCCTGTATCGTCTGAACCCTTACAGAGGGAGGGTTGTAACAATCGTTTCCAACAATCCCAACTTCGCCTGATTACCTAGACTATTTACTAATAGGTTCAAAAATCACCCATGCGCCTCCTTTAGGTCGAATGGTGAGCGTATAATGAGGATCAGTCTCAAAGGGGTATTTCGTTTTGGTTGACGGAGTCAGCTTGAAGTTCTCGATTAGCTTGATAATCGCAATCTTTATATGCAGGGTTACTAAGCGAGCTCCTGAAAAAAAAGAAGAGTTTTATTATGAACATAAAAGGTTCATGTTCATGTACATGTTCATAATTATGTACTGAGTACTCGACGTACTCGTACTGGACTAGTGACGAGTAATATTTAGAGTACGTACGGGAGTACATGTGCGCTGGTAGCCTAGCGGTAAGTCTGTGCGACTTTCGCTGCGGAGGTCGCGGGTTCGAACCCCGGCTCGCACCAATGAGTTTTTCGGAATTAATGTGCGAAATGTTAATATTTGCCGGTCGCTTTTCGGTGAAGAAAAACATCGTGAGGAAACCGGACTACATCCAATAAGGTCTACAGATGGCAGTCGCTTTCGTAAAAACTAGAGCCTACGCCAAAATCTTGGGATTAGTTGTCAAAGCGGACCCCAGGCTCCCACGAGCCGTGGCAAAATGCCGGGATAATGCAAGGAGGATGATGACGGGAGTACGTGCTTTATCCTGCCGTATCCTTCTTAGGGCCAGTTGCATCAACCAAATTTGACAGACACCATCGTCAGATCGTCACGCAGCAGATGTATATGGAACTTCCCATACAATAAAATTTAACAAGCTCTTTAACGGTGACAGACGGTAGATGCCACTGGCCTTTAGGCCAACATTTGAACTCTTTCTCTCCCTCAACATGATTATTCCCATCTGAACGACTTTCACGAAATCGAATGGCCGAGATTAAAAAATCGACCCCCTGATCTTTGTTATACCTTACGAGTTGATAAATAAATATGGACAAACACGATTATTTTACTAGCCTAAGGTTATAACCTAAAGCTACAAGCTATCACATAAATACCTAACCCAATTTTGCTCACAAATAAAATGTAGGTTATTAGCCACATTATACCTATGCACTTCTTAGGTCCTTCTCCAAACGGCATGAAAGTAAACTTCGGTCGTTTAGCCATCTCCTCCGCAGAAAACCTTTCCGGATCAAATTTCTCCGGGTCCGGGTAATATTTGGGGTCTTTCTGTATGCTTGTTACTGGGATGAGGACGGATGTACCCTTGGTGATCTTGAAGGGATCGGACCCTGGTATGGGTATGTAGCAGTCGCTGGTGCATTCTCTGTTGAGGAAGAAACTGAAGAAGCGGAATGTTTCTGTAAAAATACAAGTTTAATAATTTTAGTTTACCAAGTCTACAGCTAACGCAGACATAGGCAACCTACACTCAGGCAACGCATGTCTTAAAACGCGGGACGGACGTCAGCGCCGCGTCGCTTGAGTGTAATTTAAAAAACGTCTCCTCAGTACATTTTGTATAGGAAGGACGCGCAAGGGACGCGCAAGGGACGTCGCTTGGGGCGCGTCGCTTGAGGCGCGCGCCACGTCGCCTGGGGGCGCGTCTTACGTCCTTCCTATACAAAATGTACTGAGAAGACGTTTTTAGGGTTCCATAGTCAACTAGGAACCCTTATAGTTTCGCCATGTCTGTCTGTCCGTCCGTCCGTAAGCCCTCGATTTATGCTCGGCATAAAATCTATTTTTTTTAATGAATTTTCATTAACGAAGTAAATGTCTGTAAATAGAAGTTAATGTTGTATTTTAAACAATATGAATGAGCAGAAAACACAAAAAACTCAAGACTTTTGCCCCATTTTCAACTTCAATTGGAAAAGCGTTGGAAATCTCCATCGCACAAGACCAGTCAAACACATCCATTTAAATTTCGACTACCCTCGCTCGTACCTGCACTGTATTCAACCCGTCAAAATCATTCTCAATTGACGAGGGTAACCCATTATACCTGCTTGACCCCATTCTTGATCGAGGGTAATTTGAGCGATTAATAAAGGAATCTCTCAAGTGTGTTAGCCATCAAACTATGACGTTTTAAATTCCTGAGACGCCTCTATTTCGTGTGCCTACAAGTTGCTACATTTGCTAGGCACTACACTTTGTACTTTTGGCACTTAAAAAAAACGTAAACAAATAATTTCTACATTTTTGGGTACTTACATCTGTCGGTTAACTAACCAAATACACAACCAAGAGGATCTCTGTTACTAAGCGGCCTATCTTTGTGGCTTAAGTAACCTTTTGAAGGTATATTTTTTTACATTTATTTAAATACCTAAAGATACGGACTATTAAGAAAAAATAACGTTACCTAGTCAAAAAAAATCCTAAATAAAATCTAGTGCACCTAAAATTTCAGTATAAAATAAATGTAGCTATTTTCAAGACTTCGCTGCAGACTGAACAGCTGAAAGTGACGCTGAAAGCAATATCTTCATACTTTTTAATATCATGCTGTGAATATAAAAAAATCGATAACACTTTTGAAAAAAGGTCAAAACTCGAGGGCCATTTATACTGAAAAAGTGCTACGATACACGTGTGAACAGGAGATTCGTAACTTGTGTCGATGTAAAACACTCTTCGGTCGTGTCTTTCATTTCGAATTTCCTCTTTTTTGCACTTGTATGGTAATGTACTATTTTCTTTCAACCAGAAGACGTGTCATATTTCTGTCCCTTTGAAAAGTAATAATATTTCAGGTGACTTTACGTTAATAAATACACAATCTCAATAACTTGTTGACGTGTTCAACCGTTTTTTTATATACTACGTCGGTGGCAAACAAGCGTACGGCCCACCAAACCAATTGAAGACGAACCGTTCAAAACAATTGAAGAGGAAAACATAAATAAAAGGCAATTGTTACTTTTAAACCAAAAAGCGTATTTGAAAACGGACGTGAAAACCGGAAACAGCAGTCTGCTCCAGGCTGCCGTCGAGATATTCAGCACTTCCGGTGTGCAAGGGAGACGGGGAGAGGAAATGGATGCTCCCGATTCAAAGATTCTATTGAATGGAGGAAATCTTAGTTTTGGTAGCGTGACTTGGGTGCTACGTTTTTCAGTCTGGTTTAAAAGTATTAGAATAGTACATTACGATACAAGTGCGTAAATAAGGAAGTTCGAAACGAGTAACGATAGATTAAAACACGACCGAAGGGAGTGTTTTAAATCGACACGAGTTGCGAATTACGTGTATCGTACGACGTTTTTCAGTACATCAGATGAGCCTCCGAAGTTTCGACCTGGCATATAATGAACCACTTCTCACACTAGTGCGTAAAAAAATACCACCTGTACTGAAAAAATAGAAACTTCATGATACACATCTGGCCTCCGGCGTTTATGACATCTTTTCATTTTACGAGTGATATTTTCTTAACGAAAAGTAAATACAAAAGCAATATATTGGACATTGATTTGTTCCTTAGTTGGAAAACTTGGAAAGTAATATGGAGATTTGGTCTAGCAATTCACATTCAAGGAAATCCATAGTATTATAACTTAGAAATAGATTAAACAAATCACAATCAATGAACACATTATTACAGCCAAGAAATGTCATCGGTATTATCATAATTCATCATGACCAAATACAATTGGTTTCAAGTATCAGTTTGTGTTTGCATGAATTTTATCTATAACTCTACTTACCAGTAGTCAAAAGAATACCAATTGTCCCAATTGATCATTAAAAATACGATATCCTTGAAAAAGGGGACGATATTGAATTTAGTTGATACTTTTGTCGTCCAAAGTTCCCTTTTTCTGGATCAACCGCGAATCGGTAACTAGATCAGGTTGTAACGCGATTATTATGAAGTTTTAATACGAAACGTCGTAAGCGACATGAATTTCATATAAATATAGGACATTTTGTATCTGAGTGAAGTTTATGGGTTCCGAATACTTACAGGATGCTTTTATCCGTAATAGAATGTAATATTGTGTACTTTGCCAATATCTGCTTAAGACTATGTTTAAAATAATGTGATTTGGTGAAGGGAAAAATGCATTGTGAACCATAAGTTGAAGAAATGTGGATTTACTACAGCGGTTTGATTTTTTAATTTATTTATTTACTCTAAATTTAACCTGTTATACATTATATTGTCTTCGGTTACTGCGATAGTTACTCATGAAATAAAACTAAGGAAATAAAAAAATGAAGTATTGTAAACCTTAATGTGATAGCTGGCGAGATCGCACAGTCCGATCAGCCTACTACTTTACTCTTTTTCAGAAGTCAAATTTGAAATAGAAATGTAGCTCAAAAACGACGAATTGAACATTAACTTATAGTTCTTAGCAAAGATATTTTTAGCGAAGGTATTAGGTACCTACATCTAATATTCTAAAATTTTCAAATAGTACGTACCTACTACGCCTGTGTTTTTTTACTATAAACAAAACCATCGTGGGTTGGAAATATCTAAAATATTTACTTCTGATTAGTTAGTTAGATCACGATTTTACTTCTTTCATTTTTAATACAATAACTATTATACCTTTCGCTGTATACTTTCAATTTACTTACCCTTTAAAAGTTCCAAAATTTCACTTTTAACTAACTCAATCAAAATCTTTACTTTTTCATCAACCCGATAATTCCATCATTTTCCATCGGCTGTCTGCCGCACCCTTTAAAATTCAATTATACTCGATGCATTTCACAGGAAGATAACTGGATTACGAAATTCCCGGTCCCCGTCGGCTCATATTTGAGAAGTTAGAGATTTGTCATTGGAGGCGTTCGGCCGGCAGACATTTAGGTACGCCTAGATACTCCCTGGGTGGAGGGATGTTATTCCAGCAGCGTGCAGCAAGTAAGTTGAATCATGTGAACCGGTATTTCTTGGCCTGGCTATAATTTTGGAAGTGGCAGTACGCGGTGGAGCTTTAGCTTTGATCGTTAGGTACTGATGTATAGTATAAGCACAATAATTATGAGAAATTGTTGAAAAGTTCTCAGAAATATCACAATATAAAAGGGAAAGGGAATATCTTTTTTGAAACTGGGAAACATTACCTCATAACGATCTCTATTTAAAAACGTCAAAAGCTTCCGAAATGTTTAAAAGCTTAAATAGTGGTCGCCATGGCCGAAATCGGTCGGACTCCATTATCATCATCATTGCAGTTTTGAAATTTTTTTAACGGCAAATCAGGCAGAACATCGACTATGCTATGCGTCGATGTGATTGGTAAATACTTATAACTACATATTAAACTGACCTCCAACGTTTCAAGGACGGCGTTGTCCCCGTGGTCTCGGAGAAGACTGGCTTGAAATGACATCAACACCTTCTGACAGCCGCGCGAGTTTTTCGAACTACCCGCACTTGGTTTTGATTATCAACTTGAACTGTTTGCGCACTAGGGATGTTACTCTGTCGACATACAACACTGACGATATTCGATTTAACGACTGTCGATATTATTTTCGGCTTACACTTATTAATTACAGGATTCCATGTGGATGAGATCCTAAAACCTTCGTCCCGATTGAAATTGCGATGTCAAAACTCGCGCGGCTGTCAGAAGGTGTTGATGTCATTTCAAGCCAGTCTTCTCCGAGACCATGGGGACAACGCCGTCCTTGAAACGTTGGAGGTCAGTTTAATATGTAGTTATACGCGATTAAGTCCCGGTTTTTAAAAATAATTATGTGTAATAATCGTGAAAGTTTAAATCAGTGGACTGCCACTGCGTTTGAGCGCTTCACTCGCCTGTGCATTTTGAATAGTAACCACGCGACCAGGGGTATTGATGTACAAGGGTTGTTATTGGTAGGCGTTTCGGAGGGAGGCTGATACGTTGCGCTTGCTACTGACAGGTTTTTTACACGGTTAAGTCAGGTAGCATACCGGTCTGGCGCAGTCGGTAGTGACCCTGCCTGCTACGCCGCGGTCCCGGGTTCGAATCCCGGTGAGGGCATTTATTTGTGTGATAAACACTGATATTTGTTCCTGAGTCATGAATGTTTTCTATGTATATGTATGGATGCTGATAAGCAATAATGTGTCAACCCACACGCCAACCGTTTTGAGAAAATGGCGTCTAAAGATTTTTTCTCATTTTTTTGTGTTTCTCTTAAAAAGAATTGTTTTTATATAGATTGTTGTGTTTTTCAGCTATAATACGTTCAGTAGTAGTGATTATTGTAGCTTAATTTCAAAACAAACTTCAATTTGACGAAATAATGCCCTTTTCTTTTATTGCGAATTGTTCGACGACGTCAAACTTTTTCAAGACTGTGTTATGATACTTAACCCACTTTTGCTAATTGTTTAAAAATATCTATGAGTCTTAAATAAACATGTTAAAGCACATAAATTGTTGTTGTAAAATACTCTACCTATGCATATTTTTAACTTTATAAGTGTTAAGTAACATATCAGTCATGGTCACTTATGTTATTAGGTATGTAGGAATCAATACATTATTTATTTATCAAACCTTTTAATGAGTTTTCTACTCCCGAACTGTTATTCGTCATTTACAGGATTGTGCGTATCGTAAAAACTGAAAACGCATTGTTTGGTTCTGTAATCATGGCAACGCATTGCATTAACGATACTGCGTGCGTGCGCGGGAAGGCTTTGGGCAGCTGAGCTGACAGTGCAAACCTTTGCAATACAGGAAACAGTGTGAATTTCGCGAGAATTATTAAAAAAAAACTATTGAAAACTAAGTGCATGGTCGTTGTAAAAGTATTGTATGCAATGGTGTTTAACTGACTCCAAAATACTCGTAGAAAGTACGCCACTCATATTTCTTGACCTCCTTTAAACGCCTGTTGAATAAAATACTATAAATTAACTATTAGAGTAATGATCATTTCTAGACACATATTTAAATTATCTGTGCTTTTTCAACAAAAAATCGTGACAAAAACCAAATAATCATCTTTAAAAAAATAAACTACTTATCTAAAATATACAACAAAATATTTTTTTACGCTAAGAAATAGACTAAGTCATTTAAATTATGAATAACTCATGACTTGTACAAGAACAAAACATAAAATATCTTTAACAAAATAATAAACTACCATTCAGTAAGTATTCAAAAATCAAACAATATTTTTATGCATACATTAACACGTCTTAATGTAATTAGTAATTATAAAAAAATAGTAGCTTATATTAGATTTTTATATAAACACGTACTTGTAAAAAATGTTTGCAAATTATAATAACGAATATGTATACTTAAAATGTTCAATTTCGTACTGAATTTACCATTCATGTGCAAAAATATACTAATGGACTAAGTCATAACTTATTCAAACATAAATTAATATGAACAGTTATATTTTACAATATAGCGTCATGGTACTTACACCAAAAACGAACAATTTATGACCCGAATATAATTTAACAATAATGACTTATGTTTTATAACACGGGTCGTAGCATAAAACAACGAATAA
Source organism: Leguminivora glycinivorella (assembly GCF_023078275.1). Lineage (NCBI taxonomy): Eukaryota > Metazoa > Arthropoda > Insecta > Lepidoptera > Tortricidae > Leguminivora > Leguminivora glycinivorella. The sequence continues at coordinate 22,037,019 of NC_062974.1, forward strand.
AATATCATTTTGCAATAATCATTCAAGTCTCATAGTGGGTAACTATGTCATTTTTTGCGTTTTGCAAGAATGAGTCAAGTGTAAAAAAATCGTTGAGTCAACCCTCATAACACATTATTGTAATTTAAATATGTCTTCTGCCAATTACTATAATAAGTTAAGGTTCTTGACACATTAATGCAAAACAGGCAACACACGATAAAGGATTTGTGTTAACCTATTTTTTTACTTTTGGGATAGTGAAAATTTTCAAAATGAAGAGGTCATTTTTGCAAATAGAAGTTTAAAAATCCAGCTATAACATGGCATTAAAATCTCATTTTTTTAGTTTTTGTGGGTTGACACATTATTGCTTATCACCATCCGTATATAAGTATATTATATATATCGTTGTCTGAGTACCCACAACACAAGCCTTCTTGAGCTTACCGTGGGTCTCAGTCAATCTGTGTAAGAATGTCCTATAATATTTATTTATTTAGCATAGTTTATAGTTACGTACGGATATATTACTTAAATGTTTCCAATTTTAAATAAGAAGAATCGGGACTATTTCGGACGTAAATGATAACAAGTAGAAACATTTATATATTTTCACGATAAGTTTGGATGAGTTTTAAGTTAAAATTTTATTTACTGATTTTTCAGGTATTTGAAGGATTACATTGGAATAGACAGTGCGCGCCCAGTTTAATAACTAAAGGGGCCACACATGAGCACATGATCAGCCAGTTAGACGGCAATGACTGCCACTTTTTAGTTATAAATAACTTACAGGTCGAGTCAGTCTGATTGTTTGTAGGCTCCTCAAATATAACAATAAATGCGTTTTCACATTATTTATTTATTCTTTATTGCACATAAAAAAATAAGTACAAATGGTGGACATAATGCCATAAGGCATTCTCTACCAGTCAACCACTGGGTTAAAAAGAAACATTTGATACGTGCAGGCATCGTGACAGAAAACAATAATCAGATATCACTTTCTATTCTACTATTTACAAATTATCCGATCCGATATCGGATGTCGAACCGATATCGCATACATTACAGGCGCCATCTTGGATTTTTTCTATTAAAATCCCTCCGACATCCGATATCGGATCGGATAATGTGAAAACGCGCTTAACTTCTTACCATTTCAATCCATGGTGATTTCTAAGGGGATATCTGCGTCAAATATAATTTCAAAATGGCCCCAAATATCGGCAATGAAGTAAATATCAACATTATGTTCCTATTAAAAAAGGCATGAACCACAAAAATGCGCCATGAAATGTTTATAAAGCTCTTTTATGATTACTCACGCAGCCATCAAATTGATGACAGCTAACGAACAGAAATAACTAATAGACGGAATTAAGTACTATTTTTATGATGGAAGTTAAAACAGAGGAAGATAGATGAAGATGGCTCATAAAAGCCGTAAAATAATGATAACCGCCTTTTACGTAATTGATGGTTTTGCTGATACGATCTGAGGATCAATAAATCCCATCTAGTTTTTAACCCCCGACGCAAAAACGACGGGGGTAAAAAAAGTTTGACATAATAATATTTTCGGAAATAATCGCTCCTAAAGGAAAAAAACGTGTGTCCCCCCCCCTAACTTTTGAACCATATATGTTTAAAAAATATGAAAAAAATCACAAAAGTAGAACTTTCTAGGAAAATTGTTTTCAACTTGATAGGTTTAGTATTTTTTGAGAAAAATATGGAAAACTACGGAACCCTACACTGAGCGTGGCCCGACACGCTCTTGGCCTTTTATTAGGGTTCCGAGTAATATGTTTTACACTTTCTAGCCTCGTCCCGTCCTGCCCACCATATAATACAGTTTGAGGTGAGTTTGAGCCTTTGAAATTTAAATCAAATCATTGAATAAATATTGTAGATTTTCCTTTGTATCACGATTTAGGTAAAAGAAATAGGTATTTTTGCCAATCCAGGCTTTTAATTTATAGGGTCCAAAAAATGGAACATATTATCCTTTATAAATCACATTGGGCAGGACGAGCATAGAGCATTTTTATACTTTGCCTTTGAGATTTTAGACTTTCTAGAGCACACTGAAATTTGATACGGAAATTATAACCAAAAAAATCACCTATTTTTGTTTCCAATTTTAAATATTTTGGGCAGTCAAAGGGTTAAATACCTACATTTATTAAGTACCTAGGTTACTAGATAAGTTTTGCAATACACAAATATGACACAAAGAAGTGGCCAAGCACTATTTTTTTTTTAAACTATAGTTCCATAGACAATGTTTGGCGGGAAAACATTTTCGTTTTTTTTAAATTTCTTAATAAATAAAAAAAATTGAAGTTTAATCATGTCGGCGTGGTCTAGAGACGACATGAAAATTGTAATTCGCTACAACTTTGAGAGGGGCCTGTCGTTAGATGACTGTCTTAAGGAAACGCAAACTGTTTTTAATGAAAACTGCCCTCATCGTACGACTGTTTGTTTGTTGGTTTTGTGAATTTAAACGCGGGAATTTTGAGGTTTCTGATGCACCAAGATCAGGACGGCCTAGTGACGTGTGTTCTTCAGATAACGTATCCAAAGTAGAAGAAATGCTGCGAGTTGACCGTCGAATGACCTATAGGCAAATAGAAGAATCCCTGGTCATTAGTGCACCAAGTTTAGTGTTCACAAAATTTTGCACGACATTCTCGGAGTAAGAAAAGTTTGCACTCTATGGGTACCTCACGACCTTACCGAGGAGCAAAGGGCCTGTCGAGTTAAATGGTGTAAGAAAATGTTAAAACAATATGAAAACGGGTCAAGAGCTTATGTAAGTAAACGGCATTATCACAGGAGATGAAACATGGCTGTATTATTATGACGTGCCATCAAAAAGTAAAAATAAAGTTTGGCTCTTTGAAAATGAACCTACGCCAACACAACCCCGTAAATCAAAATCTGTTAAGAAAAAGATGATAGCTGTATTTTTTACAAACCGTGGTAGGGTAAAGGCACCAGTAGTCAGCCTCAAATCGAAAATTCTATTTTCAAAGCCGTCTAATTTAATCTACAATAGGCCGATTTGAATGATTAATGTTTTTACAGTTCAAGAATTTAATTAAGTTTAATTTTTGAAAAGAATAAACTTTAACTTATTGTTTGTTTTTGAAATATTTCGTTTAATATAATAAAAGGGCATTTTTGCCAGTACTCAGCCCCCTGAGCACCAATATACAGCCTACTAAGTATCCAGTTCCCAGCCCTCGGCTGACTAGTGGGTTCTGTGTTCCGTGACCTCAGTACCCAGTGGTCAACCATGGGCTGACTACTGGATATTTTATGTATGTCAAGCAAATATAGTTATAAGTGCATAAATGTTTAAGGGTCATTGATTTATAGACTTACGTACAATTTGAAAACAAAAAGAAGTCTTAAATCCTATAGTCAGCCGGGGAGGCTGATTTCTGGAATTATGACATATTTCCTTGAACCCAGTGGTCAGCCGCAGGTGGCTGACTATTAGATTTTGTGTAAAAAAGTAGTTTCCAATAACCAGCCTCCTTCAAAATCTGGTTTTCACATACATTTTTATATTTTTTTTACTGTATTCAGATAGTTTAAGTATTAATTAAGTGAAAAAGTTCTTCTTTAACCAATAAATCATAATTTGGCTGCTAACATCTTAGCAAAATACCATGTGACATTATTAAAAAAAATGGCGAAAGCACATAATGCTTCATGTCAGAAGACTGCACCTCTTTGAAATTTTTTTGTGCTTAATTCTTGAAATCAATTGTAAATATTGAGATATTTTACAATTACCATTTAATCAATCTATGATTTTATCTAATTTTGACACGAATTTGACAAAAACTTTGATAATTACAGTCCGAAATGTACAAAAAAGGCTGACCACTGGCGCACGGCTGGGCACTGGTGCTTTTACCCTATAGTGGATCGAGTTGTTCTAGAGAGTCAGCGTACGGTAACAGCTACCTGGTACACTACAGAATGTTTACCTCGGGTGATAAATAAACTTCAGGAACTCCGTCCCAACTCAAGACTCGGTACTTGGCATTTTCACCATGATAACGCACCGGCACATCGAGCGGCTCAAACAGTCAATTTTTTAAAGAATACCGGGATAAAAATGGTTGGGCATCCGCCATACAGCCCCGATCTAGCACCTTGCGACTTTGCATTATTCCCTGTTATCAAAGATAAGCTGAAAGGTAGAAAATTTACCAATGATGAGGAACTTTTAAGGGCCTGGGACAATGAGTGTGCTTTACTTCCAGAAAAAAATTGGAAAGATATTTTTGATGATTGGTTTTTACGCATGACTAAGTGTATTAATTGTGACGGAAAATACTTTGAACGATTGTAAAAAATAAAGTTGTTTTGCAAAATTTACCTAGTAACCTTTGTAGCTAACAGGCAATAAAGCGAAAGTTCACACAGACACGCAAACAGTGAACAACTCCGCAGACGGAATGCAAGCAAATAATGAAAGTTCGTCACCGTTTGTTCGACGCCCTTAAGGGGAGGTGTTACCTCAGACAGTACCTTTGTACGGTACCTTACTATAGTGAGTTCGTTTTTCTGCATTGTATTCTTCGAAAAAAATATATTTAATACCTATAGTTTCGTAAAAAAGTAGATGAATAACTCATTGGTAAAGATTAGATGAGATAAAAATTCATTATTTTAAAATTCGTGTCAAATTTAGCGTGTGTAATTTTGGATCATATTATTTTTTTCCTACAGTACTCATTTTAAAGTTTATTTCTGAAAAAAAGTCCACTAAAATCATTAAAAGAACGAAATACATTTGTGTGAGCTTCATTATTGCTATGTGAATACAGGTAGCTTGGTTGCAACATACATCTTGACTGGTAGTTTTTTCATCATTTCCTATTTTATTTAGTCATCTTGTCAATGATACACGTTAACCTTTCGTGAGACATATTCAAATAATTAATGAATCTACGGTTGTACTCACGTTATTATATCGCTATTGCTGCGACATGTTTCGGGCCAATTCGGAGGCCCCTCTTCAGGCATATAGGTAGGAGTTCACGCGACGGCTAAACTCCGTGATATGCCTGAAGAGGGGCCTCCGAATTGGCCCGAAACATGTCGCAGCAATAGCGATATAATAACGTGAGTACAACCGTAGATTCATTAATTATTTTGTCAATGGGTGATTATTATAGGCTTTCTAGGATGACGTAAAACATTCCCCTTAAGCCCGCCATGATGGCATCCTAATTAAACCGTGTTACAGGCGCGGCGCCGCAGTCTGCGCGGCCGCCATTGAAACAACTCGACGCAGGTACGTAATTAGCTTCGCTCACAACAGCTTATTTACATCAACATACATTACATGACTCCGGCTTGACATGTCGCTATACTTACCTTCCTCAGGGTGGCTTCTAACAGGACTAACTTACACTTTACTACTTAGAAATTTATGATAATAGGGGAATTTAAAAATGTTTATGAAATCATTTTTATATCCTGATTTTTACAATAACTAAATAATGAAAAAAAAAAAAAAAAAACTATCGTAAAGACATTGAAACAAAAAAAATCTTCCTATCTTTTATAATGGCGAAGTTTTTTAAAGATTTATTTGGTTGTCATCATCCTCCTTGCGTTATCCCGGCTTTTGCCACGGCTCATAGGAGCCTGGGGTCCGCTTTGACAACTAATCCCAAGATTTGGCGTAGGCACTAGTTTTTACGAAAGCGACTGCCATCTGACCTTCCAACCCGAAGGGTAAACTAGACCTTATTGGAATTAGTCCGGTTTCCTCACGATGTTTTCCTTCACCGGAAAGCTACTGGCAAATATCAAATGACATTTCGCACATAAATTTCGAAAAACTCATTGGTGCGAGCCGGGGTTCGAACCCGCGACCTCCGGAACGAAAGTCGCACGTACTTACCGCTAGGCTACCAGCGCTTAAAGATTTATTTGGTTGTGCTGGGTGTTTATTCGCACGTTGCTAAATAAATACTAAACACTTGGGCACTTAAAAATTTTATTGAGATTTCCTTCTAAATGAAAATCAACTCTGTCTGCCTGTGACCATGGATGTAAGGACCTAGTATAAATGATCGCTCCAGAAATTCATGTTAGTTATCTACAATGACACTAGGAAAGCACCCAGAGCGTAGCGACTTCAAAAAACTATACCAAACCGTCATCTCCTAAAGTGTGATTGCTTCTACACGGATAGAAGAGTCGTGAAAGGCATCTAATATCCTACTTTACCCTTTAATTTCTGTCAAATTCGGACACGTAGGTATATCTATGGGATATATCATCTGCATACGGTTTTACCTATGCATAAGCATAAACCTATCCACTATTTTTATAAATCCCATACCAAAATTTAATACCCGTTCGTATTTAAACCTCTTACAGCCCTCAGATCTTTCTGGAGTACTTCACACCCCTACATCAACTGTTCAAGGACACTTCAGCGTACCTAGCCAACGTCACAATCATAAGCGTTTCGTATCTAGCTCTCCCTATCGCTCTTCTGTAGTCGCGCGACAGAGCCAGACCGCGTTTCGATAGCCACGTATTGTCAATTATTGTTACTTCGGCTAGTCTGGCAAACTCCATTATTATAACCAACAAAATATAAATACAATATCAGCAAGAACAAAAACTTTGTCTATGATGTTCATTTTAAGGTTGACAATTCTGTAAAAGCGAAATACAATTTGTGGCCTTTTGAAGGGAATTGTTTTGTACAAGCATTTAGGCTGAGGGTAGTTTTTACATGATTTCTAGGGGATGTTATTTGTTAAAAATCAAAATGTGTAAACGACAGCGTTTTAATGTACACGTTGCACATAACACCTTTAGTCCGTTTTCACATTATCCAATCTGATATCGGATTTTGGAAGGATTTCAATGGAAAAAATCCAGGCGCCTTTAATGTATGGGATATCGGTCCTACATCCGATATCGGATCGGATAATGTGAAAACGCACTTAAGGTTTAAACTCTTATGTAAAATAAAAAAAAAAAAAACTAAATCGCGGGTGATCAGGCATCTTCTGGGAGAGCTCACTGCATCGTAGGCCACGTTTTTGCCTTTGGGTAGTCTGTGGCCAGGAGTAAGCCCATTTATTATTTTAAAAAATACCTACGCTATTCATCTTATTTGTACTAAACTAAAATATAAATCTTTAAGGTTCTACCCAGAATTGTGCTGAAAGTCGAGTTTAACAAATTGTGTTTCATCAATATTGACACCGGGGAACTCAAAATTATATCTGACTGAGGCAGTTAGAATTTTGGGAATATTTTATAGGTAACTTTTACCGCTGTTATAACTGATCTCATTTTACCATTAACATACGTACCTATTGATATGTACTTAAATACTCACTTTACATTAAATAAAATGTTTATCTAACCTGTACCTTAAAATCCATAAGACTGATAAAAGTTCTTCATATGTCTACAAATCATTATTCATTGCCCTAAACACTGCATTTATTTCATAAGTAATAAGATTTAGAAAATACGGCTCACATCTGGCCAATTCCACGATATCAGGAACACATCAGCAATAAAATCACATCGTAAATCGGAAACTTTCGCAACACCATATTATGTCATTGAATATATCACTCCGTCCGTATCTTGGAAAATTCTCCTCAAATACTAACAAAAACGAAACAAGTAGATAATCTTCGCTGGGCTCAGGTGTTGCAGAGGTGTTAAATGATAAGCGGACTGTAGTTTAAAGCTGGTTTACTCCGAATTATGAGAAAGAACAAAGAAAGTGGTACAGTGAATTGTCGTTGGAGGCGGAATAACCGACAGTAACCACCGTAAGTTTTTAAAAAGCTCTAAAAGCTGTCAGATTTGAATGTGAATATTGCCAATTGTAAATAGTGATTTCAAGTATGATTTTATACACTCCAATGAATATTTTAGTTAAAAAATATGCAAGTAGTATTAATGAATAATAGAATTATAAATGAACATTAAATAAAAATTGAATAAATTAAAACTGATGATTTGCAATGCGTAATGTCAACTTGAATACAATATTGAATATTTTAATGAAAGAATATACAAATTGAAATGTCAAAAGTTGCATGATAATGAATTAGAATTAAAATGAATTATTATTATTAAATTTATAAAATTGAAAATTGATTTTTAATAACAAAAATAATTAACTTAGTCTAACGAATACAGGATCAAAAATCAGGGTGACTTTTGAACGGTTTCGTAACATGCTCCCGCCTTGAAGTCTATGACTTCAACTGTATGCCGAGGGGGAGGGAAGATGATGGTGCAGGCCGTGAGATACCGTCGCTGCCATGGATGCCTTCCAAGTTGTCCTGCAGATGAGTGCCACGAACTGGTGATGTCTTGAAGGCTGCAATCTGTGCATTTGGTCCGAACTGTCATGGTGTGGATCGCTCATCAGGAAGTGGAACGAGAGGAAAGGACTTTAGGGACTGAAATTAAATTGGATTGAATTGCCCTAAGTTGGATCAGTAGGTAGATGTTCAGTGTATATACATGTGTGTGTATAAATATGAATTGTGAAAACGGAATATAATAAATGTATGGGTGAATCTTCTAGCCCTTCACGCTCTCTTGACAAGTTGCCTTGCAAGAGCTGCACTGTCTTGCTATTCAATAGTGGCCCTGCATGTAAAAACGTGAGACGGTAATACTTGAATATCAAACTGAATACATGATGACGATGCATGACACTGAGCAACTCCAAACTTTCAAGAATATAATCATGGATAGAGGTGCTCGGTCTTCCCGCGCCACGATCGCTATTGAATTTGTGAATTGTATAGCCATGACCTGCTTTGGTGATGGATGATGCGGATTGCTCATCAGGATCAGCTTTTGGACACTGACAGTGTATCGTACCGCTGTTCCTAGGAACATTTGAATGTAATTCCCTAATCGGAAACTGAATATTTGTATTTGAGGGAGTTTTATGTGCGGATATGGATACTTGTGTGTTTATCGTGCTATCTAACATATTTTTGATCGCCTGAGTGGACACTTTCACTGTTGAATTAAGTTTTTCATACTTATGAATTAGTACTTTCGCTAGCGACATGCTAGCGAAGTAAATGTCTTCGAATAGTGCCCGCTCATCTTCTATACACTCTTCGCTTATGCATTCTGACAATATGCCTATGTCTAGCAGCAAAGTCTCGAAATCATTGTACAAAGGCCCTATTCTGTCAAATCGCAGCTGCAGCTCTGCAAGCTGTAACTCGTTTACTTGCGGTTTAGCAGCAAGTTGCGACACAAAATTGTGAAAAGCAGTAAGCTTGCCTTTAATAAGTCCAAGCTTGTAATTAAGTTTATGAAAATCATGTTCCGATGACATTGTGGCATAATAAAATGCTAAAAAATGAGCCTATAAATATTGGTACAAATTATGACCTTAAATAAAAACTTTGCTCTTAAAAAATCTCCAGGCGCTAAAACTATTTGCTATGCGAATCAAAGGTATGCACTTGTATTACGTAACCTTGTTTACGACTTATTTGCACTGCAGTTAGTTATCAAGATTGTTTTAAGAACGTGTTTGCCTATTGTTTTTGAAGTTTTTAATTGAAATTAGCGTAATAAAGTTACAAAATTATTGAATTATTGTTATCGTATTGTATAGGAATTATGTGAAAGTGATAGTTTATATTAAAATCTTATGTATTACTGTGAACTGGGTCAAGAGGTTATACCTACTAAAATGAATACCTCTAATGAATAATCCTATCGAAATGTCTACTGTCTTCTAATCCAAATGATGGCAATGAATTAACTTTTTGCACTGAATGGGAAAGCAATGAATTTGGTATTTGAATAGGTATGACTGAATAATACCTAATGAATATTGCAGCTACACAGAAAATGAAGAAAACAAAGGAATGTGGATAAAAAAAGAAAGGAATGGAACGATCTCACTTTGTTCGTTTTCCCTCCTGTGCTGGCTGCTGCTTGGTTTTGAATGCTGGCTCCCGCTGATCTCCACTGAATACTCCTGGACTGGTCTAGTTGGCGCTGAATTGGCTGGATCCCGTGACTGACTGCTGGTCACGGATGGATGCCCACTGCAATGGGATGCTGCGTGTGCTCGTCGCGTCTTTCACCCGTCCTGGATCCTGGCTGATGGGATGGGACGCGATGAGTGGAAGCCCTGGAAACTGCACGCAGCTGAATACGCCCTGCGCCAACCTGGTCGACCCACGGCTTCGATGATGAAGACCCGTTGCATAGGTGGAGCCTGACTCGGTGCCACAGTCCTGTCCTCTCACAATCCAGAGGCTTCGTAAGGACCATGTAAAATCCAAGTTACATGGATATGGATTACAAATTGTATAAATATGAATAATTGTGGAAAGAACAAAGAAAGTGGTACAGTGAATGTCGTTGGAGGCGGAATAACCGACAGTAACCACCGTAAGTTTTTAAAAAGCTCTAAAAGCTGTCAGATTTGAATGTGAATATTGCCAATTGTAAATAGTGATTTCAAGTATGATTTTATACACTCCAATGAATATTTTAGTTAAAAAATATGCAAGTAGTATTAATGAATAATAGAATTATAAATGAACATTAAATAAAAATTGAATAAATTAAAACTGATGATTTGCAATGCGTAATGTCAACTTGAATACAATATTGAATATTTTAATGAAAGAATATACAAATTGAAATGTCAAAAGTTGCATGATAATGAATTAGAATTAAAATGAATTATTATTATTAAATTTATAAAATTGAAAATTGATTTTTAATAACAAAAATAATTAACTTAGTCTAACGAATACAGGATCAAAAATCAGGGTGACTTTTGAACGGTTTCGTAACACAAGCAGACAGTGTGCCAAGTTCCATCTTCATATTTTCCGAAGAAATCTCTGCAGATGATCAGAGACAAACCTATTAGGATCTCCCAATAGCTACCAATCGCCTATATTTCTTGCTTGGGAAGGTTTGGTTTTGCATAAGCGAAGGTTCAAGGTAATTTTGGGGTAGGAACGCTAAGTGAAATCGAATATTTTTTGCCGTAAACTCCGACCTCTGGTGGTGGCAGGAGCTAGCGACGCTGTTTTGTTTTTTAACACGCAGGCAATAACTATATTGCATGTTGAATTGATCTCCGCTCGCTTCAATACCGTGGAAAAACTTGGTAGGATTCCATATGTGTATAAAAACTTTTCTTATTTTTATTAAGACGCTACGGGAGCGAAAATGCTAAAATAGAAAGGAGTCCCCTTTCAATTTGGAAATTTCAGTTAAATATGTACTAGTGTTATTAACTAGATTTATCGAAAAAAGATGTCCATTAAAAACAACTCAGTTAAAAGATATTGCGAAAAAATCTTTAAAATCGAGGTTCCGCTCTCGACTGTTTCCTCCTTCAAAACTTATTTAAACGGAACGAAATTTGAGAATCTGAATAACAATTAAATAATGTGTGTCGGACCGTTTAGAATTTTTGTGTAATTGTTACCGATCTTGAGTATCACACCTTTTTTTAGCCATAATGAAAAATGCCCTTTTTAGAAATTTTTGATTGGCTCTAGCTTCTTTTAAAAAAAGAAACGGTCCGACACTGGTAAAAATAACAATAAATCATCAAAAACCAGGCTCTATCTTCAAAAACCAGGGAGAAAATAGTCGGAAGCGTTTGTATGGAGAATTGACCTGTATCGTATCGTCTTAAGATGTCCCTGTTAGGTGAGAATGAGTAAAATCTTGATAACTTATCCTTATAAACTAAGTTTGTTAAGCCATTTCCGTCACTATAAAAAGGCAGCAAATTTAAACAACGCAGCAGGCGCGATTGTCCCATAAAAATATTTAATTTCACAATTTTTTCTAGGTGTGAAAAACATGTTTGACCGGCTAAATATTTGACCCTCTTCCCCATTTCCGATCGAGCAGAAATGTTGTCTATTAGGTTTGACTGTGAATGTACCTTTATTATTTCACCTTCGTACATGTATTTTCCAACATAAACACAAGGATCGAACTACATAAGTTGTGGAATGACCTACCTCCTGAGGTTTGCGCTTTGACATGGGGTTCTTCAAGACGCAGATAATTATATGGTTCCCAAATATTGGCAACGCATAAGTGGCTCCCCTGATGTTGTCCATGGGCGGCGATGACTGCTTACCGTCAGGCGGCTCGTCCGCTCGTTTGCTGCCTATATTATAAAAAAAAAACATAGAGGCGAAAAATTTACCTGCAAGCGTAAAACAGATTTTACTTAACATTTATTTAAAATATTTAAATACAACAAATTAATATCAAAAGCTTGGTATTTTCATGACTATGCAAACATGTTCAACTATGCTCCTTGCAAATTTATGAAAATGTCTGCGGAATTTATTAAAACGGAGAGCTCTTTATGACTCTACTAAGTTCTGTTCAGTGTGCGTAGCCGAATGCATAAACGCTCACGATAATATTTCTTTCGTAGCTATCTATCTCTATCGCTCTTGCGTAATGGCGCGAGAGAGCCAGACTACAGTTCTGCGGTGTTTCGGTGGCGTTTCGCGTCGCAAAAATGCCATTCGTCTACGGGGTCAGGTGATGACATTCCCACATTATAGACTGAGAAATATGCGCGTCGTATTTAAGATGAAATTGGAAGAACTGCATAAAAATCACCTTTTCATACAAACTTAGTCATCATTGGGTATTCTCTGGATAATAATTATTAACATTACTGGAAGTAGGTATGTGTCTTTTTCAAACTAATGGTACCATATTGGCACTTAAGCATAAGTCGCTCTAACACGGTACGTAGCCGAAAGGCACAAACGCTCACGAAACGAAACGCTCGTAGATATGTATCTCTATCGCTCTTGCGTATTGGCGCGACAGAGCTTACGCCGTGGCTTGCGTGGGCGACGGTCGCGCGATCGTCGCCCACGCAAGACACGGCGTTACCTTTCGCGGCGTTTCGTTTTCGTTTCGCGTCGCGGAAGTGCCATTTGGCTACGGCACTAGGTTACTGATTGAAGAATTGACTGTCTCCTTAAGAATCATTTTGGTATACAGGGTGTTTCAATGAACGTAATACAAAATATGTTTTTAAAACTCGTCTTCCTATTGCTAAAACACTATGTTAGGTCGCGTGTTGTTAAACTAGTTAATAATCATTAGTATCATTGTTTTCCTAAATCCTGTTATTTTGGTATAAACTCACCTTTTTGTTTACCTAGAGTGACATTTTTATGAATAAAATGCATTCTGACATGTTACCTGTAACAACAATCAACACCTTGATAACTGATAAGACAATATAACACTTAAGGTTCTCGCGCTTTCTACACATATTTAACGAAACGAATCACTGGATTGAGCTACACAAACCCAAAGTTCTTTCCACGGTACCGAGCGACACTATTATCCCCGGATTGTGAGGGAGGCGATCGAAATAAAAAAATATCCTAAAAACTTTAACAGGGAAGACGGGTATGGATTATCGCCAACATGGGGACCAGTGATTCAAATGTTCAAACCAAAAGATCTATCTTCGGACCAGTGCGCGGATGTTGTGAGTGCTGTGTGTCGTGCGGCGGAAAATAAACATTAACTAAAAGCGGGTAGATTATATTTATTTGTCTACCCCGAACATTTATATAAATTAATATCGGGTAGTTTTGTGGTGTTTACATCTCCGGTGACATTTTGCTGGGACGTCAGTCTTCCGCGACCACGGCCAGTGCAACCTGGCCGAAACGTTGGGAAAAAAAGGTAAAATAATGTTAATTAATCGCGTTCGACCTGTATGTAATTTAAATAACTGATAAGACTCCTACAACTGACGTATAGCAAGACATGCCATGACGTCACAATGAGTGACCACACTTCGAAAATTGGATTTATTTATTTTGTTAGAAAATTAGGAAAATTTAATTACGTATTATTTTAAGACCAATACGTGCATTATATTCTTCGTCGTTAATAGAGCCGGCATCATTTACCTTTTTTGTATTATGTTCATTGAAGCACCCTGTTTAGGTAAAAGAGTGCATACGTATTTATGAATTTGAATTATTTGGCCTATTTATTTCGCTTTTTTGTTGCTACCTATAAAAATACAGATGAGTTCAGGGGGGTTACCATGACGTGCTAAAGCCGTTCAGTTTAGGTTGAGAGAGAGGGACGGAGCTATGTAACTGCTATAACTGTGTCCCTTTCTCTCAACCTAAACTGAAAGTCTTTAGTACGTCATGATAACCCCTCAGGTGCCGTATCCCAATGGCATTTCTGCGACGCGAAACGAGAGCGAAACGCCGCGAAAGGTAGCCTGGCTCGGTCGCGCCAATACCCAAGAGCGATAGAGATAGATATCTACGAGCGTTTCGTTTCGTGAGCGTTTGTGCCATTCGGCTACGTACCCAGGTACTCTTGCTACGTTAGTTTGTGTTGATTAAAAAAAAATCAACGTTAGTATACTAGTTTACTTATTTATAAATAAAATATTCCAATTCAATTTAGCTCAAGTCCACTTCACCCTCTCTAGAATTTGCACAAAATATCGTAATTTTCTCCAAAAGGTTCAAGTAGAACCCTATTAAAATACGTGCGTGAATTTATAGGATATTCTTATAGCAAGTAGCCCGTTACTGACTGAAAGAAAATACGTTTAAATAATATCCACCGTGTTTTTCTTTGACACTCAGTTAGGTTCATCATTAGAAATCGGGGCGTATATCAGTTTTTTGTTAACTTGGAAAAAAAATTTTTGTTCATTTCCATAGATATTAAATGGATTAATTAGTGTGAGAGGACAATTATCATAACATTAAAGACATTGTCAAGTGTTTGACGGCACATGTCAAAACAAATAACATTATGAAGTGGTAAGGGATGCCACACACGTGTTCAGTAATTTTTGTTTTTAATAATTCGATAACCGTAAGAGGTAAGAGGCTAGTTTATTAGAGAAATTGATTGTATTAGAACTAAAGAATCTTCCTTTAAAGTTAACGGAATTCAATAAAAACAGGATGTATACCTACAGCCTACGAAGCCTTTATGGTTTTTCCGTGCACCTTATTCCCTGCGCAAGAAATGGCCATGAGAACAAAATTTTGTTATTTCGTTCTTCTTTAAATTTCTTTATTATTCTCACATAAAAATAGTATTAACATGCTATAAATTATATTAAGTATAACTCATAGTCATGTTGTGTACATATAATTTTGGACTGTAATCTAGTTCTTAAGCATTTCTAACCTGTATCTCTTTTGTTATTTCGATTACTGTCTGTTTTATGTACCTTATGAAATAAAATAAAATAAAATAAAATGTCACTAACACTACAGTAATTTGCAATCATAATATGTGTTATGAAACCACGAGTCTTCAGGAAACAAAGATGGCCGATGGCACCGATACGATAACCCTTCCACACCCCGTAACCTTATCCAAAAGTAACACGCATGGCTACGCTTAAGCCTGCACTAACCTTCCAAATCAAAAAGTCACCTTCGCCTCCCAAAATCAAATGAAATTACTACCTTCCTTCCCCAGTCGTGTAGCTCCTACTACATTAAGAGGGGGTAGAGCAGGGAGAATTTTCAGAATCTGTCAAATTACCCCATTACACACACAAACACCCTTCACTCACACTACCTCAATTTACTGTGAAAGGTCAGTGACCCTTAATTTTATTCAAGAGTGTTATTTTGAGTTTGTAGTCAACTACTGACCTCCTTTGAGAAATTAAAACTGTAAAAAAGGTAGCATACAAGAAGACAGAGAAAAAATACGCATCATCTAGCTTTCCTTCTCTGTTCATGTCTCATGTGACTTAAATTTACCTAAATATGTAGATAACGTTCCTTATTCAATTGATTGTTTATCTAGGTGTATTTCAAATTACATTGCACTTCATTTTGCGTTACTTTTCTATACTTAGATTAAAAATCGTCAGCCTGCCTATCCCCGCAAACATTATTCAAAGACGTGTGTGAAGGGCTAAAGGCCGATACCTCCAGGCAGACAATTATGGTCGCGTGATAAATGATAAACCATCAGCCCTATCACACTATTTGTAAGTGCGATAGGGACGGCCCGATGTTATACCATTTATCGCGCGACCATGATTGCCCTGCCGGTCTTCGGAGGCCTGTGCTGTGCATTACGTATATGCGGGGTGTATTAAAGACTAACAGATAGGTACTTTATTCTTTTTGGTCGTTAGGTTTTTTATCAATTTATCATTTATTTTGATACAAAAATAAAGTATGTGTATAAAATAAAAACCTAATGAATAGAGTACAGCTAGCAGCAGTCATGTCAGAGACACAAAGAAAGACAGGGAATATCGACGCATATCTTATCTTATCCAATACTGCCATCGGCATCTGCATCAGACTCTTGATCTTACCCAATTTCCGAGTCCCTTCTCTTAATTTCAGTTCCTTGAGTTGAAAATGTTGAAACTCATACTTAGTATTAAATAAACCACAAATACATATAAAAATCACAATATAATTTTAAATTATGGCTTAGGCCCTGTACCAGTTGCAGTCGCCACGTCTGTAAAGCCCCTTGTAGTTTCTTTTAAATGGAAAAATACCTAGATGTCATGTCATACACATCTGTGATGTAACTGAAAATTAAAAAACATCGCTTAGAGATAAGGTTCAAATTAGCATGGCAAAAAATACAGTGCAGTCAAAATACCATCAAAATACGAAAAAGCATATGTCAATGTCAATATCACTGCCGTATGCCGTATTTCAGGCCATAAGGGCTGTTTTCTCAAATATGAAAAAATCTCAAAAGCAGAACTTTAAATAGTATTTTATGCAACAGGCGTTTAAAGGAGATCAAAAAAGACGAGTGGCGTGGGTAACAATTTGAGGCGAAGCCGAAAATTGTTATTAAGACGCCACGAGTATTTTTTGACTCAGTTAAACACCGTTGCATACAATACTTTTTCTACGACCATGCACTTAGTTGTTAATAGGTTTCTCGAATAACTTTCGTGAAATTCACACTGTTTCCTGTATTTTGACGCAAAGGTTTGCACTGTCAGCTCAGCTGCCCAAAGCCTTCCGCGCACGCGCGCCGTATCGTTATAAGGCGTTGCCATGGTTACAGGGCCAAACAATGCGTTTTCAGTTTTTTCGATACTGCGCGCATGCGCGGAAAGCCGGCGGACACTGGCTTTGGGGAATAGACTTTTATGTAGGGTTTTAAAGATCTATGCACGACCCTGTAAATGACGAATAATAGTTCGGGAGTAGAAAAAAGACTTTCTAGGAAAATTATTTTGAACTTGATAGGTAGAACAATTTTTAAAAGTTGTACAAAAAAAATCTGAACTAAGTTTGTAACTATATGAAAAGCATTTTTTATCTTAGATTGCATATTTTATATACATATTATCGTAACGAATTTTCTTTCAAATAAAAAGAGAATTATTAGAATAGGTTGACGGTGTCTACCGTAAACTGGGGTTACATTGACCAATTTGGGAATTTAAACGTAACGTAACTAAGGAAGAAAAAAATGGGACCATCAACTTTTTAGGGTTCCGTAGCCAACTAGGAACCCTTATAGTTTCGCCATGTCTGTCTGTCCGTCCGTCCGTCCGTCCGTCCGTCCGTCCGTCCGTCCGTCCGTCCGCGGATAATCTCAGTAACCGTAAGCACTAGAAAGCTGAAATTTGGTACCAATATGTATATCAATCACGCCAACAAAGTGCAAAAATAAAAAATGGAAAAAAATGTTTTATTAGGGTACCCCCCCCCCCTACATGTAAAGTGGGGGCTGATTTTTTTTTTCATTTCAACCCCAACGTGTGATATATTGTTGGATAGGTATTTAAAAATGAAGAAGGGTTTACTAAGATCGTTTTTTGATAATATTAATATCTTCGGAAATAATCGCTCCTAAAGGAAAAAAAAGTGCGTCCCCCCCCCTCTAACTTTTGAACCATATGTTTAAAAAATATGAAAAAAATCACAAAAGTAGAACATTATAAAAACTTTCTAGGAAAATTGTTTTGAACTTGATAGGTTCAGTAGTTTTTGAGAAAAATACGAAAAACTACGGAACCCTACACTGAGCGTGGCCCGACACGCTCTTGGCCGGTTTTTTCAGTCTTTTCCTGCTAAAAAGCTAACAAGGTAACAAAATAAGTGATATCAGGATTATTGTTTTCTGTCACAATGCCTGCACGTATGAAATGTTTCTTTTTAACCCAGTGGTTGACTGGTAGAGAATGCCTTAAGGCATTATGTCCACCATTTGTACTTATTTTTTTATGTGCAATAAGGAATAAATAAATAAATAAATAAATAAAATAATGTACGCAGAAAAAAACGATGTGATCAAACATAAACTGACATTGGGGTTACTTTGATACACTATATATTTTTTTTAATGATAATCGAATGTAATCCCTTACAAAAGTATTTTATGTCAAGAAAAGAAAAAAAAAAAATGGTTCGCAGTCAAATATTACAACTCTTTAACGCTATTTTGGGGTTACTTTGATCAAGAATAAAAATTAACATCTTCGAAAAACCAACTTTTTTTGCAATTATTTCAATATTTATCACAAGAAGCGATCAAATTATCAGCCTCAACAAGTACCGTGACAAAATCAGACAATAATTAACTATGTGTCATTATGGTCAATGTTACCCCATGCAAGTGATCAAAGACACCCCACAGAGTAAATCATTACTTAGTAGTAAATACCTAGTTTGACTTTATGATACAAAATTCAATACAATGGTATAGCTAAACACATTTCTGGCAACCTAATATTCACTGTGAACCTTTTACTTTAATACCCACTACGTTAGTTTATAAGTTTATTTAAACATGAAAAATAGCAATAAACTATGCTTATATTTTGACACGTTATCCGCACTGCCCACGACCATACTTACTTATTCACCGCGTCAGAGCACCATCTAACTATAAAGGTTGGTTAAGGGTTATCATAATATGTGTAGATTTCATTACCGACCACTCATAATATATTTAATCCTTATTTTTTGGTAAAATAAATATAATACGCTCGTGACAGGTCATATTGATTGCCACACCAAGTAGGGCGCTCTACGTGTCTCGCCTGCATTACTCCGCCGTGGCTGACGAGGTGGTGGACTACGTTCGTCGGAAGACTGGCTACACGCTGAGGGTGCAACAGCTGCAGTCGCGTCACTACGTGCACTTCAGCTCGTTCGTTGTGCGTTGTGCGTGCCGCTGCAGGACACCATCGCGAGCGCAGACTTCTGGCCGAAAGGTGTGGTTTTTCGGCGGTTCCGGGGCAACCTGCCAAATCCCACACCGGGGCAAACGACGCAACGGAGCCACGCTGTTACGTCATCGCCCAAATCAATTGTTTAATTTTATTTTTAATTTTGTTCTATTTATTTTCTCTCTTTTTTGTTAAAATCTAAGTTTCGTGACGCATTGGTTTTACTGTAATGTCATGTAAACATGTTTTTACTAATAAAATAAAAATAAAATAAATAAAATATTTTGTTCGCAATCCGAAAGAGTCAACCCTTTTCCCTATTCACCCCCTTCCCGACCCTATTCACTCCAACGTTAGGGTGAGCGAAAATTACCAAATAAAACGACATATTTTCAAAGACAAACCGAAGTTCACACTGCCGGAAGATTTTTTTGTGTAAAAAATTAGCATGGCACATATAAAAAAACGGCTATCGACGTTCAAAAGTCGGTTTTGGCCCAATTCACCATAAATTACGTTAGTTATACCCGTTCCGACCCCATGAACCCAAAATCTTCAGAAAACGATGTACTATGTAGCCCAATTTTATTTGATATTTTGGAGGTAACTAGTAAAAATAATTTAGTTTTACAATTGTGCGAAAATAAATTCTCATCTGGCCGGTTTTTTTAACCTGGCCTGGTGGCCTAGTGGTAATAACGTTAGCTGCGTAAGCTGAAGACCCGGATTCGATTCCCGGCTCAGCCACCGTGGGCCTTGTCGTTTTTTCTTTCGTGTATGATATCTATTTCAATATATGTATGTATGTATGTGAACACTTTATTGTACATAAGACAAGTTAGGACATAAAAATACAGTATAGTTATGATGTACAAAGGCGAACTTATCCCTATAAGGGATCTCTTCCAACCTTTGAGCGAATTGAAAATGTATTATTTATATAAACTTGAAAAAGAACAAATCAAAAATGATTCAATAAAATAATTTTATTTCTTCCCTAGTTGTATAGTTTCATACTTATGATTTTTATTTTAAAGTAATCCGTCTATATTATAGCAACCATGGGTGATTTTTGCGGACTTAAGTAGAAACGTGGAGGTAGACAGAAGTGTGATTAACATTTCTAAGTGTTAATTTCTTGTATCTAGTCTAACTACGAAGCAATACATTGACGTATAAATTGCGTCCATATACAGAGAGGTCATTCATAAAAATACCACTTTAGGTAAGTTATTGTATACAATGTGACAAGCATTGACCACACATCCCAATTCACCCCTCTTCCGACCCTAATCAGCCCCTTCGTAAACCTATTCACCCCTTTGCGACCCGATTCCCCCATTCCTGATCCCATTCACCCCTCAGGCCGCGGATATTTATTCATCCCGTAAAAATTCCCCAACACAGTTGCATCGCTTTCTTCATGAAAACCATTATAAAAATGAAAATATGTCTTATGATTTTCTGTTATACATAAACTTTAGAAGTGTATACACATTCAAAAGGATAATGAACGATTAAAATGAGTAAAAATCCAATAAATTTGAACGTCAACTTTGACAGACATGAAACTGTAAATAAAAATGTGTGGCTTGCACATTTTCACTGTAATTTTAAATATGTAACACATTTTTTTTTAGTAACATATTGTGTATAATACTTTTCATTCAACAGATAACTGTTATTGGCCTAAGACTATGTAAAAATACCTATGTAAGTTGAATATTTACGGCTGTTGTCCTAAATACCAATAATAATAATAAAAAAAAAACATAATATATTATTTTCCTACTTTGATTGCGGAAAATAGAAGGAATATGTCAAGAAATATAATAACATTATATACCCCCGGAACCCTTTTCACCCCAAATTACGGTATTTATTAAATTGTCAAGAGTGAACAGGCATCTTCTGGGCGAGCTCACTCCATCGTAGGCCACGTCTTTGCCTTTGGCTAGTCTGTGGTCAAGAGTAAGCCCATTTATAATTAAAAAAAAAAACCGGCCAAGAGCGTGTCGGGCCACGCTCAGTGTAGGGTTCCGTAGTTTTCCGTATTTTTCTCAAAAACTACTGAACCTATCAAGTTCAAAATAATTTTCCTAGAAAGTTTTTATAAAGTTCTACTATTGTGATTTTTTTCATATTTTTTGAACGTAGGGTTCAAAAGTTAGAGGGGGGGGGGACGCACTTTTTTTCCTTTACAAGCGATTATTTCCGAAACTATTAATATTATCAAAAAACGATCTTAGTAAACCCTTTTTCATTAATTTAAATACCTATCCAACAATAATATATCACACGTTGGGGTTGGAATTAAAAAAAATCTCAGCCCCCATTCTAATAAAACATTTTTTTTTTCATTTTTTATTTTTGCACTTTGTTGGCGTGATTGATATACATATTGGTACCAAATTTCAGCTTTCTAGTGCTTACGGTTACTGAGATTATCCGCGGACGGACGGACGGACGGACGGACGGACGGACGGACGGACGGACAGACGGACGGACGGACGGACGGACGGACGGACAGACGGACAGACGGACAGACGGACGGACGGACGGACGGACGGACGGACGGACGGACGGACAGACAGACATGGCGAAACTATAAGGGTTCCTAGTTGACTACGGAACCCTAAAAATTGTCATTATGTAAAATGTCGGAAACTACGAAACCCTACATTGACGCGCTCTTGGTCGATTTTTCGTCTTAATGCTATGTAAGAGATAATAAAAAATTACACCTCCCAATTTATAATAAGTTTTTTTTGCAAAAAAAATATTTATTGCTCTCCGAGACATTTTTAAAAACCCCTGACTCAATGGGTATACGACGTTTCATAACAGAGTTCCTATGATCACCTTTCTGCTCCATCATCAGATTAGCTCCATGATACCATAATATTGCATTGTCACTTGATTTACATAGGTGTGCAAAATTTCAGCTCAATTGGAAACCGGAAAGTGGGTCAAATTTAGCTTCTACGTTTTGACTCAAACTAACATAGGTACCTACTAACAAGGCAAGTTGAATAAAAGCTTGTATAAAGGCTCGTTTTCGTGAACTGTCAAATCACCTCATACAATTTACGGCTGTAAGGCAACCAGGTAGGGTTTATTATTGCACTTTAATTACATATTAATGATTTCTAGCCCGTAAGATATATATTTGCTTTAACAATGGATAGACTGATATTTATGCGGGTGAAAGTGTAATTTAGGTTTTTATAAAGAATCAAATATTTTTAAGCGACCCGATCAGATATGTATGCGGATAAGGACCCTCCCACATCTACCGTCTTGCGATCGTAGCGTCGGGCCAACTGTATGGCTAAGCCGCGCTGACGCGGCGTCTTTTTCCATACAGTTGGCCCGACGCTATACGCTCGCGAGACGCTAGAAAGAGAGACGATGTTTTTGCCGGTCACGGAGCATCACAAATTTTTGCCGGGAACATGTCGTCATATACTTATGTTATGGCCCACTATAGAAAATCAGATATTTTTGCACGGCTGTTCATAGTCATTTATGCTGGTCACCAGCTGGTGTTCCATGAATATTTGGTTTAGTTGAGTGGAGAAGTGCCATTCAAAACAAGCGCTTTGTAAACAACGATGTATTTAGGTGATTTATAATTATTATTGTTTTCAACTTACGGTTACGTGTTCGCGGTATGCACAGAGTAAATCTTTAATGAAATTGAGTCATTTTTTTATATACACAATTAAATTTGAACCAGAAGCACTATACCTATACCCGCTCGCATTCCCCTTTTTTCTATTCTAAGTAAGAATCGATTAATACGTATCTGAATATGTATGAATAAATTAAATTGTAATTGTTTACATACAACCTGTGAAGTTTGGTTGACAAAATTTGACGTAGGTACTGTCATATATATTTTTAAAATGACGTATTGTTAATACCAGCGTAATGAAAATGTATTCCAATGAGTAAAACAAAACATTAAACTTTTTTCAATTTAACCGAACTAGAATGAAATCATTTATACTCATTCGGTTGTGTTCGTTATTTTCTTTGATAATGTGATATATTTTTATTTATTTTTTATGCACAAGCCATGCACCTTTAAATTTTAAATGAGATTGGATCTCCACCTGACATATTTGATTTACCCTATTTATTTTGAGCACAGTTTTACACTGGTATGGTTTTTCGTGTACGTACACTATTTTCTGTCAAAATATTTGTCAAATTTAATTGTCAACGCGGAGCGACCGGCGACACGTCTGCCTCCGACGAGCCGCTCACGGCATCTAATCGAAAGGAGAATTCTGACAGCAATGGCGAATGTATGGAAATTTTACGATAGTTTAAATTTAAGGTAAAATTTCTTTGTTGCCTTTGAGAGGAAAAATATAAAAAACCTCAAAACTTCTAGTCCATTTATCTGGCTTTTAGAATCACTTAATGTTATAACTAAAGTATTGAATTTTTTTAACAAAGTTTACTAAACGGCGACATACGTTTTTCTCATTTTAGGTCAACTTTGCGTGGGTTTATTTATTATACCTTTAATAATTAGAGATTCTGAATAGTCAAAAGTTGTAGACACACTCTTTAAGATAATAACTCCATTTATTTTATTTCATTTAATTTAGAAATGTGAGCAGCATTTGTTAAACGCCGAATGCACTTTTCGAGGATTTCGTACGACCCCCTCTTATTGACATATCAAACCTGATCAGTCTCCCATGTAAAGGGCCATAATTCACTCTGTCAAAAATATGGATCAGGAAATATTATTCGAAGGATGACGAAATACAATTTTCTACATGCCGGATTTGGGAAGAGTACGTTTGTTCAGAAGGTTTCATAGCAAAAGATCGCTTGTGGTCTATAGCGCTTTGTGACTTTTTTTTGTCTTGCGGGGGCGACGGTCGCGCCTCATCGCATCGTCTACATCCATATCGATAAGGTATAATTTCGTATGCGTCGCATCGCCGTCGCGCGACCATCGCGCGACCGTCGCCCACGCAAGCCGCGGCGTGGGCCACTTGATGGCCAAAATGATGGGTTAAACTCGGGTTAAGTCTGCATTATCGGTGGTGCAAGTGACCCTTACATATTTGTGCGATGGAGACAGTTGCGTTTCGCGCTGGTGGCCTAGCGGTAAGAGCGTGCGACTTTCAATCCGGAGGTCGCGGGTTCGAACCCCGTCTCGTACCAACTTTTTAGAACTTATGTGCGAATTATCATTTGATGTTTGCCAGTCGCTTTTCGGTGAAGGAAAACATCGTGAGCAAACCGGACTAATTCCCAATAAGGCCTAGTTACCCTTCGGTTTGGAAGGTCAGATCGCAGTCGCTTTCGTAAAACTAGTGACTACGCTAAATTTTGGGATTAGTTGCCGTGGCAAATGCCGATGATGGAGACAGTTGCGTTTCGTTTGCAGGAGCGTTAGTATTTGTCTATTCGGTCATATTAGGTAAGTAGCTAATTACTGATCTATATCAATTGATCAGGGTTTTTATATATTTGGCATGTTCTCTCCAACTAAATAAACTTCTCGGGTTAAGAAAGGCTCTATAAAAATATCTTTCTACGTGAGTCTTTTGAACGTCATATAAGATTTCATTTTTATTACAATATGTCTGAAAAAGTCCTGAAATGCAAGGAAACTAATAAAACACGTCTCTTTATGAACAGAGTCTTCTATCACAAATTTCTTTGTATAATTTTAACTGCTTATTTCTCTTTACTTATGGTATCCCGTCCAAATCATTTAAGTTGCTTATTAGGCAAAATAAATTCGTATCAAACTACGTTTAGTGAATCTTACCTTCTGGATTCTTCTCATCTTTGACTCCAGTAGCTCTCAAAGCGCTTTATATCGAAGGATTTAGTTTGACGTCGACATCTGAAATAGAAATAAAATTGATTTTACGGAATAAAGGACGCCAGTATAAGGCTTGAGTGGGGAATTTGAAAGTAAATCACTGTTAGAAATACAGTCAATCGTGGCGAATGCGGGCTTTGATAGAACTTCTGAATAATCTTGGTAAGCGGTGAGTAAAGATGGAAACCTAAATTCAAGTTGTAAACTTATTGCAAATAAAGTATACTACTACCTTTCGCGGCGTTTCGTTTTCTTTTCGCGTCGCAGAAATGACATTCGGCTACGGCACCTGGCTCTGAGCATGAACATAAGTAATGTGATGTTCGAAACGTCGGGCCAAATATAAATGTAAGTGTTTACGCGATTGAGTCCCGTTTAGTTCTAAAATTACATCTGTCAAGATGCTCTTGTTGTGGCCAACGATACTTATAGCTCTAAGTAGCAAAGACTTAATATTTCTCCTCCTGTCCTATTTAAAATTGTGAAAATACCCAATACTTCATTATCATTTGCAAGCCTAACTATTCTAACACTGCCTAATTTAAGCTTCATTTAGCTAGCACTATCGAAACGCTGGCAAATGGAAAGCATAACACTATCAGTCTCCTAATGTTTTGAATAAACAGAACCTATATCATGAGTTATTGACGATTTAGAATATGTTACTCGCTAGCTAGAACGTCTCGAAAAATTATATTCATTGTATGGAGACAGTGAACAGCGCCTTCAAACTTACTAGATAGGAGAAAATCATATAAATTTTTCCGGTAGTTTACGCTATCGAGCTGACGCATTGACATAGAAAAAAATAGACGGAAGGTTTTAAGCACGATCTTAATAAATGTCATCCTTTACACTTTCATGAAGCATACCATATACTGAACATAACGTTGGTAGCTCCATTTTTCCTCGGTCTTTCATTTGCTGAGGATCGTGACCAAGTATTGGTTGCAGCGTCTCCAAAGCATTGAGCTATTACTACTACGTATAGAGAAGACATCGCCCATCGCTACCGTGTTCCGTTCAACTGCGGCCGGCCGGCCGCACGTCATTCAGTCGCTTACGAGTACTGAAGCGCGGCGGTCGTAATATGTTTTAAAACGAAACAGGATAAAAACTGGTTAAATAATTTAAATATGCCCTCGTGTGTGATGCGATATTGCACTAACAATTCAAGCAATACGTCGAAGTGCAAAGGAGTAACTTTCCATAGGTAAGTAACTGTATAATCATTTTAAATTTTAATTTGAGCAAATTGTTTAGTGGACACCATTTTGCGTCTCTTGTCAAAGACTAAAAATTGAGAGATGTGACGTTGTGTGCATTGTGTGGATACTTGGATAGTAAAAGGCGATGTGCGGAATATAATATAAAGCCTGACCAAAAATATATGACTATTGTCATATATTTTTGGTCTGTTCTAATGAAATTCCGCAGCATGGCGCGTAGTCATATAAAGAACTTACTTAAGTTAATGGATGAAAAAAGGTAAAATATGATTTATTGTTTATTTTCTAAGTACTTTTACTATAATATTACTTTACATTTACATTTACTTTTTTTATTATAGGTTTTGCACGTAAAAACGTAAAGACAGGGAAAAACGGATGAAACACGAAGCTAAAACTGATCAGAAAATCAATTATTTTTCAAAGCGGCAAAAGTTAACAAAACAAAAGTAAATAAAAATAATATTTGTACATAACTATATGGCTGTTTTTTTACGAAAGGTTTCCATGATCCCTTGAACCAGTTAATTTATGTACCTACCTACGTCCGTACACAGATTGACTGAGTCCCACGGTAAGCTTGATCAAGAAGACTTGTGTTTTGGGTACTTAGACGATACATAATTATGATTTACTACTTAATACTTATTGCATAGAAAACATCCATGACTCAACAACAAATATCTGTGTTCATCACATAAATAAATGCCCTTACCAGGAGGACCGCGGCCACAGTGCTCAAAAATATCTGAACATGCCCTCTTTACGCCATGACAATAGAGGCCAGCTCAGATGTTTGAGCACCCTGGTCGCCTCGATATATCTGATTGTTCAAAATTCTACCTATAATTCTACCTACCTAACCATATATATTTAAAAGATATGTTTCCCCTCCCCCCGTGCCTCGCCCCGCCCGCGCGGCCCTCTAACTAGTTGTTGACACCTGACAGACTGTTATAAGACATGTGCAAAAACGGTTGTGCTTCCGTGATGAAGTGTGGACCCCGGCCAGTCCTGCCTGCAGTTCCTGACTCCCGGAGAGAAGGTTAGTGTCTTTGACCACCTTGACAGATTTTTGCCCCCTCTTGTCCGTTCATAAACACTGATGGTACAACTGTACATACCCCAGGGGATATAAGCCTCTGAATGAGAGGGTTTTTTGAATCGTTATTTAAAATTGTCTATTTTTTTGTATAAACAAAAAATAAACAGACAATTTTATTACGAATTAATATTAAATTTAACTTGCACGTTCCCGTACGTATTTAATTAAATAGGCAGAATATAAACAAAAGTGACGCCTCTGCGGAGTTGACATCGTATGACTATTTAGCCGCCCTCCCCCCGCCCCGCACTGCCGCGCTTGCTACCCAGATTTTGTTTGCGCCGTCTGTTCTATGTACGTAGTACATTATACTTCAATGCTCCAAAGCGTGCGGTCTTGCACGCTGTGTGTCGCCACTCGCCGCCCTCTTCGCAGCATTTGACCATTTCATCAGTGCCCTGCCCTGAGCTACTCTATTCGATCCTCAATCATTACTGTGTGTAGGCGACGGAACTACTTCGTGCTGCGCGCGTGCTGGCAGCCTGGCCTGTACGGATGCCGCTACCAGCGCGCGTCTTTTGTTTTTGTACATTTTTTTTCTGGTCTCGAACTGTCAATGAGCGACAAATGTTCTTTTTCGCACAACTTTTGTAAATATTTGTGTAAATAGCTAGTTTTTTGTATATTGTGGTATTCTAATAAATGGCGGTGTACTGGCAACACGCAGTTGCTGTCAAGATGGCACCAAGTGTGTGAGGTCGGAGAATGCCGTACAGAGAAATAGTTGTTTTATTTATTACAGAACTCCTCCTTTTGATATAATATATTAAAAGAGGACAGTACAAGTGGCGACGAGGATGAAAACGTAAGTGAATATTTCAATATTCGCAATAGAATGCGTGCAAGTTATTTCTGAAATAAAATTTGCCGCCATTACGGCTTTGTTGCAAATGCAAACAGCCGGCGATGTAAAACGGAATAGGTAAGTAATTATCATCCAAGAACTATTTCGATTGAGCAAATAAAGTACAAAACAATTAAGTCATGTAAAAGAAAAGAAATAAATTAGTGATTTACAGAACTTGAAGTTCTGTTTGCTTGTTACTAAAGTGGGTCCATTGAAATGGACCTGGAAAATTTCATTTGTGTGCAATTCAACTATTGGTCAGATGACAAATGTTAGATTTTACAGGCATAAAACAGTGTTGTGAAATAGATACATTGCTGAGTAAATAAACAAAATTAATTGTATAATAATATATTTTGTAAAGTACAAAGTTGGATTGGGACTTAAGTTTTATGTTTTTCAATTTTTATAAAGGGAAGGATAGATTCTAATTGGTCTCATTGTATTATTTATCTTCTCACTATACGGTATTCGAGTTTACAAACCAATGTACCTATGGAATTGACATAATTTCAAAACTGTAATACCTACAAGATGTTCTAAAAAAATATATAATAGTGAACATTAACTGAAGAATCTTTCTGATTTCTTTATTGTATGGACTTTTTAATATTTATAACTGATACAATCCCTAACAGTGTTTGTCATCTACCCTATTCTATGCAAGTATACAATGTTATTATAAGCACAGCAGGAATTGCATATCCCTCAAATGTTGGGACAATTGTGAAAACAATAAAAAGTCAGAAATGACTGGAAGCCTAGAGCGGGCTGGACAAATTGTCAAAATCCTTAAAATTAAGGAGACGGCTTCGGGCCGGAAAAGATGTCAAGTATAAATCCC
This sequence comes from Leguminivora glycinivorella, assembly GCF_023078275.1. Classification (NCBI taxonomy): domain Eukaryota; kingdom Metazoa; phylum Arthropoda; class Insecta; order Lepidoptera; family Tortricidae; genus Leguminivora; species Leguminivora glycinivorella. Next base: position 22,066,144 of record NC_062974.1, read on the forward strand.
TTTAAAAGTCGGGAAAATCCTTAAAATTAAGGAGACGCCTTCGGGCCGGATAAGATGTCAAGTACATCATAAGTAAATCCCTTTAAAAGTCGGGAAAATCCTTAAAATTAAGGAGACGGCTTCGGGCCGGAAAAGATGTCAAGTATAAATCCCTTTAAAAGTCGGGAAAATCCTTAAAATTAAGGAGACGCCTTCGGGCCGGATAAGATGTCAAGTACCCCATACAACCATTTCAGTCGCAAAATCTTCAAATCAGTAACTAACTGTCAAATGTGACATAACGCGTGGTAACGTCGTGCAAACAATGCGACCGTATTGATACAATAACAAAATGTAGTCGTCGTGTGCACTCGTTACGGTAACAAAATGTGTACGAATTTGTGGCTGTCAATGTCACTGTCAGAATGACTTTTAACGACACTTTATTAGTCGACGTTTGCACACATAACGGTAACAACATGTGGACGAATTTGTGGCTGTCATTGTCACTGTCAGAACGGTTTCTGACAGTGACATTGACAGAATTTGTACACACATGTGTAGGTCTGATTACCGAACTGCTCCTAAACCACTGTATCCGCAAATGACAATCTGAAATACGAAGGTTTCTCAAACTGTCTTGTGAAGTTGTACAAAAAAAAACACATTATTTACTCTACTACGTTTTATTTATGTCTCTTTAACATTACAAATTTGTAGATGTATAGATAAGTGCTATACAAAAATCTTGACAAAAGAAGTACAAATCGCTGAAATGAATGTTGATATTAATGAAGACTACTTCAACAAGTGTCAATTGTGAAATGCCGCAAAATACTAGTTGCTCTATAGAAGACCATAATAATATGATCCCCGATCCTTTACAACCCAGCAGCTCGGTACGCACGTTACAATTTTTTTTTAATCTTCTTTAGTGAGGACAAATGAGTACGACGGCATATTTAATTGTTTATAAAGTTTGAGGATACCTGGAAAAAATGAATACATTAGCCATTTTGAAAATCCAATAAATATTCACTGCTTTCGGTCACGCGTGTACGCTGCGACCATTTTGCGACCGTTTGTCGACCGTTAGGTGACCGTTTGGCGACTGTTTTTTACATGGAATATTACCGTCTTAATCCATATTTTAACAACTTTATTGGTTTTCTAGGCATTATTTTTATTATTTCAGTATAGTATATGCACCGGAGCACTAAAACTTCACCAATCAATATACATAACACGCAAACACCGAGTAGTCAATAATATTATTACTGGTTAAACTGAGGTAAATTGATGGCGCGTTGATAAATTTAGACTTATTTTATGAAATCACTCGAGCAATTTAATTGGCCATGGTAATTAGCCCACATTATATTACAAATGCAAACAATATTTATCTTTAACAAATTCTTACGCCATTACATTTTAATGTCAAATGATTTTATTTCTTTTTTACTTTGACGTCTCTGACAGTCGCCATTTGAAAAGAATGAAATGAACGAATGATTTTGGGAAAGTAGTCGCCAAACGGTAACAATGTGTGCACGCGTAGTGCACACTTCTGTCACTTTTGTGACCATTTGTGCCTGTTACCAATCGTCCCCATTTGGGTCGCCGCGACTAAACGTCGACCGTACTGCGACTAAGCATTGAGACCCGAAGACCTGTGTGTACACAAAATAGGAGGATTTGCGTAGGAACGGCGACCGATTATGGTTATATGGGACATCATAAGTGAATCCCTTTAAAAGTCGGGAAAATCCTTAACATGAAGGAAATGGCTTCAGGTCAGGTTAAAGGGCTGTTAGAAACATAAATAAATAAATCAGGTGAAGTATCACTGGCGCAGTGGTGAGTATCTGTTTGCCTTGGTTGAACTCAGCTCTTTGGGTTAACATTGCTCTGACTATCATCAGTATATGCACAACTTATGAGTACTCATTTACCCATAAAATAAGAGTATTTGAGTTTTGATAACTCTAAACAGTCCATAGAAAGGAGACAATAGTTTTTATGACATTTCATCTTCTCTTGCTCTATACTGAAGGATTCTAATACTGAGTTACTATTACCCAGTAACAGAAAATACAGATAAAAGGTTTAAGCAAGGTCTAAATAACATTATCTCATGCTTTATACACTAATGAAGCACAACATTTAAGTATTTCTATAATAACTTAAAGTGTCTCTTACCGTTTTCTGTCCAATTTTATGAAAATATGAATGTTTGGTAGCCAGTTGGCTATCAGAAAATTTGCCTGTCTGTAAAATATTTTGTACTTTGCACAAAATAAAGCATCAGATACTTATGAGAAAAGTGTAACAGTAGTTATTTTTGAATCCGTATAATCCATTATCTATTTTTAAGAAAGATAAGTTGGATAGAAATATAAACATAAAGTAAACATGTTGACCATAATGTCACTGATCTTGATTGCATGAAGTTCCATATCAGCAAATCATTCAAATTCGTTGACAGTTCTTAAAAAGAAGCTGGTTTGACTAGAAAGAAAGTAGCCTATTGTTTAATTGTACCATATAAGCGATGCCATGGCAATATCACATTTCTGCCATCTAGGGTTTCTACCATCTATGATATTATCTATTCTGTGCTAGTGTATCTGTCATTTTGACAGATCAAAAATAGTAATAGCCTTACAAATGAAATTGAAACAATGGTGTTGGTCTAGTTAAATGTGATAGAAATAAAGCAAATGTGGACAGGTGATCCATGCACGCACGCTGTACAATGACAAATCTCGTTCAAATTACCGCTGAGTGGTGACACATATGTTTTGAAAAGACAGGCCTGACAGGCAAGGGAATACAACAATCATAATAAAAGTTTATTAATATAAAAGCTTTGTGTGAAACATGCATGAATTAACAATTTGTACAAGTTTTCAGATTGCTTTGGCTTACACCACTGGTATAACACTAGTTTCCAGAACTAGGTACTGAAAAATAATATGGATGTGGATGGTGGATGTAACTTTAAAAATGCATTTCAGCATGTTGCTTGACTGAATGTAAGCAATAAGAAAAGGAAGCTGTGATTGGAAATTACAAAGTACTTTCCTAAATGTCTACAGAAGTAAGATTTGTAAGTAAAACACTTTTAAGTGAAGAACAGAACGGTGAGTGGTATTTGTAAAACAGCCTGGTAGTAAAGCCAAAACTATGTCTGACATTACATTACAATAAAATGACACGTACTGTCATAGTTTTGGTTATTATGCCCAGTAAAATATTTTCCTACGGGATAGAATGAATGAATGAATAACCATTTACCAAAGTGTTATATTTCAAAGCAGTTATTCGGTTAGATGCCTTATATCACGACAAATTATTACATATCAAGAGAAGTACCAGCCGCGAGACCCGAGGTCACAGCCTGAAACTGATTTGCACTCCTACTACTAAAGCTGCATATCATTCCCTATCCAATCGTGTTGTAGCGGTTTGGAACAGTCTACCAGATAGTATTGTTACTGCTCCCTCAGTGAATGTGGCTTTTAACAAATAAAATAGTGACATGACTTTGCTAACTATTAATCATGAGACACTGTGTGAGATAGGCTCATCAGCTGAATAGCTGCTCGCCTATAATTGAATAATATCAGTGTTTTCATATTAAATCTGAGCTAGGCTACAAATCTGTTGGGGGTTACAAATCAAACTGTTTTTATCCTCTGAGATATTCATACTAGTTCTATTTATCTTACAGATTTCTTCCAAACAGGTCACACACCTAGTAATGTGGTGGAATATGGCTGAGATCAGCCCATGTCAGTCATTTTGGAAACAGGAAATTGTGCTCTAGTTCGCTAACACCATACTGTGGTGAAAGGTCTGTGCACTATTATTTGGTTTAAAAGTTAGCTAACAAGGTTTCAGTCAAGCAAATAAATATTTTGGTCTGTGTTTCAAAAACAGGTGATTAAATATTATACATTTTATTTAACTGATACCAATGTTAAACAAATATAATAAAATGAAAATTACAAGTATTTTAATCTATGTTTCACATCATTATGAGAGTTGCTGTAAAAGTTTCATAATATACCTACTGTTATTAGTAAAGTTGTTCCATTTTGTGGAATACATTTGATACAGTAGATCTCACAACAAAAGCTCATGTATAAAGGTTAGAACTCTGTTTTGCCTATTGGCCACAAACATTCATAAGTACTTAAAATAATGGTTATTCATTATAACAATGTTAGGTCCATATCTGAAAAGTGAAATCAGTATAGTTATTAGTTACATGGTGACACCAAAGTAGTAATAAGTTTGACTATGCATATTTGTTTAAATTTTAATAAGTACTGCTTGTTGTATTGCATACTTAAAGATAGTAGTTATTTGAGTTCAGCTATATAGGTACATTTTACAAATTCTACAAACTAGAATATTAAGTCTCTAGTACTAACAGCAACACTCTTGGCTAACCATCGGTAGCCTTTATGCCCTTGTAATAAGGATTACAAATGTATGGCTAACAGTGTTGTCGATGGTACTTTATAGTCAGTTGTAGCCAAACTCGATGTGACTGTGATGTTGGAAACTAGCAAACTAGGTAAAAATTGTTTGTAAACTGTAAATAATTGCATTAATAATACAATTGACATGATTAATATAATATATAATCTTTTATGCATAGAGATACATAAAGACAAAGGATTGATTTATTTAATTGTAACTTTCTTACACAATACAAATGTGTCAATGGTGGACTTCTTCTTCTTATCGTGTCGAGGTTCCTTTCTTAATGGTGGACTTAATGCTAGGATGCATTCTCTACCCACAAATTTTAATTAATGATACTTAGTAGTAACCGGGACTACTAACCTTTGTTTAATTTTATGGTATGTTTTTGACTATTGTTAAGACAAAATTCATTGTTCTTATTTTTAACCGACTTCAAAAAAGGAGGAGGTTCTCAATTCGACTGAATGTTTTTTTTTTTTATTTTTTTTTTTTTTTTTTTTGTATGTATGTTACTCGATATCTCCGAGAATCGTGGACCGATTTTCAAAATTTTTTTTTTGATCGAACCGGTATAACCCCGAGATGGTCCCATTGGCACCAAGTCAGGGTCTGATGATGGGATCCTGGAGAAATCGAGGGAACTCTTCAAATGTTATAGGCACATGTAATGTTTTTAGTCTATTTTTCAAAGGTACACCAGTATTTACGTCTGATGGTAATAATTTTATGTGGCTGAGCTGATGATGGAAGGTCAACTCCTCAATGGTTAGGAGTTTAAGGATAATTCTTTCACTACTGTACATGTATTCGAACTGATACATATAATATCACTAGGAACCACTAAAAATCAACTGAGCTGATGATGGAAGGTCAACTCCTCAATGGTTAGGAGTTAAAGGATAATTCTTTCACTACTGTACATGTATTCGGACTGATACATATAATATCACTAGGAACCACTAAAAATCAACAAATAAATAAACTTTTTAACAAAAAATAAAACCGCCTTCAAAAATAAGCGCGTTACAAAACACGGAGAAACTAAAAAGCCAAAAATAATAAACCTTTCAATTCAGATTTCTTATCGTATTGCAATAAGCTAAACATCCAAATTATAAACAAATCAATTATTTTTGGAGTCGGTACCAGCCTGTGTATGGTTGGGTGGGGCAAACAGGCAAGGCGACGAACAGGTCTGGTACCGACTACAAAAATAATTGATTTGTTTATAATTTGGATGTTTAGCTTATTGCAATACGATAAGAAATCTGAATTGAAAGGTTTATTATTTTTGGCTTTTTAGTTTCTCCGTGTTTTGTAACGCGCTTATTTTTGAAGGCGGTTTTATTTTTTGTTATTATGATATGAAATTGATTATAACCCATAACCCCATACCCATAATTCATTGTAACTACTAACAATGTAGAAAATATTGTATGTAGATTTATTCATTTCAATGATGACTAATCATAATTAAATTTCAAAACAAGCCAGATTATTAGTTAAGATTGCGGTATGCCTTCACAGGGCATTATGTACTCACTTACCTGCCTCGTTTATTCACCTGCATTTTAATGTAGGTACATAGATGTACAGTAGATTAATGAAATATGGAAAGTTAACTACACCTAAACTGCATTCATGAAACATTGTATTAGATTAGGCTAGCAATTAGCAATGTAAAATGTTGGTTAGTAAAAAGTTTGAATTTGTGGTGTTCAATGGTTAACTTCAACAATAATCTTTGTATGTCATAGGTATGTTTATAAAAGACGGAAATTACTGACATTACTTACCTACAGAGTGATTCACTGTTTGATGTGGACGTACTAAATATTGTATGAAATTTGTATTCTAATATCTATCTTATTCTACATGGCCACAGGAAATTAATCAATAACTGTTTTATGTATAATTGTATATGAACTTGTGAGAGGTAGCAAGTAAAGATTGTTATAAAATTTAATTCATTTAAAGAAAAGGAGAGGAAACGGGAAGGTACCGAGTAAATGTCATTGGGGATTCCTACAGCAGATCGTTATTTCCAAACCAAATATTTACTGGATGTGGACACAGTCATTGTACAGAATCTACTTAAGTGTTAGTATCTTGTATTTAATAATATTAATAGATATAGTATACCTTGTGTGTAGTCTATTTTGACTCTTTAGGATTATTCTTAAGACTCAAAAAGATTCATAATATGTTATGCTACTAACTAGTGGTTGATATTTCTAGCTCTAGTCTAAAGTATAATTATAATGTGATGTGATCAGATTGTTACTTAATAGAAAAATATTTGCAATGGATAATTATTTCAAGCCTATCTGGAAACTGTAACCCTATTTGTATTAGTTGTATAATAGTAGAGATTGTTGATTGTATAAAATTGGAAGTTTATAAAATGTGTATGTATCTAGTGATTCAAAACCGTTGTTGTTGCTACATGCATTTATTGAATTTGTTTGAAGCTAAACTGTTGATTAGTGCGCGATGCAGTCTTGGTAATTTCATAAATGGTTCATGCATTGTTTTAATTTAAAATTTGTTAAAAAGGAAGAGATGTGGTATTCTAATAAATGGCGGTGTACTGGCAACACGCAGTTGCTGTCAAGATGGCACCAAGTGTGTGAGGTCGGAGAATGCCGTACAGAGAAATAGTTGTTTTATTTATTACAGAACTCCTCCTTTTGATATAATATATTAAAAGAGGACAGTACACATATATTTTTGTTTTTTTACGTCTGTATTGTGTACATAGTTGTAATATACTGTACAGCTGAAGTTTTTACACGTTTTACTCACTTTTAAAATTTCCCGTCTGCTGGTACCATTCCAGACATGGGGAGAACGCTAGCAAGTGCTTGCAACCCTGCGACTACAACAAGTCGGGAAATGCCACGGGCAGTCGGTAATGGCGACTCCTGACCGCCCTGTCACTTCGCGTCGCCTGTTTGTCACCGACAGAAGGTCGAAGCTGCAGTTCTTGGTCGACACCGGTAGCGACCTCTGCGTCTTCCCCAAGACGTTACTACGCGAGCGTCGAGCGCCGACGGGGTACAACCTCTCCGCAGCCAATGGGACGCCGATCGAAACCTTCGGTTACGCGCATCTCAACCTGGACCTAGGACTCCGGCGCGACTTTCCATGGCGTTTTGTGGTAGCTACGGTTACAAAACCGATTATAGGTGCAGACTTTTTAGCGCACTATAGTATAATTGTAGATTGTGGTGGTAAAAGGCTAGGTCGTATTATAGATAAGACTACTAACTTATTTTCCAATGCTATTGTAGCTACTAATAGTGATGATATATTTTCAGTTAAGGTCATGAACGGCAGCGATTCTTGCTACCATCAAATCTTATCACAGGAATATCCTGAGATCACACGACCTGCTGGTATTCAACGCACTATACCTCACAACACACAACACCACATTCGCACCACTCCAGGTCCCCCAGTATCCTGCGCTCCGAGACGTCTTGACCCTGACAGGCTGAAGTTCCTACAGTACAAGCGAGACAGGAGTTTGAAGGTATGTTGGCTAGCGGCACAGCACGACCTTCGGAGAGCCCTTGGTCTTCACCACTGCATCTGGCGCCTAAAAAAGATAATGGGTGGCGCCCCTGTGGTGATTACCGTCAGCTCAACGCTCGGACGATCCCCGACAAGTACCCAATCAGGCATTTGCATGATTTTACACACAGCATATCTGGTTGTAAGGTCTTTAGTACGATTGATTTAGTAAAGGCTTACAACCAGATACCTGTATGTCCGGAGGACATACCGAAGACGGCCATCACGACGCCCTTCGGTATGTTCGAATTTCCATTTATGACCTTTGGACTCCGGAATGCAGGTCAGACCTTTCAAAGGTTTGTGGACGAGCTGACACGCGGGCTGGACTTCGTCTACTGCTACCTGGACGACTTTCTAGTTTTTTCTAGGGACGAAGAGCAGCACAAACAGCACCTGCGTGAAGTTTTTACCAGACTCCGGGACTACGGCATGGTGATCAACGTGTCTAAGTGCGTCTTTGGGGCTCCCCAGGTAACTTTTTTAGGTTACCTGATTTCGGAGAGCGGCACCAAACCCTTAGATACCAAAGTCCAAGCCATACGTGACTTTCCACCACCCAAGGACGTGAAGCAGCTGAGGAAATTTTTGGGTATGGCCAATTTTTACAGGCGATCCCTGCCGCATGCCGCCCAAATCCAAGCACCTCTCAACGCTCTCCTGGGTGGGGCAGTCAAAGGTTCCAAACCCATCAACCTGACCGGCGATGCTCTGAAGGCTTTCAACGAGACCAAGGAAAGCCTATTCAACGCAGCGTTACTTGCTCATCCCGATTGTCGGGCTAAGCTGGCGTTGGTTACAGGCGCATCAGACGTAGCACTGGGTGCAGTACTGCAGCAGCAGCTGCAGGACCAGGTATGGCAGCCGTTAGCTTTCTTTTCCCGGAAGCTCAGTCCGTCCCAGACCAAATACTCACCGTATGATCGTGAACTGCTCGCGATCTACGAAGGTATCAAATACTTCCGGCACATGCTAGAGGCGAGGCACTTCACGATCTATACTGATCATAAGCCGATCAGTTTTGCTTTCCACGAAAGGAAGCATAACTGTTCGCCTAGGCAGTTTAGGCACCTAGATTATATATCCCAGTTCACGACCGATATAAGGCATATATCCGGCAAAGATAATGTTGTGGCCGACACCTTATCTCGGATCGAGGAACTGGCGATACCTTTCGATCTGGCCGATCTGGCTAGAGCTCAAGTGTCCGATCCAGAGCTCGCCGAGTACTTGACCTCGTCCTCCCTGCGCTTGGTAAGGATTCCATTTCCGGGTAGTCCAGAGCCTCTGTACTGCGACGTCAGTACACCGACTCCTCGACCGGTCGTTACCAAGCAGCACCGAAAAGCCGTTTTCGACAGTCTCCACTCCTTAAGTCACCCTGGACCCAACCCAAGCGCCAAACTGGTAGCACAGCGATTTGTATGGCCCAGCGTGAGGAAGGACTGCAGAGACTGGGCACGAGCTTGCGTGCCATGTCAACTGTCGAAGGTGAGCCGTCATGTATCTGCACCTCTGGGCACATTTGAACTCCCCCGGGCTCGCTTTCAACAGGTACACATTGACCTAATCGGTCCTCTCCCCGTTTCACAAGGCTTCCGCTATTGCTTGACGGCTATAGATCGCTTTACGCGATGGCCAGAAGTCGTACCAATAGTGGATATAACGGCAGAGACGGTGGCTAAGGCTTTGTTGACTGGCTGGATATCCAGGTTTGGCTGTCCCGTAGATATTGTCACAGATCGTGGTCGACAATTCGAGTCCGCACTGTTTCAATATCTATCCAAGGCCATTGGATTCCAGCATAGGCGCACCACAGCGTACCATCCAGCATGTAATGGGATCGTGGAACGCTTCCACAGGCATCTCAAGGCCGCCATTACATGCCACGCTGACGCCAACTGGTCCGAGATATTGCCACAAGTGCTACTTGGCATACGCAGTGCCTTTAAAGAGGACTTACAAGCGTCCTCTGCCGAGCTGCTATATGGCGAGCCACTGCGACTTCCAGGCGAATTTTTTGATCCTAGCTTGCCTGGTTCCACGGATATAACCGAATTTACCGCGCGACTACGATCATTCGCCTCGAAGTTAAAGCCTACGCCAGCTTTTCGCCATAGCAAAGACAGAATCTTTGTGTTCAAAGAGTTAGCGACAGCTGATTACGTCTTCCTCCGTGAAGACGCAGCACGCGCTCCTCTGACACCTGTATACTCAGGTCCACACAAAGTTCTGGAGAGAAGTGACAAAGTTTTTAAACTCCTCATTAAGGGCAAACCAGTTACTGTGACCATTGACCGGTTAAAACCTGCACATTACCTGGCCGAGGACTTGACACAGCCGGAACCACCGATTGCACCTGTCGCACCTGGAAATGTACCGCGCGAGAGGCAGCATCCTGACCCTGGGCCTAGCATACCTACATTACCTACTGCACCTAGAACTACACGTTCGGGGAGGCAAGTACGTTTCCCAGATTATTATCGCCCTTAACCAGGTCTCTGGGGGGGAGTGATGTGGGCTACCTTCCCACTAACATCTAAACTTACATTAATAACATATTTACACTTATAATAAAATAAAATCATTAATATATACACATATTTATTTATATACATTGACTTACATCACTAAACAAAACGCGCACCGCGATAGCAGTTCTTTGTTCGCGGCGCCCGGTTTCGATGCGTCCAGTACGGCCGGCAAGCGCCGCGCCCCACCTCAGTCTATGCACGATACTGACGCGAAACGCATGTCGCTTATGACCGCTAGACGCATTACGATCGCTATCGCTTTGCCTTTGTTTAAACTGTATTTTCTATTTCTTCCGTACTGTTACCTTCTGTGTTTCTATCTTCTGAACTTTGGACATTCCTTCTGTGTTGTAAATATATTTATAGACATTATAATATTTATTGGAGAAAGTGGATGTTTGCATTTTGTGGCTGACCTACGTCACGTACCCTGCCTGCAACCCCATACACAGATCAACCTAGATCCAAACTAAGCAAAGCTTGTACTATGGGTGCTAGGCGACGATATAGATACTTAAATAGATAAATACATACTTATATACATAGAAATTATCCATGACTCAGGAACAAATATCTGTGCTCATCACACAAATAAATGCCCTTACCGGGATTCGAACCCGGGACCGCGGCTTAGATGATTTTAAGCATTAAAATAAAAATAAAATAAAATAAAAATAAAAAAGCCTCTTTATTTCCTTAATTATTTTACATGCAACATTCACTTATTTCTTTTATAATTTTAATAGTTAAACATGATTATATCTATTGCTATTTATATCATCAACTTCTAAATAATTTCATTTTACATCATGTCATAATCATAATATAGTTAGTGATATTATATTGTAAGATTATTCATTAATTATTATTATTATTACTTTAATCTTACCATATCTCGGGACCATGGGGTCCCGGACTTTTGGGAGGCATGTGTGGGGCCGAAGCCAACATCACAGAGGCCCTTTTAGACACTTTAATCTAAAGGCAAGGGATACACGTGGCGGATACCATCCCCGAGCGCACAATATGATACATCCGGAGATGGTCCCCGCCAGGTGTAAAGACTATTTCAGTGCAGCACTTTTGTGCTACGATGGGAACTAAGGTCATAGGCTATTGTTGTGCAAGTTGGATGGACTGGATAATGGTCTATGGGGGGAGACTATCGGACACCTGCCATGACAACTAGTCTCAGGATTGTAAAAGACAGGCGGTGACTCGCCAACTCATTGAGTGGGCCCTGCAAAACGGCCGCACGCACGGTGCGACAACAGAGCAACACTTGAAGAGTGGCTGAAAGGTTGTCGAGAGGTGAGACTGCGGTAGCCAGATCCCGGTGATCCGTTCAGCAGGCCGCCGGCGTTATGACATTTTACACTTCCAACCTGGAGCATAGGTCCCGCTCTTGCGAATCCACTCTGGCCGGCCGGTTAAGGCAAGCGCAGAGGCGAGGGCTAGATGGAAGTGCCCTCTGGAATAGGGGTCCGCGGTGTCGCCACTCACCGTCAGCTCGCCACAAGCTGCCCCCACGGGGTTATTTTAATTATTATTATTATTGATTGAATATTATATTTATTAATTTAATTTAATGTTTAAAATTAAGGACCTCTTATCGAGTAAAGGCCTCCTCCAAATTTGACCATGTCTCTCGGTCCCTCGCTATTTTTGTCCAGTCTTCGCCTGCAACTTTGCAAAGCTCTTCGCTCCATCGTTGTCTCGGTCTCCCTCTACCTCTTTCACTGATAGGTCCCGACCAAGTCGTTAGTTTCCTTTATTTATTATTATCCTTTATCCTTTAGTTATTTTAAGCATTACAATTCATTAAATAGTCAACTATTATAGGACCAGTATAAAACCTAAATAACACAATATATTTCTGTAATTATGTCTAATATAAATTTTCATTTTAACCATGTCACTATACAAATCAAACAATACCTTCGATACCATCTTAAGTCACTTCATTATAGCCTCGTAATATCTTTTTAATTGCTTTATAATCTACAAAAGACTCGTCACTTCCCACAATTGCCAATGAAACAAAGATTTCAAAAGTAAGGATAAGGCAATCTATGTTTTGGCTGAATATACTCGTTTTACGCCAAGGAAAGCTCCAGCGCGAAGTGTTGAGGAGTTTGCATTACATGTGCGAGTGATTGCATGGCAGTATTGACTCACTTTTGCGTGTTTATGTCAGTAACATCACTGTGCCAACATCCTTTTAGGCGACCACATGCCAAGTCCTTGTAAATAATAGTCAAGATTAGTCGCATATACGCTTGCCTGGCATGCGCGCACAGCAGTGTTTCTGCCACCGTTGTGCTGTCACCACTTTTGGCGTCCGTATGCCACATCCTTACAAACGAATATATAAGTCGGTGCAATGGAAGCAATCATCGGTCACTCACCCCTGATCAATATTTCGGCTTTTCATACATTTGACAGTTCTGACTCAGTGGGTCACTATTAATTCATAAATTTTAAAACGTCGTATCTCCCATTGAAATTCTAAAGTCTATACGATCTTTTGTAATTTACTAGGTTGAGCTACAGCGTGAATGAAAAAGGTCATAAGTGTGTATGAAACAGAGGGTTTATACAGATGTTTTGGTTGTAAGGTTTGAGTATAGGAATTACGTATTTAGTGGTTAGGGTGAGGTAATGGTTGTTGGATGAGTTTGGAATTTTATTGAATTTGTAGGTTTGGTGAAGCTTAGCAAGTTACCTATAAATATCGCAAATCGATTTGTTAGTATAGAGTGCACTTAAGGCCGGTTGCACCAAACCCTCTGTCACCTTTGAAGTGCTCGCTAAATTTTGTTGAATATGTATTATAAATGGGAAAGTGTGTGTCTGTTTGTTTGTCCGTCTTTCACGGCAAAACGGAGCGACGGCTTGACGTGATTTTTTAAGTGGAGATAGTTGAAGGGATGAAGAGTGACATAGGCTACTTTTAGGCAGTTTAGGCACCTAGATTATATATCCCAGTTCACGACCGATATAAGGCATATATCCGGCAAAGATAATGTTGTGGCCGACACCTTATCTCGGATCGAGGAACTGGCGATACCTTTCGATCTGGCCGATCTGGCTAGAGCTCAAGTGTCCGATCCAGAGCTCGCCGAGTACTTGACCTCGTCCTCCCTGCGCTTGGTAAGGATTCCATTTCCGGGTAGTCCAGAGCCTCTGTACTGCGACGTCAGTACACCGACTCCTCGACCGGTCGTTACCAAGCAGCACCGAAAAGCCGTTTTCGACAGTCTCCACTCCTTAAGTCACCCTGGACCCAACCCAAGCGCCAAACTGGTAGCACAGCGATTTGTATGGCCCAGCGTGAGGAAGGACTGCAGAGACTGGGCACGAGCTTGCGTGCCATGTCAACTGTCGAAGGTGAGCCGTCATGTATCTGCACCTCTGGGCACATTTGAACTCCCCCGGGCTCGCTTTCAACAGGTACACATTGACCTAATCGGTCCTCTCCCCGTTTCACAAGGCTTCCGCTATTGCTTGACGGCTATAGATCGCTTTACGCGATGGCCAGAAGTCGTACCAATAGTGGATATAACGGCAGAGACGGTGGCTAAGGCTTTGTTGACTGGCTGGATATCCAGGTTTGGCTGTCCCGTAGATATTGTCACAGATCGTGGTCGACAATTCGAGTCCGCACTGTTTCAATATCTATCCAAGGCCATTGGATTCCAGCATAGGCGCACCACAGCGTACCATCCAGCATGTAATGGGATCGTGGAACGCTTCCACAGGCATCTCAAGGCCGCCATTACATGCCACGCTGACGCCAACTGGTCCGAGATATTGCCACAAGTGCTACTTGGCATACGCAGTGCCTTTAAAGAGGACTTACAAGCGTCCTCTGCCGAGCTGCTATATGGCGAGCCACTGCGACTTCCAGGCGAATTTTTTGATCCTAGCTTGCCTGGTTCCACGGATATAACCGAATTTACCGCGCGACTACGATCATTCGCCTCGAAGTTAAAGCCTACGCCAGCTTTTCGCCATAGCAAAGACAGAATCTTTGTGTTCAAAGAGTTAGCGACAGCTGATTACGTCTTCCTCCGTGAAGACGCAGCACGCGCTCCTCTGACACCTGTATACTCAGGTCCACACAAAGTTCTGGAGAGAAGTGACAAAGTTTTTAAACTCCTCATTAAGGGCAAACCAGTTACTGTGACCATTGACCGGTTAAAACCTGCACATTACCTGGCCGAGGACTTGACACAGCCGGAACCACCGATTGCACCTGTCGCACCTGGAAATGTACCGCGCGAGAGGCAGCATCCTGACCCTGGGCCTAGCATACCTACATTACCTACTGCACCTAGAACTACACGTTCGGGGAGGCAAGTACGTTTCCCAGATTATTATCGCCCTTAACCAGGTCTCTGGGGGGGAGTGATGTGGGCTACCTTCCCACTAACATCTAAACTTACATTAATAACATATTTACACTTATAATAAAATAAAATCATTAATATATACACATATTTATTTATATACATTGACTTACATCACTAAACAAAACGCGCACCGCGATAGCAGTTCTTTGTTCGCGGCGCCCGGTTTCGATGCGTCCAGTACGGCCGGCAAGCGCCGCGCCCCACCTCAGTCTATGCACGATACTGACGCGAAACGCATGTCGCTTATGACCGCTAGACGCATTACGATCGCTATCGCTTTGCCTTTGTTTAAACTGTATTTTCTATTTCTTCCGTACTGTTACCTTCTGTGTTTCTATCTTCTGAACTTTGGACATTCCTTCTGTGTTGTAAATATATTTATAGACATTATAATATTTATTGGAGAAAGTGGATGTTTGCATTTTGTGGCTGACCTACGTCACGTACCCTGCCTGCAACCCCATACACAGATCAACCTAGATCCAAACTAAGCAAAGCTTGTACTATGGGTGCTAGGCGACGATATAGATACTTAAATAGATAAATACATACTTATATACATAGAAATTATCCATGACTCAGGAACAAATATCTGTGCTCATCACACAAATAAATGCCCTTACCGGGATTCGAACCCGGGACCGCGGCTTAGATGATTTTAAGCATTAAAATAAAAATAAAATAAAATAAAAATAAAAAAGCCTCTTTATTTCCTTAATTATTTTACATGCAACATTCACTTATTTCTTTTATAATTTTAATAGTTAAACATGATTATATCTATTGCTATTTATATCATCAACTTCTAAATAATTTCATTTTACATCATGTCATAATCATAATATAGTTAGTGATATTATATTGTAAGATTATTCATTAATTATTATTATTATTACTTTAATCTTACCATATCTCGGGACCATGGGGTCCCGGACTTTTGGGAGGCATGTGTGGGGCCGAAGCCAACATCACAGAGGCCCTTTTAGACACTTTAATCTAAAGGCAAGGGATACACGTGGCGGATACCATCCCCGAGCGCACAATATGATACATCCGGAGATGGTCCCCGCCAGGTGTAAAGACTATTTCAGTGCAGCACTTTTGTGCTACGATGGGAACTAAGGTCATAGGCTATTGTTGTGCAAGTTGGATGGACTGGATAATGGTCTATGGGGGAGACTATCGGACACCTGCCATGACAACTAGTCTCAGGATTGTAAAAGACAGGCGGTGACTCGCCAACTCATTGAGTGGGCCCTGCAAAACGGCCGCACGCACGGTGCGACAACAGAGCAACACTTGAAGAGTGGCTGAAAGGTTGTCGAGAGGTGAGACTGCGGTAGCCAGATCCCGGTGATCCGTTCAGCAGGCCGCCGGCGTTATGACATTTTACACTTCCAACCTGGAGCATAGGTCCCGCTCTTGCGAATCCACTCTGGCCGGCCGGTTAAGGCAAGCGCAGAGGCGAGGGCTAGATGGAAGTGCCCTCTGGAATAGGGGTCCGCGGTGTCGCCACTCACCGTCAGCTCGCCACAAGCTGCCCCCACGGGGTTATTTTAATTATTATTATTATTGATTGAATATTATATTTATTAATTTAATTTAATGTTTAAAATTAAGGACCTCTTATCGAGTAAAGGCCTCCTCCAAATTTGACCATGTCTCTCGGTCCCTCGCTATTTTTGTCCAGTCTTCGCCTGCAACTTTGCAAAGCTCTTCGCTCCATCGTTGTCTCGGTCTCCCTCTACCTCTTTCACTGATAGGTCCCGACCAAGTCGTTAGTTTCCTTTATTTATTATTATCCTTTATCCTTTAGTTATTTTAAGCATTACAATTCATTAAATAGTCAACTATTATAGGACCAGTATAAAACCTAAATAACACAATATATTTCTGTAATTATGTCTAATATAAATTTTCATTTTAACCATGTCACTATACAAATCAAACAATACCTTCGATACCATCTTAAGTCACTTCATTATAGCCTCGTAATATCTTTTAATTGCTTTATAATCTACAAAAGACTCGTCACTTCCCACAATTGCCAATGAAACAAAGATTTCAAAAGTAAGGATAAGGCAATCTATGTTTTGGCTGAATATACTCGTTTTACGCCAAGGAAAGCTCCAGCGCGAAGTGTTGAGGAGTTTGCATTACATGTGCGAGTGATTGCATGGCAGTATTGACTCACTTTTGCGTGTTTATGTCAGTAACATCACTGTGCCAACATCCTTTTAGGCGACCACATGCCAAGTCCTTGTAAATAATAGTCAAGATTAGTCGCATATACGCTTGCCTGGCATGCGCGCACAGCAGTGTTTCTGCCACCGTTGTGCTGTCACCACTTTTGGCGTCCGTATGCCACATCCTTACAAACGAATATATAAGTCGGTGCAATGGAAGCAATCATCGGTCACTCACCCCTGATCAATATTTCGGCTTTTCATACATTTGACAGTTCTGACTCAGTGGGTCACTATTAATTCATAAATTTTAAAACGTCGTATCTCCCATTGAAATTCTAAAGTCTATACGATCTTTTGTAATTTACTAGGTTGAGCTACAGCGTGAATGAAAAAGGTCATAAGTGTGTATGAAACAGAGGGTTTATACAGATGTTTTGGTTGTAAGGTTTGAGTATAGGAATTACGTATTTAGTGGTTAGGGTGAGGTAATGGTTGTTGGATGAGTTTGGAATTTTATTGAATTTGTAGGTTTGGTGAAGCTTAGCAAGTTACCTATAAATATCGCAAATCGATTTGTTAGTATAGAGTGCACTTAAGGCCGGTTGCACCAAACCCTCTGTCACCTTTGAAGTGCTCGCTAAATTTTGTTGAATATGTATTATAAATGGGAAAGTGTGTGTCTGTTTGTTTGTCCGTCTTTCACGGCAAAACGGAGCGACGGCTTGACGTGATTTTTTAAGTGGAGATAGTTGAAGGGATGAAGAGTGACATAGGCTACTTTTGTCTCTTTCTAACGCGAGCGAAGCCGCGGGCAAAAGCTAGTCCTATATAAAGATAGGAATGTCTTACCAACTGACCATTCTGAAAGTAGATACGGATAAACCGATAATAATGCTGGTCAACTTTAATTAACTTACTATGTATAGTACCTACCTTTATTATTGAGCCGCGGTCAAATTGGTTGATTAACATTTATGAAGTAGGTAGATAATTAAGCAATTATAAATCTTCAAGTATAATTATACAGTATTCATGAACTACTTATATAAACTGCAGGATATTTGGTTAAATTTCTTTAACAACCTAAAACGTAGACAGAAACAAGCGTATTTTATATGAACAAAATGATAGAATGCTGTGTTATTTTTATGTGTAATTTCCCTATTACTAAATAATAGTTATTTGTTATACCTCTACAAGGGTGCAAAGTTGTATTTTAATGCTGAGTGTGGAATTGAAAAACCAGCAAGTGAAAGGATTCGGGAATAAAATCCTGAACTTGCGAGTTTTTTAACACACGAGAAGTAAAATACATTTTCTCAAACATGCAATGAAATATTGTCTTTACGTTCCTTAAAATGGGCTGGGAAGTATCGCTTTTTGGGCGCAACAACTCGAGAGGACTGTAAAGGGATTTCATATTGGTTTTTAGGCCTAGGCCTGCAAAGTAACTTTTTTTTATAAAATATTGTTCGTGTTTCTTCCTTGTTTTGTATTGTTGTATTTTATCAAGGTGTGCAATAAAGAGTATTGTATTGTATTGTATTGTATTGTCCTTTAGAGCATTTTTTTTTTATTTCATTGTATGTTTGAGAAAAGCACTATACATGCCTCGGCGTGAAAACGGATTCCCGGCCTCGTATCCCTATCCGGCCTCGCTCGCACGCTCGCTCGGCCGTATATACCCACTTGGCCGGAAATCCTCATTTTCCCGGCCTCTGATGTAATGTACTATTTCACCCGAGTGTAACACAAAACTTTTCCCCTCACTATATAGAGGTAGCGAGGAAAGTACACCGCAAAAAACGCGTTTATCACTGCTTCCAGTAGTTACACAGTTGGTAAAACATCGTCATCACTAGATTCACTCACTTTTATCAATTTTAAAGCAGAAAAAAATACTATGTTCAAGGTCAAATTACTATATCCACTAGTGGATAAAATGCGTTTTTACCCGCTGGTATTAAAGTACAAAACACGTGTTTCCGAGCTTGTGAGGGGAAAAAAAAATATTTACGGTAAACGCAAGACATTCTATAAGGAAACTAACATTTTGTAAGGAAAGAAACAATAAGTAGATATTAGTTAAAATGAAAATGAAAATGAAATATTTATTTTTCAAGTAGGCATATTACAAAAGCTACGCCGGCTCTAACCCTACGCCTCAGCCTCGAGAAGATTTCAGTCCCCCCTCAGTTGGGAGGGGGGTATCCACTATGGGACCGGCAAGAAACTCGGCGGGCAACTTCTTTTCAAAACATTACATCTTATAACTAACATGCATTAAATAACAAGATACAATTTAACATGCAAAAGTATTCATCAAAGAATATGAACAGACTAGGTACTCTATGGAAATTAATTTCAATAAATTATATTATTGCTTAATAATACGTCGTTCTTCTTCAGAGAAAACATATCAAATTGTCACAGAAGAAAAAGATAATATGAATCTCAATATCATTAAATATGTAATTTACCTACACAACATAAAATATAAAATATTTGATGTGCTTTCTTATCTGAACTGTGTCCTCTATACATAATACAATTATTTTAATTGCTATTCGTTTTTTGTAGTTTCTGGTTCGGGCCAAGCATGTTTGTCTGTCAAATAGTCCTCGACTCTGTAATAAGCCTTTAACATCAATGATTTTTTTAAGTAGTTCTTAAGAGCTGGGAGGGGTAATCTCAAAGCAGTGTCAGGTAACTTATTATAAAAATGAATGCATTGCCCAACAAATGACTTCTGTACTTTACGGTTACGAAACTTCTTTATGGCAAGCTTATTTTTGTTTCTAGTGTTATAATTATGGATATCAGAATTCTTAGTGAAACAGTCTAAATTCTTAACAACATAAATTATACTATCATAAATGTATTGGGAAGCTACAGTTAAGATATTAATTTCTTTGAAGAGTTCTCTTACTGATTCACGTGTTCCTAAGTTGTAAATAGAACGAATGGCTCTCTTTTGTAATACAAAGATAGTCTGTATGTCAGCTGCTTTGCCCCAAACCAGAATACCGTATGACATTACACTGTGAAAATAACTATGATACACTAGGCGAGCTGTCTCAACATTAGTCAGTTGCCTGATTCTCCTAACGGCGTATGCGGCTGAACTTAATTTGCTTGCTAGTTTCCTTATATGAGGACTCCATTGTAGATTTTTGTCCAATGTTAAGCCAAGGAACAGTGTTGTATCTACCATCTCTAAGCATTCATCATTCAAAAGTATTTTTGTATCGATTGGTTTAACATTCGGCAGA
The DNA here is from genome assembly GCF_023078275.1 of Leguminivora glycinivorella. Classification (NCBI taxonomy): domain Eukaryota; kingdom Metazoa; phylum Arthropoda; class Insecta; order Lepidoptera; family Tortricidae; genus Leguminivora; species Leguminivora glycinivorella. The sequence continues at coordinate 22,086,606 of NC_062974.1, forward strand.
GAGAATCGAATACATTTGGTTTTCTTAGAATTAAGAAGTAAATTGTTGACAGTAAACCACTGCAGTACATCAGCTAACGTGCTATTAATTACATTGTAATCCGTAGATTTTCGGTCAACATTAAAAAGCAGTGATGTATCATCAGCAAAAAGTACTATTTCACAAACGTTTTTTACTATACATGGCAAATCATTTATATAAACCAAAAACAGGAATGGACCTAAAATTGAGCCTTGTGGCACTCCTAATTGGACAACAGTCCCGCTAGAGCGAGTTTTGTTAACAACTACTGTTTGTGTTCTATTGCTAAGGTAAGAAGACATAAAGTTTAGGGCATTTATAGACAAACCATAGTGTTCTAATTTCAAAATGAGCGTTCCATGATCCACACAATCAAAGGCTTTTGAAAGATCACAAAATATGCCAATTGCATCACAAGAATTTTCCCAAATATTATATATATATATATATACAAGTTATTTGTTATACAAGGGGCAAAGTTATATTTTAACGCCGAGTGTGGAATGAAAGATTATATCCCTGGTGGAATTGAAAAACAGTTCGAGAATAGATTCCTGTACTCGGCGAGTTTTTCAACACACGAGAAGTAAAATACATTTGCAAACCCGAGTGTAACACAAAACTTTTTCCCTCACTACAGCGAGGAAAGTACAAAGGTGGTAAATCATCTTCATCACTAAATTCACCCATTTTTATCAATTTTTAAACAGAAATTTGACTATATTCAAGTTCAAATTACTTTATCCACTAGTGGATACAATGCGTTTTTACCCGCTGGCATTAAAGGATAAATTAAAAAATTAAAACACGTGTTTCCGAGCTAGTGCATGAGTGGAAATAGTTATTTGTTATACAAGGGGGCAAAGTTGTATTTTAACGCCGAGTGTGGAATTGAAAAACGAGCAAGTGAAAGGATATCTATAGTTGAACCACGAGCGAAGCGAGTGGTTCGAGAATAGAATCCTGAACTTGCGAGTTTTTTAACACACGAGAAGTAAAATACATTTGCACCCGAGTGTAACACAAAACTTTTCCCCTCACTATAGCGAGGAAACTACAACGCAAAAAATGCGTTTATCACTGCTTCCAGTAGTTCCACAGGTGGTAAATCATCTTTATTACTAGATTCACCTACTTCTATCAATTTAAAAGCAGTTAATTTGATTTTATTCGAGGTCAAATTACTTTACCCACTAGTGGATAAAATGCGTTTTTACCCGCTGGTATTAAAGGACAAAACACGTGTTTCCGAGCTAGTGAGGGGAATAATATATTATGTTTTGTCAACAAAGTCCAGAACATTCCACCGTCATAACATAAGGTCCGTTTACACGGTGCGGGTATTCTCATGCGATTTTAGTTTAGGTTACATACAGTCGAGTTCATAAATATCTGTACATTTCTTCACCTTAACTCGTAGCAATAAGGTGAAAAATGTACACATATTTATGAGCTCGACTGTACAAGTCAGCAGACTACCAAATGGACGTAAGCCTTATTAAAAAAATAAACTGGCTATTCACAATCCCCCTTCTACAAAAGCCTATCACGGCATACCTTTTCAAATTAGAGTCAGCCTTTTTCTGTAACGAGTGCTTTGGTTCATATTGTCATGCCGTTTGTTTAGACTTTATAATATTGCCCGCCATCTTGAATGGCACGATGAACGAGTGTTCTCCACTGATACCGTGACGTCACGAGTCATGGTCACGGGCTAACGGTATTTCAAAAACTTTTTTCATTTCAAGGGTGCTTTTTAGAAGGGGAGCGAGTGGTCAACGTGTTTTATTGGCATTTTGTTCCATTTATCAAAAGGTACTGGGTACTTAGCCAAAGTCACTATCGCCATAAATTAAATATAACAAGATCATATCATCTCATACATTAATGCGACCGCCTAAGACCGCACTTACACTCCACCACACATAGATGGCGCCACAAAAAAATGTCTTGTAGCTTTCGGTTATACTTGTAGATGGCGTTAAATGTCACTTTTGACATAGATTTACGGCTCGGAATTGACACTTATTGCCAATCTACAAATAATCGGTGGCAACAAGGCATTTTTTGTGGCGTGTAAGCGCTTTCGTAGGCGGCCGCATTTTAATGTATGGGATGGTACGATCTTGTTATATTTAATTTATGTTATCGCTTACGTCTAGCTTCGTAGCTAGTTCCCCCTATCGCTTTTCTGTAGTGGCGCGACAAAGCCAAACTGCGTTTTAATCGCCACGTAGCGTCAATGATTGTCACTTCGGTTAAGTCGGCTGTTCAGGGTGCGTAGCCGAATGGCACAAACGCTCACGAAACGCTCACGAAACGAAACGCTAGTAGATATCTATCTCTATCGCTCTTGCGTATTGGCGCGACAGAGCCAGGCTAACTTTCGCAGCGTTTCGTTTTCGTTTCGCGTCGGAGAAATGCCATTTGGCTACGGGGCCAGATGCGTTTAAAAGCGCAGTGCTGGAGTGCCACCCGTAAATAGACACTTTTTTAACCCCCGACGCAAAAGCGACGGGGTGTTACGAGTTTGACGTGTCTGTTTGTCTGTTGGTCTGTCTGTCTGTGTGTTTGTCTCTCTGTGGCATCGTAGCTCCCGAACGGATGAAACGATTTCGATTTATTTATTTTTTGTTTGAAAGCTGTTAGTCGGGAGAGTTCTTATGTGTCATGAAAATCGGTCCACTATGTCGCGGTCGGGGTTTTTTTCAAAATTTTAATTTTGTGGTTAGGTTATTGAAAGAGTGAAATCCCATATTTGTACAGCAATCCGGAAAATCATAGAATAAAAAGAATAAACTACGGTTAGTTTGATATATTGTGTTAACATAGTACAGTTTTCGTCTAAAAATATATGAGAAAAATAACAATTTAGGGCTAAAGGGTCGGTAGAATGGTCCATGAACAAATAATATCTATAAAACGAAACAACAATTTGCTATAAGTACTGTCTTAATTCTCCAAGCCATGCAGGCATCTTCTGGCTTCGCGCTTTTATAAATACTTGTACCAAAAGCTAACAATATTTAAGTAATTCAAATCAAATTGCAGAGTTGATAAATATTATTCCAACAAAAATTGTTCTTCTTCAACCTATCGTTTTTTTTTTTCGGCCTAACGCCAGGGTCCGCTTTCCTGCTCAGTCTTCTCCACTTCGCCCGGTCTTCAGCATCCTTAAGTGTGAGATTGTTCTCTTGCATGTCCGCCATTTCAACCTAAATTATTCTGATAAAAACATAAATCAATTATTAAAATCGGATATGATATAGGTACAGTCAACCAATTAGAATCCTAGGCCACTCTAGAACCCTGTCGTATTGACACCGTGCTTGACGTGGAATATATAGTAGTTAATATAGTATATAAAGGTTTTACAGTGGCCTCGGATACAGATTGGTTGACTGTACACATACCTACGATAAAAATTGTGGCATATAAATGTACAAATGCCATAACGTCGACACTGAATTCATGTCAATAAGTGTACCATGAAAATCCTTTCATAACATTAAAACTTATGCACATAATGCATCGCCTCATATTCCAATATTGAATCAACCTCAATTGTGCGCCGCGAACAATTGTGCGAATCATTTCGAAATTGTTCATTGTTCAATATAAATCAGCCTTTTATAGTAATAATTTTTCGATAAATCGGTCATTCGAGCTTTTATCGGGCTCACTTTGCATTAAAACTGCTTTACGAGTGGTAATTTGACAATCGTATGTGATTTTTTGTTTCAGCTACTGTAGAATTATTTCACAATGAAACAATTTTGACATGGTTGTAGTGGCTTAGGGTTCCAATTGGTTGACTGTACTATAAAAAAGTAAACCAAACACAGTATTACAACATAAATGTCCATGTTTAACAACATAAATGTCCATTATCACGGCAAGCTATGTCGCTGGTTTCAAGTAAAGTGAGAGTTGACTGTACACCAAAAGAAAATACAAAATTTTTCTTTGGTAATCACCATCAAGCAATATCACCAACACCATTATACTCAGCTGTCACGTAGGTAATAGTTATTTGTTATACAAGGGTGCAAAGTTGTATTTTAACACCGAGTGTGGAATTGAAAAACAAGCAAGTGAAAGGATTCTATAGTTGAACACAAAACGAGTGTAACACAAAACTTTTCCCCTCACTATGGCGAGGAAACTACAACGCAAAAAACGCGTTTATCACTGCTTCCAGTAGTTCCACAGGTGGTAAATCATCTTTATTACTAGATTCACCTACTTTTATCAATTTTAAAGCAGTTAATTTGACTTTATTCAAGGTCAAATTACTTTACCCACTAGTGGATAAAATGCGTTTTTACCCGCTGGTATTAAAGGACAAAACACGTGTTTCCGAGCTAGTGAGGGGAAAAGTATTTTCTTAGCTTTCAAGGCTCGTAGCCAAGAACACAATTTTATTGTTGATGGCTCATTTAATAGGTAGTTAAAGTAAATACTTAGTTTTAAATTAAATAGTTTAAATACTTTGTACTTAAGTACAATATTGGATAAAGCTTAGCAAAGCGTAATAAGTATTTCAGACATAAAGTTGTTTTTTGGTTATTAAATTTATATTTTTATCGCAGAACATCAAGGAAACACTATTGGGATCAAAAGAGTAGACTATTTGTGAATATGCAAAAATATCGAGGAGATTATTTTATTGGTGCACTTCCATTGCGAGTGCATACCACTTTTAATGAATTAATTCAGCTGAGTCCAACGGCATTTCTGATTTTGGACGAGAGTGACAGCAAAATTTTAACTTTGTGTTTGAGTGCTTTTTTTTTGCTTTTTTTTCTAGGGTCCGCAACAATCTGTACATCGATTTAACTTCAACATTTATTTATTATTTGCGCATTTTTTATAACTTGCTTCCCTTTGAATCCGGAAGAATACCCTATGGTGAATATTTGCAACTTCCCAGTCGATGCAAACAGAATGGTAATATTATCAACTAATCAAATAATAAAACAAGAAAATGTAGACGACTTTAGTTATATATTTTAATCTTTATTTAATAAAAGGGGTTTTATCATACTTGATAATGTCACCCCATTGTAACAAAACGGAATACATGTCTTTAGACATTAAAACTTTATTTATATTAAAAACTAAACATAAAGACTTATATTGACCGGGATATAGACCGTTTTTACCTTTTTGATTTTTGTCGGGACGGAATCGTATGTGAAGGACTCTCGCCATTTTATTGAGATTGTACAGGACATTAGGATTGAACCAGATGAAGTGATGGTCAGTTTTGACGTAGAGTCACTGTTCACTAATGTATCTGTAACTGACAGCATTGAGGTAGTACGAAACATGATGCAGGAGAATGGCATCCCATCAGAATACGTGAAGCTTCTCGAACACTGCCTCACTACAAATTATTTTCTGTTTCGCGGGCAATATTACATACAGGCAGAGGGAGTAGCGATGGGCAGTCCAGTGGCACCAGTTGTGGCTTACATCTGGATGGAACATTTTGAGCACAAAGCCCTCGCTGCGCCCCCAGTTCCCGTTAAAATTTGGAAGAGGTACGTGGATGACGTGTTCTGCGTAATAAAGGGTAGCAAGGAGGAAGCTGATCTGTTGTTACGACACCTGAACAGCGTGCATCGATCCATGTCGTTCACATTAGAAATGGAAAAAGATAGGGGTATTGCATTTCTTGATGTGAGCTTGAAAGTTGGAGCCGAGGGCATGCTGGGACACTCTGTCTATAGGAAACCGACGCATACAGATCGTTACTTGCATGCGAGCTCACACCATCATCCCAGACAGTTAAACTCGGTCGTAACATCACTAACCAATCGAGCACACGCTTTGTGTGACTCCTCTTATCTTGTACAGGAGTTGAACCATGTTCAGAGAGTCCTGAGGAGAAATGGTTACCGGGTTAACGTTAATAAACGGGATGCAAAACCCAAGCACCTCACTCAGCGCGTAGAGAGACAACCAGCGTCTATGCCGTACGTAAAGGGAGTGACAGATAAGATCTCTAAAATACTAAACAGTTACTCTGTAAAAACTATCTTCACCCCACACAGGAAAATTGCACAGTTCTTGCGGTCACCTAAGGACAATTTTCCTCTGGAAAAACCTGGTGTGTACAAAGTTGAGTGCAGTTGTGGCAGTTCTTACATAGGGCTGACCAAGCGCACTATTGCCTGCAGAATTAAAGAACACATTGCTGCAGTCAAAAAGAACGATACTCGCAAGTCTGCTATTGCTCAACATCTCATTGAGTCGGGTGCAAATCATTGGATCGAGCTGCATAGTCCTAAGGTAATTTCAACGGAACGCCACTACATACCGAGATTGGTAAGAGAAGCCATTGAGATTCACAAATATAAAATTTTCAATCGTGAGGATGGCTTCAAACTATCTAATGTATGGAATCCAGTGATTTGTTTGTGTAAAAAACCGGTGAAGTCAGAATTGAACAAACGTAGTGACACTGTGAGTGTGTGAGTACGTGTGTTTGGACAGATCATCGAGTGTGAATGCGACAAGTGGTAACGCTGAAAGTGAACGCAGCCGACGCGCGCGAAGGAGGGTAGATCGCGCGCTGTCTATGCAACTTTAACATCCACCCGCCTTCGTCAGTTTTCCGTGATCATGATGCATGCAACTGCGTCGAAATATCGGGAGCTCGACAAAAATCAAAAAGGTAATCACGGTCTATATCCCGGTCAATATAAGTCTAATGAAAATAACCGTGAATCATTCAAAACTCTTACTAAACATAAAGCCAGCAAAACATCGTTAAACTTTACCGTCACATAACCATTCTCAAGACAGACTTAAGCACATTTCCAATTTAAGAAATAAAACCTTGCGCACACATTATCTAGCTAAGTGCGTCCGCAAACAGCTTTAACACACTCTTTTCAACGATATCAAACATGTCTAGACTTGACAAAATACCAAGACCCTTACCATTCTATAATAAATCCTTTGGCAACCCTAAGTTTTCTACCGCTAGAGAGGGGAACGAGAGCGCTCGACTCTCTGGTCAACAAGATAAGGGTGCATACAGACTAACGGGGAGATCGACAAAGAAATGCAATTAAATGTAAAATAGGGGCTGTTTCACACGATTGTTGACACGGCGTGACGAATGGGGAGCGAATGTCTCGTCTATTTATTTGATCAGCATTGGTAAGTGGGAATTGGAGATCTGTCACTAACTCACTATTGATCTACGGGTTTAAACTTTTCTCTGTTGAAGAAATGTTCGGAGAAATGCTACTTTGGTGTCTTAAGTTTCTTGCGAAATGATAACTATTTTCGCAAGCAATATCTAAGATGCCAGGATAAATATTCAGTTCGAAACAGTCGAGACTGTGGAAGCTCTTTACTTATACATACATATAATGAATAATTATACAGTATGAAGAATAAACAATTATTATAAATACATAACAATATTTAATTTAGTCTCTGTAGGTATCTCAAAATAAATCCCAAACAATGTTTTTGCATCCGGCTCTTAGTAAACACACCATAATTATTAATAAGCAGTGTAATAACTCGAATATCTTATACTTTTAAACGAGCAATTCTAGTATATTTATTTATTTATTTATTTATTTATTTATTTATTTATTTATTTATTTATTTATATATATATTTATTTACACTGACGATCTCGGAAACCGCTCTAACGATTTCGCAGAAATTTGTTATGTGGGGGTTTTTGGGGGTGAAAAATCGGTCTAACTTATCCTTAGGTCCCGGAAAACGCGAATTTTCGAGTTTTCATGCGTTTTTCTTCGCGCGCCATCTCGTGTGCAGTAGTTGTACTGTTAAGACAGAATTCTTTCGGTCGATGTAAGTACTATTTATTGCAAACACTAGATGGCGACACAGGTCAAGGCTAAAACGAATAGAAAATACACTATTTGAGTTTTTGTGGCGAAATGCGCGCCATCTCGTGTGGAGTAGTTGTGTTGTTAAGGCTGAGAATTCTTTCGCTCGATGTAGGTACTATTCATTTTTGAACTAGATGGCGACACATGTCAAGGATACGAAACAGAACCGAGCGAATCTCGGTTGCCCAGATATTTTTGAATAATATAATACGCTAGGTATAATAAGGCAGTTGGATAAACGCTGTAGCAATTATATTTTGCATTAAAAATATTTATGTAAAAAAAAATCAGTTGCTAAACTTAATCTGTCTATTGTTTTTCGGGACATAATCCCGGCCAAAATTAGAAACCGGTACTCGACCAATCATATTATGTAAATCGACATTGACTGGTAAATTTTAAACTTTTCTGTCAGAAAGACCTGGCAACCTAGCACCTCAGTATCGTCGTCCAGCGAAAAAAACGATTCAGAAAACCCTTATCGTACCACAATGGAAAGCCTTTCAGATTATTTGAACAATTTATTGGTCAAAGTACTGCAAATATTTATATTGCAAAGTATTCATAGCAATTATCAATTCATAATACTGAAAGTTAAGCCCGCGGGTATCGAGTTAACGGTCTGACAGAACCAAGGAGATTTATGCGTTTTAAATCGCTGCCGAAACGTCGGGATCGCGTAAAAACATGCTATTTGAACTTAAATTTCGAATTTTGGATGGCTTGTCGAATTATAAGAGTTTTTTCTATTAGAACATATTATGGAATTATGGTATATTATACTGCATTTTAACGTTTTAGTGAGCGTGTTAATCGTACTGACGTGATTTCGAAGGTCTATGTGAAGTCCCCAATCCGCTGGACAAATCATTGTGTGAATAAGTAGGTATAAGAACTCGAGTTGATCTTTCGCACTTGTATCGTAATAGTAATGTACATTACTATACATATTATAGCTACTATTAAATTGGGCCATTCAAATGTGACTAAATGTGCGAATTTCATTCCAGATCTACTAATTACCGTACCGAAAAATCACAGCCACATAAAAGAACACAAGACTTAGTGTGTTTTCACATTATCCGATCCGATATCGGATGTCGGACCGATATCCCATACATTACAGGCGCCATCTTGGATTTTTTTCATTGAAATCCTTCCTACATCCGATATCGGATCGGATAACGTGAAAACGGACTTAGGTATAGTATTGGAAACCTCACCGGCAACTGAGTAAGATTTTCCAGATTTTAGCTCAGGGTGCGGAGTGTCAAGGATGGCAACGGCCACGTAACACCTCTGTTATTGCAAGCGTCCAACGATGAACGCTTGCCATCAGACAGGCTTTTTTACTATCAAGGAGTATAAAAAAAGCTCTGGTTAAAATATGCTTTACTTTTCTCCGTAAAGCAATGGCGCCGTCTCAAGCTAATCAGCCGTGGTGCGTACTGCGTAGCGGAAATGCTTAGTCGAGCGTGCTTCGTTAACCCCGAGCGTTCCAACTTCATGGAGTGTAATGATGACAATATTGACTTGCCTAAAAAATAAGAACAACGCGTTTTTTATCAACATTTTTGTCAGATTTTTTTTATCGTAGATAGATACTTTTCTTATAAGAGGAACTAATCACTCAGGCAATTTTCAAACACGACACAGTTACGACACATAGAGTTTCTAAGGCCACCTGTTACGTTTACCTAGTATTTATTTATTTATTTAAACTTTATTGCACAATTGAAAAAAAAAAAGTACAAATGACGGACTTAATGCCTTAAGGCATTCTCTACTAGACAACCATAGGGCCAAACGTTCGCGAATGTGGGTAGTATCAGTGGGTGTGTGTAGTATCAGTTATTTATGGTACAATTATATCGTATTATAAAATAAAAATAAAATAAATATTGGAGACACCTTACACAGATCAACTTAGCCCCAACTAAGCAAAGCTTGTACTATGAGTGCTAAGCGACGATATACATATTTAAATAGATAAATACATACTTATATACATAGAAAACATCCATGGCTCAGGAACAAATATCTGTGTTCATCACACAAAAGTATGCCCTTACCGGGATTCGAACCCAGGACCGCGGCTTAGCAGGCAGGGTCACTACCGACTGAGCCAGACCGGTCGTCGTTATATCTATTTGTATTGTGTTATTATGTATATCTATTTTTGCGCTAGCACTATAAAAAACTGCTACGCGCTACGAGCCCTGAAATCATGGGAAAATGCATGTGTAGCAAAAAGCATCCACAAACAGAAAATAAACTCTCTCAGATCACTTGGCCCAATGTGAACTTTAGTGAATACCTAATATAATATGTCAAATACAATGCCTTAAGGCGTTAAGTCCGCCATTTGTACTTTTTATTGATAATTTGTGCAATAAAGTTTAAATAAATAAATAAATAAATAAATACAATACGAATATAAAATATACAACATGGATCTATATTAATCTCAAAAGTTACATTACTGTTTGATCTAGAACTAATATTTTCATACCACGGCGGGCTGTTTTTGTGGGGGTTACCACTAGGTCTAACACTATATAGCAGAGATCTATAGCACAAGGAAACCAAGAAAGTGTACACTAGGAATTTATTCAATGTTTACATGAGAACTGTTATTGGCCGACTGACTTACAAAACGTAAACAAACTTATCAAAGAATCGGTTGCTATACCAAATATAAAATATGTCAGTATTCCTTCTACAGCCAGTACTGTGGCCTCTTAGCCACTCTTAGGCACAACTTGATTCTATCGAATATCTCATTATCATTATATTCAATAGTTTTGTGCGTAATACGAGTATTTATCGTATATTAACATTCGAAGCAAGCCGTGTAAAAGGCCCACTTGCACCAACCACTTAACTCAGGGTTAGTGGGCTGTCATCTGTCAAATTCCACACAAAATGGAGGGTTAACCCTCGGGTTAACCCTCCATTTTCCTTGGTGCAAGTGGCCCTTAATGGCTATCTCCCGTCCAGCCAATACACTTACACGAGGTCTCGAGCATCAGTCTTGCTGCCTCATCCATCACCGACACTGTCTCGGCGCAAGAAATTCAATTTGATTTACTAAGGAACTTTGGCTAAAAATAGTTTTTATCAGTTCTATGTAAAGTGATAAGGGCAATAGTGGCAATGTATACCTACATAAACATCGACGGTTTAAGAATTTCAACACCCCTTTGTATGTAGAAGTCGGCTAAAGTTCAGATAAGGTGTAGGAGATGACCTAGCAATATTAATGAATGGGCCATTTTTTTTCAAAGTTGTCCACCCCACTTTTTTATGGATTTGGAAATTTTTATGTGGTTTCCACTCAGAATCGCGAGCTCTTTCAATTCTAATAGGAGAAAAAAGTGTCCCAAGGTTTTTTTCCCATTCCGTTACCATTTTTTCATACATTTTGTATGGCGGTAACGGAATGGAAGGTTCGAAAACATGTATAGAAATCTTGGGACATTTTTTTTCTCCTATCAGGATCGAAAGAGCTCGCGATTCTGAGTATTAATCGTGTAAAAAATACCCATGTTACAAAAAAAGTGGGGTGGACAACTTTGAAAAAAATGGCCCAAATAAATAAATATTGGGGACACCTTACAAAGATCAATTCAGCCCCAAACTAAGCAAAGCTTGTACTATGGGTGAACAAACGTGCAGGTAGTTGAAGTCCTTCATTTTTACATCCAAACGCTTACATTAATTTCATTGCTCATTTTTCTCGAGCAGAATAAATTTGCAGACATCGAACAAAGCGCTCAACTTCAATACCTAAAAAAACACATCAGAGAAAATTTCAAATCACTCGTGAATAAATTACCCCAAAGAAAATTCAAAACAGATTTCCGGCCGAAAATATGTATCCGGGTGAAAACGGGGTTGAAAAACACGCTGACGAGGTGTCGCAGTCGCCCCTTGTGGCGCCCCCTGGTGGTTGATGGGAAGTTTATACTGTGTAACACGAGCTAAGTGAATCAAACTGTCATTCGGGCTGCATTACGTAGCAACTGGAGGAGAAATAATAGTGTGGATACACTTTGAATGATTGATAGCCTTTAAGGAAATAAATATTAACATGACATTCTTACACAAAATTTTTTTATGGGATAGGAGGCAAATGAGCAGACAGGTCGCCTGATGGTAAGCGATCACCGCCGCCCATGGACACTTTAAACACCAGAGGTTGACTGAGTTCCACGGTAATCTCAAAAACGCTTATGTTTCGGTTACTCAGACAACGATATATATTTAAATCAGAGAACTGAGGTTAAATTGATTCGCTACCTAGGTTGTTTTACCTCTTAAGTTGTTGTTTATACTAACTATGTTGTTTCCTGTATTGAGGTGTGAAATAAAGAGTATTTGTATTGTATTTAATTGCGACCCGTCAAAGAATAGCATGTGAAGGATTTAAAATATTCAGGATCTAATTAGGACTTAGTTTAATTTTATTCCATGTTTATTGTTACCAAATATGACTATGATGTTTATGAAAATTCTATTATGAAATTTTTATATACCTACTTATTTATTTATTTAAATATGCCGGCGATCTCGGAAACAACAGCTATGTGGGATAAAAATTGTTGTTGCTTAGTCTTAGATTCCGGAAAACGCGATATTTCGATTTTTCATGTGTTTTTCTTTCTCATCATTAAACGCAAAAGATAGTATAATATCATTGTATGTCTATATATCATCTATCATGTTCATTTTTTATTTATTTTTAGTCATGTCCTCCTTATTTCCAATTCTCACGGTTTGCTTAATATCATCCCTTGCAGAACAGGGGTGCACCTTTCCATCCGCGCACCCTTCTGAGCCGAATCTTTTCTATCGTAAAAACACACCTCCCTATTTTTGTCGAATTTGTTTTTTATTAAAAACTTCGGTGTGAGGTAAAATTTAAATCGGTGCTAAAAATATGAAAACAAGCATTCAATTTGTATTTTTATAGGGGCTTGTCATTAACAATAACTAGGTAATAGAAAAAAATAAAATAGGCACTTTAATGAAATTCTACTGTCCTTTCATGATTTTGTACAATTAGAAAGGGTGATATTACACGTAAGTAGGTATTTAACTACATATTTCTATAAAATTTTCAAAATATTTTTTGTATCATAAAATATGTAAGGTGCCTTAGGGTAATTTCGAAAATAGCATAATAATCACCATTATTTCCATCATATCAATATTCCCCTTTCGAAATTACCCGAGCATTTCTGTCATTCGAAATTACCCTAATGCCCCTTATAAAAGATTGATTTTTACTTACAAAACGTAAGTTTTTAGTTTCAAATATAGAATGATAACAACAAATATTAAAGAATACTTCTTTTAGATTCAGATTGATTATTTTAAAATTGTACGGTCACAAACTTTTGAGCCATTTAGAGCTCTTCTTAACTTCGTAGCTAAAGCTAGCCCTTAAAATAGTAGAATTATTTGACACTGCATCAAGTTTTTTATCTCGTGACTATAATATAAAATAAAATGAATCAATACTTATTTTAATTGTCATTTAAAAGTCATTTGTGTCGCTTAAATTCAAAACTGGGTAAATCCATTCTGCTATAAGGTTGATTATCTTTCAGATCATATTATATTTTTTATATATTCAACCTTAAAGCAGAATGGATTTACCCAGGTTTGAAGTTAAGCGACATTTATTTTCATTAACAAATTTACATATAGGTACATAGAAAAAAATGACTCAAATTGCCATTAAACTCATTATATACCACAAATAGTCCCAATAATAATAGCCATTTAATTTAAATCCTTACATAGATACATAATTATATTTCGTTCTGTTTGACAAGCATCCAATCGTAGCGCATCAGACCCAATAAATAAAATAACCGCTAAACCCTAATTTCAGCAAAAAGCGCTGCCAATAAAACGTACGTGTGACCACTAGACGTGATCAGGCGACGCTTAAGCGCTTAAGCGATTTAAGCCAAAGGATTTTACGCCCGAAGGATTTCAGCAATCCACGCCTGCGGACACGGACGGGGCGTTCAATACGTGTGGGTTATTGCTATGGAAAAGGGAATAGGATATCGCACAAAACAGCCCGATAGAACTTAAGATAGATCTAGACACCATACGGATCGGATGTGTCTGTGTCAAAAGTTATGTTTTCGTTTGAAAACACGTCGTTTTTGACTCAAACGTGTTCGATCCGTATAAAATCAAGAGCGTATTTAAAGTCGATAAAAATAGACTGCTTACTCTAGACAAGGGATAAAATATGCACGCTGACACACGTCAATGTAACGTGGCCGTCGGCAGAGCATGTCTGTATCAGCCCTAAGCATATGTATATGGTGTAACAAAGCACACGGGCGAATGATATCCTAATGGAAACATCCTGAGCTGCCTGCAATACAGACAGTGACATCTGTCCCAACTACTGAGTGTGCACCAGTAAAAGTAAATTTCTAACAATCTTGGTCGACTTTGTATTTGGTCAACCAAGTCTGGATTTGTTCCTTATTATTGATAACATGGCCGCCGTCACACGTAATGCGAACCCTTCCCGCCTGCGGACAGTGCGGCCTCGTGCAGAATTGCGAGCCGCACGACCGCGCCAATATTGTCTTTAAATGCATGCCATAGTTGCATGCTGAAGGACATAGTAACGTATTGCCCTTTTACATGTTTTAAATAAAACAAAGGATAAACTCCAGTTGGCATTTTTTAAATATATTTTTCTCGTCCCTGAATAATTTAGCCACCGAGAATAACATCTACAATTTTATATGTTACAAGAATTGTCGAGAAGCCGTGGACTCAATCCACCAAAAAAATAATAGCTGACTTTCACTAGAGATACAATTAAGTAATTTAAAATAAATATACAATTTACGAGTATCCTGCCGGCGTATTACGCTTCCAATTTTATCACCTATCCACGTGGATAAGACATCTGTCACTCTCACACTGACATACTTGCCAAAGCGTGACGGATACTTTAACCCACGTAGACCACGTAAATAAGTGATAAAATTGGAAGCATGATACGCCGGCAGGTAGACATAACTGCACGGGAAGCATGGTCGCGCGATAGACGATAAAATAGCAGGCCGTCCCTATCGCACTATTTGTAAGTGCGATAGGGACGGCCTGATATTTTATCGTCTATCGCGCGACCATGCTTCCCGTGCAGATGGTCACTTGTTTTTATTTGGTTTTCAGGCGTTTTTATTTTTTACAAGTTAAACTTTGTAAAGAAAACTCTAGGGTCTTACTACTCAGCCTAAAATCGTACCGTTTTGATTTGTAAATCATCCTTTGTCCTTAAACAAATAAATATGTGATAAGACCTATAAAAATTACAACATAGCTTTCTACTTTTCTGATGGTTGCAGTCGGAAATAGATTTTCATTTTCATTATAATATTTATTATTTTGTAATTCAAATAATTATGTAAAATTAATACATTCTATAACAGATAATTATTGTTAGAATCGATGCGAAATAGGTTTTCAATTCCATCTAAATCAGCGTCTATAATTGCAGTATATTAGACCGCAGGTACGCGCGGTTACCGCGTGGCTACCGCGCCGTGCGGTCGCGGTTATGTCCGGTGCAGCAGTTTGAAATGAAACGCGCAAATCGAGCGCAGGGTATGTAGCCAAATGCAAAAACGATCACGGCAATATCGATTTAGTAGTTATCTATATCAATTGCTCTTACGTACTGGCGCGACAGAGCCAGACTGCGTTTCGTTGGGCGTCTAGTGTAAACGATTGTTACTCGGCTAGGCCGGCAGATGTTTGTGAGTTACTACTATTCTCTAGTAACTGTGTATAATTAATATTTATGTCTATTTGGGTCTAAAGTACTAATAACTTACATTGGTATTTAGGCAATTGACGAAGTCGAGCTGTGTGTGCAACAATATTAATAACTGGCAGTTAGTGTAACAATATCATTTATTCACAACGAACTATGTGAACTATGTGTAATAGGGCATATGTAATAAAAGTAAGTTGGCGCGGACTAGACTGTTTCACATTTTTATAATAAAGAAATTGATATTGTCATCTTAATGTACCTACATTACACTTGATGGATAAAATCAATCGAATCAAAGTATGAATGTTCAATCAACCAATTGCAGCCCTTGGGCCTTGGTCACTCTACAACCATGTCAGAATGACAAGCAATAAAAGATTTCTTGCAACCAGATTTATAACGTCACTATGACATAGTTCTACAGTGGCCTAGAGTTCCAATTGGTACTAGTGGAGTGGTATTTTTGGCCCAAAAAAAAGGGATTTCCCACACAGCTCAGTAAGTAGCATGAGCAATCTCAAAACTTTTCCTCGTGTCATTTACGAACTTGGAATCACGCGGGAACACTTAGGACCCACTTAAAATTTCCCAACACAAATTCGCTAAATGCAGGCGATGTTTTCAGTGCAAGTTGCTAAGTACGGAATTCCTTAACTCGTAATTACTTGAGAGTTGTTGATAAGAACCTCTACGATAAGTTTTGGCGTTTATGAATATGTAATTACAGTTAATTGATATATTATTATATGACTAATTAATACTTATAATAATAATAATTTATTTATTATATCAGACAACAAAGGGCCCATAATGGTTAGTACTTATACATTATTGGATATTTTAAAAACTACCTGTTAGTATAACATAAACAAAAAGTAGATACAATAATACAACAATAAAACACTCACCTAGTGGCGGTCATAACTTATGTGCCGACGGAAAGTTACCAAAATAGTGAAATTTTCACATAAGAAAACTTCGGAAAATTTTCCATACTTTGTATGGACAATTGTATGGATGGAAACTTTCTACTTCATAAATTTAAATTCCCTTTATTTTTCGTGAAAATTTTTTTGGAAAGTTACCGCAATTTGCACACCACTAATTATAAGCTTTTTTTTTAATTGTGGATTGTACCACATTACAATTCGCAAATTATACAGATATCAATCGCAATGATTTTTTTATGATTGATAATTGATGGGTTTTAGAATTAATTACTCGAAAAGTCTTATTCTTCAACCTAGCGTTTTCTCCGCGTAGTGTGCAGTTTTTCTAAATTATATATACCCTATATAATAAAGCCGCCATCTTTAATATCATTCTTTTAAATTCTTTCTACTTCAGGCCCTGTGTGACGCCAAACGCTGCAGATGCAATCTATCTATATCGCTCTTGCGTATTGGCGTGACAGAGCCAGACTGCATTTTTGCGGCGTCGCAGAAATGCCATTCGCTTACGGGGCCAGGTGAGATTGTAGTCAAATGCTTTAGGAACCTCTTTCCAATAAAAATGGTAATGTTTAGGTCTTGTAAGTAATCTTTTGAGGCAATGCGTTCATATTCACACGTGATTATCATTTTTCATGAAGTTTTCTCTTTCGAGTAACATATTAAAAACTGATGGTAGGGACGCGTAATTACTTGGAGAGTTGTTGATAACTTGCGGTGAGTTCCAGACGTGCACGTGGGTTAATTATTGCTCATGTGGAGTTAATAATTTGTTAATATTAGAGAAACTTTAAGTATGGTTAAGTTTATAAATTTCACGGCAGGTGGCAGGGTTCCCATGTAATAGTATAATAAAGAGTACTATCGTACACGTTACACGTACGGTTATCGCCTGTCAAGAACGCGACCAGTCGACCTGTCTCACTCATACAAGCATGGAACGCATTCGAATAGACGAGTTTAGACTGTGTGCGTAGGAGCGCGTTTCGTTCATATATCTGATCGCCATTGTCCGAGGTGTGCCCACGTGGTATATTGTTATAGTTCATGTCGATTAGATGAAATATGAAAAATCGAGCGAAAGTGGCGCCATATATTCACTCATAATATTCTACTGGTATCAAAACTGTGGTGTCTACATTAAATGATCTAAAGGTAAAAGAAAGATATACCTATATTAATCTCATTATTAATAAGTTATTAAAGCAAAGCAGTCTAAAATTGACAAATAGGTACCACCAAAACTCATACCTACCTAAGTAAGCTGTGAGCAACCTTACATAAGTACTTTCAAATCGTCACTGAAATAGCTACTTTCCAAGAAACATACCTACAAATGCTACGAATATCTATTTTATTTTCAATAAAAACTCAATCCAATATACTCACGTAAATCTATATTAGCATGGGAGTAATATATTCCGAAGCGCAAATTATCCCGGAATATAGGAGAAAGGAAATAAGCGGCAATTCTCTGACATATTCTACTATCCAAGCGGATATTTCGATTGCCGAGGTATTTGAATAAAGTTAACCCTCCTTCCGGGTCACACACAGTGGGGAATTGGAAACAGTACGTAAAGCAATGATAATATAATTAACTTTCGACGGTAGCAGAAGGATCGAATGGTTGGGGATTTTCATTATTGCTCACAGTTAGTGTATACTGTACAGTTAAAACGTGTCATTCGAGTCTTTAATTTTACTAGTAATAATACCTTTCGACACACTCATTTTTACCTTGAGGTAAGTCAAACATTGTTTATCTTTGATAGGTGCATTCCAGCGTCACAATCGCTTACGTTTCATTAGCGTTTTGTAGCTAGCTGTCCCTATCGTTCTCCTATAGTAGCGCGACAGCTATACTTCATATTCGTTTGCCACGTAGCATCAACGATAGTTACTTCGGCTAGGTCGGCAGTTTCTTACTGTTTTTAAACTGTATCCTGCGCCAAGTCGTGATGAAACGATGATTGATTTCTGTTTGCACTGAGGGTGGGTTGCAATTTAATATCTTATTGTTAATCGAAGGAGCGTTTGCGTTGCGGGAGAGCTTAATTATTGTAACGCCATCATTGTTTTGGTTATAATTATAATTCTAGTTGCGAAAACGGTCTTTGATGTTTGTCTTGGAAACGGATTGTTGGAAATGGTTTTTGATTTGAAAGGTTATTTGAGTTGTAGGATATTTAGGAAGTCGGAGTATTAGTTTGCTGTTGTTTAATTTTGAATAGTAAGCAAAGGTTTATTTACAAACCAACACGGGCACAGATTATGTAGGTCTTAATAGTGTTGATTTGACAGCAGCAGCATTATCGACAGCTAAATGTAAATCCGACTTAGTTAATACGAAAAATATAACATAAAAAAGTAGGTAGGTAAAGGTATTTCTGAGACAATCGTACTCATAGTTCGATATCGAACTCAAAACGATTAAGAACTGTTGTTCCTAAGCATCGCTAAGTATGTAATAGGACTAAATACCAATTTATTTAATAAAAACAAAACTAACGGAGTAATTGCCGATTTCCAGCGAATTAACATCTTAGAAGATGAACGAGGGCTGTTGATGATATAGAATATTATGTTTATGTACCTATACTTTACTAAAATTTCACTGATTATTCATATCCACCCCTGCTAAACCTCAAAACACCATTGTGTAGACACTAATTCAATTTCTTAGTCGTCAAATACACTTGATGAGATTAAAACAGCATCAATCTTTATTAAAACTGTTGAATTTTAAGGAAACTCTCGGTTAGCTTCAAGTTAACTTTTCCATTTAGACAAGTGTTACCGAGCCTAAGCGATGGGGTTGAATTGTGATTTATGTGATACACACGGTCACCTCAGCTAAAGTGGTACCTATGTTTGCGTATGTAACCATGGCACTGCTGAATGGGATATCTGCCCTAAATCAGGTACATCTGGTTGATCTGGTGTATTTGTTGTGGCCAGTCACTGACGAAAATCTTAAAGTCGTTTCCCGTTTTTTAGCTATCTCCGTTTGATCCTGATATTTCTGATGTGAATGAAGGGGTCTAGTTTTTCCACCAATCGGATCGGATCGGATCGGTGGCATCATCATTAATAGGGGTTTTTTTTTATCGTCGGGAACGAATCAGCTCGTGATTCTGAGAAGAATGATCCTAAACACGTCCAGATCTGATGATAATCGATTTTCGAGATTAATTTTGAAAAACACCCATGGCCTGCCTGCCCATGGCATGGCCGCCTGGCTATTGGCCGTATTCCGTTCTACTCTCTGCGACTCTTTCGATCTCCTGATGCGTAACTATATATGCTATATACGCATGGTCTAAAAATGCATGTCCCGATCTTCTGTGTTTTTTTACGAATGATGAAATGAAATGATTTCATTCGGACTAAATAGATACTTAATCTAGTCCGAATGAAATAATTTTGATATCGTAACTTCTTCATTCTAACTGATAAGTTCACGCTCACGATTGAAGTATCTATTATAATTTCACATTCCCTATAAGTTTTAATCCTGTGTCGAAAAATGGCTGTAGTTACTACTGAACTACCAGTGTGTCAGGAAATACACGCACCTAATAACATTAGTGTAATTGCGATGCAGGAAAGTTAGTCCATTAGTGGCATTATAGATGGGTTTCAAATTGCATCCCGCCCGCTGGGACACCTAAACGGGGGTGATGCGATTTGGATTGCTTCTGTAATAGTTTCTGGTGACGATATCCGATGGACACATTTTGAAATTTCCAGTGTGAGTTTGGCTTGAAAATAAAGGAAAGCCATGGTGTATACGTAAAACCTAATTTGGTTTGTGAACTTCTTCACATAATTATGTAACTCAGTAATTCCACCAGAGAGATATAAGCCGAAGAAACGAGGGTTGGAAGTAATATGTTGTGAAAGCAACCATTACCTACTATCTTTACCGCCATTAACCGAACTAATTGAAATACGTTAAGGGGTAAAAAAAAAATTTTTTAATATTTTTTTCTTCGTTTCAGGCAAAAAGAGCTACACTTTAAGTTAGCCGTGACTGCGAGTCACAGCTCTTCAATCACTATTTTTGCTTGCATTTCTCAACGGCACGAATTCACAAACTTGCCAACAGTCCAACACCCGAAACTTACTTCATAAGTCCCGGGTCAAAACATGAAACTCGTGAAAGTGGCCAATTTCTCACTTGGAAGTCCTCACTACCCCCATTGTCTTGACCGAAATTAAGTTTGTCAAATAAAGTTGGCACGCCGCCGAGTTTGGTGTTATATTTGCACCATTTTATTAAAAATTGTAGTTTGCACTTTTGTTAAGATGTAGAAATATTTATATTAATTATACTTACTATGTCTACTAGAATCACAGTTTATCTTTAACTATCTTAAATGATAAAGAGGCAATTATTTTACTATAATTCAGATTTTATACAGAGTGGGGCCTGTAATAAAGGCGAAGAATTGAACTGTAGGCTATTCTCCTTATACTGATCAACATTTGTTCAGTGACTTTTAAAAATTATGAATAAATTTAGCTTGGTTGAAGTCTTGGTGGCTCAGTTGGCAGAGCGCTGGAGTATCGATCCAGAGGCCGTGAGTTCAAGTCTCACCCAAGGCAGACATTTTCCACTTTTAAATTTATTCTAAGCCTAACGGCATCGATTGCAGACGTTTCTGCTAAAAATTATGAAGTCTTTAAATTTGTACGAAAAATGTACGCCATTATTGTTGTCATTGACGTTGTCTGTCACACTTTAGACTTGACAGAATTCGCAATACATTACCTCTTAGAAAAAACTTTCAAGGGTGATAAAAATCTAAATACAAGTTATTTTTAAAAGTCGCCGAACAAATGTTGATCAGTATAAGGAGAATAGCCTACAGTTCAATTCTTCGCCTTTGGTACAGGCCCCACTCTGTATTAGTATATCACAATTATAGTAAAGATATAAAAATGTTAAATTTTTAATCTCCTGTAAGAATCAAAAAGTTTGTAAGTAGGAAAAACGTGTAAATGTGTAAAATTGGCTGAAAATACCCGATATGTCCGATAGGGTTTAAATACTAAGCCTATTTTTAGAGTAAATTTCCTGTCGTGGTTGGGTCACAGCTTAAACACATCCAAGATATTACACATTTCTCGTGTATGTTGTGCCGACATTGTGATACCGAAGGGACAGGTCACTAGCTCATCGCCAACCAAAATTTAACCCAAATCCGTCAGTCGATTTCTACGACACCCACGGAAAGAAAGTGGGTGAAATTCTAAGCGCGTAACACAAGTGGGTGATTAAGTCTGGTTTCAGTGTCACGTGGGAGCGTTTTAGAGTAAAGCGGTAAAGTATGGTAATACACTGTTTATGATGCCATTCTGATAACAACGGAAAATCGCACTGTTATTACCACGTGCAAGTCGCAATAGTTATTTGTTATACAAGGGGGCAAAGTTGTATTTTAACGCCGAGTGTGGAATTGAAAAACGAGCACGTGAAAGTATTCTATAGTTGAACCACGAGCGAAGCGAGTGGTTCGAGAATAGAATCCTGAACTTGCGAGTTTTTTAACACACGAGAAGTAAAATATATTTGCACCCGAGTGTAACACAAAACTTTTCCCCTCACTATAGCGAGGAGACTACAACGCAAAAAATGCGTTTATCGCTGCTTCCAGTAGTTCCACAGGTGGTAAATCATCTTTTCCCCTCACTAGCTCGGAAACACGTGTTTTGTCCTTTAATACCAGCGGGTAAAAACGCATTTTATCCACTAGTGGGTAAAGTAATTTGACCTTGAATAAAATCAAATTAACTGCTTTAAAATTGACAAAAGTAGGTGAATCTAGTAATAAAGATGATTTACCACCTGTGAAACTACTGGAAGCTGTGATAAACGCATTTTTTGCGCTGTAGTTTCCTCGCTATAGTGAGGGGAAAAAGTTTTGTGTTACACTCGGGTGCAAATGTATTTTACTTC
Source organism: Leguminivora glycinivorella (assembly GCF_023078275.1). NCBI lineage: Eukaryota > Metazoa > Arthropoda > Insecta > Lepidoptera > Tortricidae > Leguminivora > Leguminivora glycinivorella. The sequence continues at coordinate 22,109,253 of NC_062974.1, forward strand.
TCGTGTGTTAAAAAACTCGCAAGTTCAGGATTCTATTCTCGAACCACTCGCTTCGCTCGTGGTTCAACTATAGAATCCTTTCGCTTTCTCGTTTTTCAATTCCACACTCGACGTTAAAATACAACTTTGCCCCCTTGTATAACAAATAACTATTATTAATAGATTCACCTACTTTTATCAATTTTAAAGCAGTTAATTTTACTTTATTCAAGGTCAAATTACTTTACCCACTAGTGGATAAAATGCGTTTTTACCCGCTGGTATTAAAGGACAAAACACGTGTTTCCGAGCAAGTAAGGGGAAAAATAAATGAATCATCTAAAGAATTTGATATCGATGTATTCAATTGCAAAATCCCAAAGGCGGTGAGGCGTAAATTAGTGCAGAAATACTTTGTGTCCTTTGAGTGAGCGTGTCGTTGCCTTCCTACTGCATACTTAATTGTGATCTCATTTTATTATTGTATAAGTTGTGTTTATGTTAGTGTATAAGTTGATATGTACGACAGTTTGATCTCATTTTATATTTCAATACCTTATTATGATAGTGTATAATTTGATATGTACGACAGTTTTGTTCACTTGTGGTTGCGATAGTGCGCAACTTTAGTACCTATTTTATATAAATTGTCACTACCAGTGAGTTCCTGTAATTGGCTTCCCGTATCTACTATGTTTTATATACTTATGTCATAGCTGTTGGATCTCCAAATAAATAAATATAAATAAAATATTACTAAAGCGGCATTACTACTCTGTGGCCCTAATGCAAGCGCTGTCATTAGCTGTATCAACAACGTTATTGTAGCACTATTGCAGGGCGATTTTACTTACGAATGACTACATTGTTCTCAATTATTCTTCTGAATTTGCGACAACAGTGAAATCGACAGTAATGTCACGACAGAAAACTACTGCAGCAATGCTGATGCAGTGAAATTGTGAACTGTATCTTGAGACACAATTATCGTTGAGTTGCATACACTGCATCGAGTTTAACTAGTTAATTGTGATCACGCCGATAGTCATAGTTATAGAGGAATAAAAATAGTGTAAATAACATGTATAACACATTGTTTCACTATAAAAATATCACCATCTTAAACAACAGTAGCTGTGGCATCTCTTCTGAATTTGAGCGCGCGCCAAGTTTCGCAATCACAGCCGTATGTAGGCCAAGAGGCTGCGGCGCAGGCTTTTTTACCCTTTGTATTGGAGGTATGGTAATGCACTTGCTGGGCTTTTGTTTATAATGAGGTTGTGCCTTTTTTATTTTTTTTTTATTTTTATTTATAACAAGAAACTTACAACTATTTCACAAGACTCAATTCCGCCAAACTGAGGACAGTTTGTTGGCGGATACAGCGCTCGTATATCGTATATTTCTTATTCTACGCACTTAACTTAACTTACATACTGCCTAACTATAAGTGGACATTGCTGCGCACCCACTACACCGCCGCGGCTCGGCCCGTTCTTTACGTGTGCGAGTTTGCACTCTAATTACATCGCGTCCCGGTACGACATGTACTTATAAGTACAAATATAGAGAAATAAGAAAAGGTTATGTTCTTATGGAAACTGCATCTGTATCACTGTTGCGGATTTGATGTATTTATTTATTTTCAAATACGCAGAACAGTAAACACCAAAACACTGTGAGATTAACTAAATCTAGGTGACGACGTAACGTCGAGGCTTCGTTGCGTCATCTATCCCCGGAAACGCCAAAAGACTACACCCTTCGGCCAGAAGTCTGGGCTTGCGATGGTGTCCTGCAACGGCCGCGGCACACACATAACAAACGAACTGAAGTGCACGTACATAGTGACGTGACTGCAGCTGCTGCACCATCAGCGAGAAGCCAGTCTTCTAGCGAACGTACCTACTCCACAGCAGCGGCTCGTCCATACAAGCCGATTCCCAGCGGCTTGCCTAAAATTGATTACTAGTAAAGTATCTAATGTTAAGGTAGGTTTCTTTTTGCTTGATATTGCCTAGCAGAAATTTTCACCAGCCGCCACTGCTACTCCACCACTTCGTCAGCCACGGCACGGCAGACGGCTAATGCAGACGAGACACGTAGAGCGCCTTACTTGGTGTGGCGACCTGAAGACCAGAATTCGGCTCCGCAGTGCCAATATATGGATAATTTCGTGCCCGCTCGCTATAACTGTTAGTATCGTTATAAATTCTAGTCAAAAAGTAAGTATATACGAGTATAAGCGTGGAAAACATACCTTGTTTACATACAAAATACAGATCCCTCCACATTCAAAGGTCCAAGATCCTTGTTAGGGTCCTATTTGTCGTCCTTTATTATAATATCGGATTTCCTTTCTCGTCCGTGTCAGAGCCAAAGCCGTGGATACATTTTGTCGGTAAACATGTCTCGCGATCAAACAACATATCCGAGGGAATATTTACTCGGAACTATCGACATTCTTGATGTGTTTTGGTACAAGTTATAGACGAAGCGGGTTGATCATCACCAAATCAACCTCTTGCCCTTATCCTAGTCAATTGGGATCGGTGCAGCATGTCCTCCTCTTCCATTAAATACATCCCTATCACCCGTCCCAATCACATAAACTGGTAATAATCCCAACATTTATTGGATGACAAGAATATGAGATATTCCCAAAATATGACAGCAGCAACAGTTGCTTTGGCATAGACCACTGTCATAGTTATTAAACAACCATTACAACCATTAACCAATTCCACAACTCTACAAACATTCTTCATTCATTTCTGCGATGGTAGTCATAGAGATAGGTTTGATGTGAGTGCTGTGGTTGGATTACCTTCTCTTATTTTTATCTTAGAATTTTCACTTCTGACTTAAGGGACGCCATAATAATGTGCTTCATTTTACGCCGTTTAATTACTTCGAGCGCAGATTTTCATAAAACACATATCATTGTCATACATCTATCCCTCTCATTCTTTCAAGGTCATCATCATTAGCCACTCCCTGACGGATGATAATTGCAACATCATATTAGGAGCGATTGAGCCGACACACGCACTTCCGCCTATGACTACAAGCCTATCGCTGCTCGACACTTCTTGCCGCACAAGTCGCATATGTGATCATGTTGAGTCAGTAGACGAAATAAAGTTTTCCGCTCGATGACGCTTATTTCTCCTATGTTTTAGGTTTTCAAACCACCTTTCGTTATTCTTCTTCACTCCCAGGCATAGGTCTCTACGCCACTCGGTTCTCAGCTCAGCACGCTTCTCCTAGTCCCCAGAACCAAAACATTCCATGTCGCGCTTACAGGAGTTTTTGAATCTTAACATAGGACGCCCCACAGGTCTGTTTCAAGGTCAGCGGTTCAAGTATCCACCGGCTTGGAAACCGCTACCGCCTATGACTTAACTTCCGTCGCAGTTGTGAAGAGAGAATAATGTTCAGGATAGTTTCACTTTTCCGCACCGCTGAACTGGATGCCATGAATATATCGCGCAACTTTTAAAGCGGAATCATTATTGTCACTACTAAGTTCGAATTTTAAAATATTTCTCGCGCAGTGAAGTTTGCCGGGCATTTTATGGGGCGCATTCAACTAAAAATTTTGCGTACTTTCTGAAACTCAGACTGTATTTTTTATTGAGTAGGGCTTTTGTTACAATGCCGAAGTTGTAAGATGAGGGCGTTAAGAAAATAAATTATTTTTTCTTACTTAGTCGCAGTATTACGCCGTTGGCAAGTTTCCAATATTCTGTTTCCTCATATGTTCATAACTAACAACTCTAACAAGAAAAGACGGGTGAATTTAAATAGGTAATTTATGATAAAAACCTTTAGTTAGTTAGTTCAATTAGTTATATTTTAGTTTTGTATATGACTATTTTTAACCGTCGCCTCATATCTCAAGAAGGACGGTTATCAAGTCGTCTGTATGTTTTTTTTTTTTTTTTTTTTTTTTTTTTTTTTAATGTTTGTTCCTCGATATCTCCGTCGTTACTGGACCGATTTTGAATTTTTTTTTTTAATTGAATGTATATGCATACAGATTGGTCCCATTTTTCTCAGAACCCAGTTCTGATGATGGGATCCTGGAGAAATCGAGGGAACTCCTCGAATCTGAAAGGCATACATATAGTGATTTTTGTGTTTTTAAAGGAACAGCATGCATTTAGGTACGGAACAGTGACATTTGGTGCAGTGGAACTGCTGATGATGGCCAGAATAGAACTCTTCAAATCTGAACGGCACGCTTATAGTGACTTTGGTATTTTTATAAGAACAGCATGCACTTTCATCCAGAACAGTGACATTTGGTGCAGCGGAATTGCTGATGATGGTCAGAACCGAACTCCTCAAATCTGAACGGCACGCTTATAGTGACTTTGCCATTTTTATAAGAACAGCATGCGCTTACGTCTAGAACAGTGACATTTGGTACAGTGGAACTGCTGATGGTCAGAACCGAACTCCTCAAATCTGAACGGCACGCTTATAGTGACTTTGTTATTTTTATAAGAACAGCATGCACTTGCGTCCAGAACAGTGACATTTGGTGCAGTGGAACTGCTGATGATAGTCAGAACCGTACTCCTCAAATCTGAACGGCACACTCATAAGTGACTTTGGTATTTTTGCAAGAAAAGCATGCATTTAAGTTCAGAACAGTGACATTTATTTATTTAGATATGTTTGTTAAGCATATTGAGTTTTCAAGTCAAAGTTTGTCAAGCTTCGATTTCTTATAATATAATATCGGATTCATGAGGAATTGAGGAAACTCCTCAAACCTTAACGTTATACGTATATTCATTTATGTTGCCATCTAATAATTAAAGCATTAAAAGCAGTTTTAAAAAATACCTACACATTTCTACATAATCCAACATTCGCAAGTAACTTTCACCAGAACCCGAAAGGCGACGGTTTTTTTTTCTTAAAAATTATTAAGTTTTTTGTTTTTATTAAGTTTTATATTGTATATAATATGTATTGTTGTAAAATAAAAATAAATATTCATAAAAAACCATTCAGTCGAATTCTCAACCTCCTCCTTTTTTTGAAGTCGGTTAAAAATACAATAGACAGCTTAGTTTTCAATATTTACAACTATATATAATATTCTCTTTAAAATTGACTGACTTCTATAATTGAGATATTTAGGTTAAGCTTTGTTTAAGCATTTACCTAGGAGTAAATAATATTACTTGTAACACAATTTTTCAATTTGTGATTTGACATTTCATAATTATAACGGCGGATATTTTTCTAAGCAACGACTGAACTTTTCATTGCCCAAGGGAAATAGTGTCAAGCTGTCCAGTAGACTTGTACCTACAAATAATCTACATTTAAACAAGCTACTTTGACTTCGACATTTAATTCGTTCTTTATTTTATCTTGTTCGACAAAGGATGGGTTTAACGAAAACATTTTATTTCAAAAAGTATAAAATGTAAAAATATATAGTATTTTGTTTCTTTCTTAAAATGAAACAGGACTCAAGGGTGCTTTAAACGTTCGTTCGTTGGGCTTAAATAGATTGTATGTTCTACAGAAAGTACAGAACATTAATAGAGGTCAGGTGCCGTAGCCGAATGGCATTTCTGCAACGCGAAACGAAAACGAAGCGCCGCGAAAGTTAGTCTGGCTCTGTCGCGCCAATACGCAAGAGCGATAGAGATAGATATCGACGAGCGTTTCGTTTCGTGAGCGTTTGTGCCATTCGGTTACGTACCCTGGTATGTATGAGGAAATAGAAAAACGACAACAAACTGAAAATGACCAAAATAATAGTTCAAAAGTAAAATAAATACGAGATCCATGCATGTTACTTTGCCCACTTTCCTAATACAATCGAATAATTGCCAAAAAGGTATAAAACGTACGCAAGAGTGCTCCATTTCCTACTTCAAAGGTAATGGTCGGTGTCGGTCCTCATGGGCCAATTCTCCCCAACCTCCCCAATTAGGGGAGAGCGGGGAAATCGCGCGAAACAAAGGGTAGTCTGGGCACTTAGCCGCAGTTACTGGTGCTAGATATTGCATTTTACAATTGAATCTAGTTTTTGTTTTATGAAGTAGTAAGAGCAATGAAAGGGAATAAAAAATTGTCTTTTATTTTTTACATGTCTTCTCTCGGCAATGTAAGCAAGTAAGCATAAAAATGGGTTTACATTATCTTATCTCAGCAATGTAAGTATGTATATAAATGAGTTTAATTAGTAACTTATCCTTTAACCCATGATTTTTTTCTTTTAACGCGTAATGAATACCTATGTGTGCTAGACAATGGTTTTCTGACTCTGGGAAAAATAATATAAAAAAATGTTTATCATCGATTTTAATACTAAATCAGTGTTAAAAGTTAAATAGGCTAAATCTTACTTATAAAAGTATATAAATATTTATTTGTAAATTTTATATGAAAAGTTTTACTACTATTAGAAAGGTAAGTACACTATTTGTGAAACTCCTATGGTTAAACTTAAAATAATTGCTAACTCTGAAAAAAATCAGCCTAAATCACATACTAAAAATCGACAAAAGCTAACTTTAGACATTAGATAGCTTTTAAGTTTAGTCTTTGTTTCTTATATAATTATGTAAATATGTTCATGTAAATAAATCGACAAAATACTGTTTTTTTCACACATTTCCGCCATTCACCTTAATCCTTAAGGGCATTTTCGCGAGAACAATCACCAATATTTTTTTTTCTAAGGTAGGTAAATTTTATGTTTTTCCTACTCAGAATCATGAGCCCTTTTGATCTAAGACAAAATACAAGGGACAAAAAATGGTCCCAAACTTTTCTATTATTTTTCATACTTTTCACTTTGTAACCGCTGTATGTTAGTCTTTGAAAAATGGTAATGAATTATCGAGGGCTGCCAGAAGACTTGCTGCATCTCACACCCGATGCAGCTAACTGGCTAAGGTCCCTGAATATTGACATTTAAAATGTAGAAATAATTGCCTATTTTTAAATTGATGCCATACGACTAAATAAATAATGGTAATGAAGTGGAATATTTCAATTTAGGACGCTTTTTTCTGACTAGTAGGATCGAAAGGGCTTGTGGTTCTGAGTAGGAAAAACATTAAATTTACCTATTTTAGAAAAAAAAGTTTTTGAATCTTTTTTCGCGAAAATGCCGTTAAATATTAAATCATAACATGTAATATTAAGTTTTTTTTAACTATTTATGAAATACTAATAAACAATGGATGATAATTAAGTAATAAATGTCATTTTTGATAGCTTGGGCCACGGGCCCTCAGAGATATGTTGCATCATCATGCATTTAAGGGTTAAAGATAGGATAGGGATATTATGATGAACTTAGACCCGCTAGGTTCTTAACATCAAGAGGAGATTATTCTATAGCAAACTATATCTTCACTAAACTATTACACGTCAGAAACAACGTACCAATATGCAACATTGTTGTGCTTCTTAACCGACCGCGATTCGCTGAAGTTAACCGAGTAGCCCGAAGTTTGCCGAAGTTCGCCGAAGTTTCACGAAGTTCGGTTAATCTGGCCCGAATGGAAGGCGAGGCGCGATGGCGTAAAGTTTGGTGACTCGGTGTTTGGTAACTGGTCGTATTCCTATCGCCTTTGAGGTTAAGGAATTTTATTTTTGGTAGGTACAGGGACCTGGTGATATAATATCTAAATATATAAGAGAAGGAACTGACTGACTGACAGTGACATATTAACGCACAGTCAAAACCGCTGGTTCTAGAGATACCAAATTTGGCATGCAGGTTCCTTATAAGATGTAGTAAGAAAGGACTTTTCAAAGGAAAAAGCTAGTTATCTCATGTCTCATGTAGTTATCTCGTGTATCTTTTCAGTACAGATGGTGTTTTTTTGATGCACTAGTGCGAGAAGTGGTTCATTACATGCCAGGTCGAAACTTCGGAGGCTCAGCTGCTGTACTGAAAAACGTCGTACGATACACGTGCGAAAAGGAAATTCGTAACTCGTGTCGATTTAAAACACTCCCTTCGGTCGTGTTTTAATTTATCGCCACTCGTTCCGATCTTCCTTTTTTACGCACTTGTATCGTAGGTAATGTACTACTCGTATTTCAGTACAGATGAAGCTTTTTGCCCACACTAGTGCGCAAAGTGGTTTATTTTTGTTAGGTCGAAACTTCAGAGGGCCATCTGTACCTACTGAAAAACGTCGTACGATACACGTGCGAAAAGGAAATTCGTAACTCGTGTAGATTTAGAGCACTCCTTTAGGTCGTGTTTTTAATTTTGCCACCCGTTTCAAACTTCCTTTTTTGGTACTATTATGTTGTAGCAAATTTTCATGTTGCGAATTTCAGTTGATGCAATCACATAATTAAATATTTTGCTCTTAGAGTGTGAAATACTTTTCGGGTTTGTAACTGATGGCGGAGTTGTGTTCCAGCAGCCATAAGCGGAATATCTAAAACTGCCTCGACAGCTAACTTGATAAAGAACCTTAGTGATTAATATAGATAGGTAAAAAACAGTTTTTTTTAATTGCGGTGTATGAGGAACCAAGATACAGAGCATCTGTCTGGATCTTACGAAGTTAATTTCACAAAAAGAAAGATCTTACTGATAATCCATACCAATAATACTAATAATCCCCGTCGCATGGCACTTTCAAGAAAGAATCCTCGAGTCATCGGCCTTACTTACTACGAGCACTTACCTACCGATCTGAGAAATGAGCCATGTGACGAAGCATTTAAGCGCAAATTGAGAAACCTTTTGTTAGATAACCCCCTGTACTCTGTAAATGAGTACATGGATTTGAATTTTTAATGACCGATGACATTATGATATTTTTCTCTGTTGTATAATATTTTCTTGCTTTGTGATAATTTTATGATATTGTAACTTAATTTTATTTAGCTTGGCATGTGTATTTACTTTCTTTGTAAATGACGATCCATATTGGGAGACATAATAATTTTTATTTAGAATTTATTATGTATTTTGACGATCATGATGAGAAGATAAACATAATTTTTACATATAGCAAATTTATAGTGTAATTTTTATCATGAAATAAAGAAATCTAAATCTAATCTAAATCTAATAGTCTGTGTGGGTGTGTGTGTTTGTTTGTCCCTCTTTCACGGCAAAGCGGAGCGACGAATTGATTAATTTTTTTAAGTGAAGATAGTTGAAGGGATGGAAAGTGTCTCTTTCTAACCCCCATTTCCCTAAAATTAGTGCAAGTTTTTAACTAACACAGTAGTAACATATATAAACTCGTTAAGATAAACCTGAAGAGTTATTATTTGTCCCTTCAATATGGACACTGTCCTAAATATTCCACACAGTCCACTGCACCTATATAGGCGGTTAATCCGTCACCCTGTCTTTACTTCACCCAGAACGCCGTATCTTCAAACGGATTCCATACAACAGCCGCATTTTGTGTTAGTACGAAAGGGGACACGCTCCGGCTTTCTATACAAATGTAGACCTCATTTTCCTCCCAATGTTTTGACATTATTTGTTTTTTTACACATTTTCATCATAGCTATTTCCGTACGTTGTATTTTTAAGAATTGTATGCTTATTGTGAAAAATGTGAATGATCAAGATCTTTCAAACAAATGTAAGTGGACACGGGAAAACGTCCCACTTTGTTGATTGCTATAAAGCCGCTTTGTCAGTTTATTCATGTAAATATACAAGTAAATCTCACCTTAATGGTAACCGACAAAGTGGGACGTTTTACTAAACTCACAAATGTTTAAAAGGTTATAACTCTTATAAGTATTGAACATTCGTTAACAATAAACTTAGAGGTACCTACCTACATATAGCTTTGACTCGTTAAATTGTACAAAAATATTTTTGTCTGCGGATAAGCGAAGTCGACTGTAGACTATGGAATCTACGGATAGATACTATCGTGGCGAAGAGGTGGCAACCTAACAGTGCAATACAAGTCACCAAGAGGAGCACTGAAACTTGGTCAGTTTCATGTACTCTGCCTACCCCGTTTGGAAACTACAGGCGTGAGTTTATGTATGTATATATCCATTGATGTCAAAAACCAAAGAGGAAAATGGGATCTACCTTTGTATAGAGAATCAATCGTACCAACTTAAGTTGGCACAGAGGCATTCAAGGAAAACGGTCGACGCAATTGGCTTAGGGATTCACAGCTTGGCGCTTTGAGGTGACTGGAGATAAAGGATAGGGCAGATTATGAAAGGGACGGTCGCCATACAAAAGAAAACGTTTTCGTCTTGGCGGTCAATGTAACAAAGAGTGTGGAAATATGTTTGCACATCTGTGCACAAGACCAAAATTATCTATGAAATTAACTATGGTATTTCAGAAACGAAAAAGGTTTTAAGAGTACAAAAAAATCATTTCAGATTGTTTTCAAAACTAAGGTGAATGAACCGCAGTTAATGTCATGTAACATTTTTTTTTCTTTAAAAAAAAATCATTCATTTTTTAAATTATTTACACTTGACGGGTTGAATAACATGTATGGATATTATTGTTGGAATTTGGAGTATAAATTAAAGAATACTACCTGTATGTAGGTAACCTATTTCATAGCCGTCACGTTAGTTCGTAGTAGGTTATGTCAGGTGGCGCCTCTATCAATGCGGTTTAACGTCAATTCAAATGTAACGCGTTGACAAGCTAAATAAAAGTCAGTTATAAAATTAAAACCCATTAATTATTTCATTATGCTAGAATTTTTATTTTACTACTACTAGTTTTTGCCGCGGCTTCACTCGCGTTAGAAAGAGACAAAAAGTACCCTATGTCACTCTCCATCCCTTCAACTATCTCCACTTAAAAAATCACGTCAATTCGTAGCTCCGTTTTGCAGTGACAGACGGACAAACAAACAGACACACACACTTTCCCATTTATAATGCTAATAAGTAATTCGCAATGTTCTCGTTTTCGCAAAAGCGTAATATCTGCAATAAACTAAAAAACTTATTAACCTAACCATTGAGGTATATGTACTACGTACTAGAGGCGACGTTGCCAAGCAATAAATTAATAGTTTAAAAAACACTATAAAACACGCTTTTATAAATGCACGTAAAAGCCAAAAATAAATTATGGATCGTTCAAGTTGTCTCTATTTGTGAGCTGAAGTTTAAAAACTATGTGCTTTTAATTATAATATTTGATTGTAAAAGCGTGGGGCGCTGGAACAGGAAAGACTTTTTGTATAACTTGCTGATAAATCAAATTATGCTATGTTACGGGAAGGAGGTTACACAGATTGACGCGCTAACTGGAGTTGCAGCATGACTAGTAGGTTCTACATTAAACAGTCAAATCAATTAAAAGTCAGTGTTCAAAGTAGGTACCAGTTTGTCGAACTCAGACAAAATATGCGCTAGTAGCGAGGAGAGTTGACAGTCACCGACACTTAGAACGCCGCTTTTATCCGGTAATCAAAGTACAAAAGGGGAAAGTGTCTACAGTGACAGGATGCAGAGTTCTTGTTCGTGGACGAGATATCTTTGGTTCTCTTTGGTAACCGTTAGGCGGCATATGTAAACGTTATGTTCTTATGCAACTTCATTCGCCAGGAAGTTCGGATTAGTATTTGTTTACAAGAAAGTCTTTCCTGTTCCAGCGCCCCACGCTTTTACAATCAAATATTATAATTAAAAGCACATAGTTTTTAAACTTCAGCTCACAAATAGAGACAACTTGAACGATCCATAATTTATTTTTGGCTTTTACGTGCATTTATAAAAGCGTGTTTTATAGTGTTTTTTAAACTATTAATTTATTTTATACTTTTTAGTCATTAATAATGAAATAATGAAATTTTAACATTTATACATAAATTTATTTCAAGTAGGCGGATTTTACATGCCATTTGTGGCTTAACGTGTACTTATTGCTAATTTCTACTTAATAATAACTAGCGGCTACCTTCTTATTACGGTATTATCATAAAAATGTTTATACCTAGTAAGTTATCCGTAATAGATAGACAATATAGACATGTGCCATCGCGGACTTTTTGAAGACATTAGAGAGACATACTTTCGCCATACATTGTTTTGAAGCTCTCAGCTAGTGGGATTTTGTTTGACTCGATTAGAAAATATTGTCACATTTCAACTAATTCAAACAAAATTTAATTTTATTTGCTCTTAAGGGTCACAGGAAAACCATTACCCAACTTATTTTAAATACAACGTTGATCTTTCTTTTATGCGGGGGCCTTCGCCCCCCGAGCCCCCCTTTGTTTGCTCTTAAAGGTCACAAGAAAACGCTAACCCAACTTATTCTAAATACTACGTTGATCTTTCTTTCATGCGGGGGGCTTCGCCCCCCGAGCCCCCCTTTTCTTTACTGTTCAGGATCACAAGAAAACCTTAACCCAACTTATTTTAAATACAACGTTGATCTTTCTTTTATGCGGGGGCTTCGCCCCCGAGCCCCCCTTTGATTGCTCTGAAAGGTCACAAGAAAACGCTAACCCAACTTTAAATACTACGTTGATCTTTCTTTCATGCTTCCCCCTCAAGCCCCCTTTTTCTGTTCTTATCTTCCGGCACCATCATCAGGCCTTGAAACCTAATCGTAGTCATAGTTCATTACAAGACTTTTCTAAGAAGCCCAAAAACAGCTATGATACGATGTTCCATCATGTAGTTCCAGTTCATATCTTCCGGCTCCATCATCAGACCTTGAAACCTAATCGTAGTCAAAGTTCATTACAAGACTTTTCTAAGAAGCCCAAAAACAGCTATGATACGATGTTCCATCATGTAGTTCCAGTTCATATCTTCCGGCTCCATCATCAGACCTTGAAACCTAATCGTAGTCAATGTTCATTACAAGACTTTTCTAAGAAGCCCAAAAACAGCTATGATACGATGTTCCATCATGTAGTTCCAGCTCATATCTTCCGGCTCCATCATCAGACCTTGAAACCTAATTGTAGTCAAAGTTCATTACAAGACTTTCCTAAGAAGCCCAAAAACAGCTATGATACGATGTTCCATCATGTAGTTCCAGTTCATATCTTCCGGCTCCATCATCAGACCTTGAAACCTAATCGTAGTCAAAGTTCATTACAAGACTTTTCTAAGAAACCCAAAAACAGCTATGATACGATGTTCCATCATGTAGTTCCAGTTCATATCTTTCGGCTTCATCATCAGACCTTGAAACCTAATTGTAGTCAAAGTTCATTACAAGACTTTTCTAAGAAACCCAAAAACGGCTATGATACGATGTTCCATCATGTAGTTCCAGTTCATATCTTCCGACTCCATCATCAGATCAGCTCAACAGTACCATATTATTGTATTGTCATCGGAACTACATATAGCTGCCAATTTTCATTATGCTACGACTCCTGGAAGATGGTTAAATTAGCTTCCTTAGATTCCATTACATACATAGTTACATACACGACGACCTAATAAAAGCGTGTTAAAAACACTGCACATGCTGACAAATGCGCGGGGTGCGGGGAGCGGTTATTTACGCATAGAGTAGGTCTACCACCAGATGTGACACATTATTATATTCTGCCTAACGGGAATTTTACATTATAGTTAAATACGGATATTCTAGTCAAACTTATTTATTTATTTACAACTTAAACAATACAAAATAAATGTGCTGTATTTATCTTCTTCTTTAAAATACACAATGAACATATATATGTGTGGTCAGTTGGTAACCAAGTTTCCTCAGCACGATTTTTTTGGACAAAGCGTATAAATTGTTCCATTTTTTCATGACCAGGCCGAAGAAAACTGCAAAAAGTGAGCGTGCTAAAAATACAATTTTACTCAAAAACTATTAACTATATATATTAAAAAAATATTTTTTTTTAAATATTTTAGTAACATAATTAATGAAATAGTAAGTAGTTACTTATTAATTTTCCAAATAGAAATATTTATATTTCGCAACTCTATTAGAGATGAAACACATTACATATGTAGTAGGAACAGTGTAAATGGCACATCTGCGCGGTTAACTTTTTATAGTCTATGATTGCGTCACCAAAATGGCGGCAGTGACGCGCCCGCTCGCGAGTTTGTAGAATATTCAATCTTAAAATATTATAGACGAGTTTTTTGTTTAATTTACCGATGAAATGTCACACCTTGGCTTTTATTTGATTTCCTCGAGTGATTAGTACAATTTTTAAACACACAAGAAGGCATTATTCACGTGGAAAGTAAATGCATCACGGCACGTCACTGCACCGCAAGGACCCGGTAAGGACTGACAACGTTGCGGTCCAGTGGACCGCAGTGCGTTGTGTAAAAATTCTCTTAGCAACGTCGCCTCTAGTACGTAGTACATATACCTCAATGAACCTAACACTATTTTTCTAAAAAAAAAATTGTTTTTAATTATGAATGGGATTACTCTTGACCACAGACTAGCCAAAGGCAAAGACGTGGTCTATTATGCCCTGTTAAATAAAATGTTTGATGAAGTAATTTAATATGGTAATAGAATGGTAGCAGCAGTATATTATTCATATTTGGTGCAAGATAATCAGTAAGTACAAGTTTTTTCCTGTTTAGCTCGTAGTTAATAAAGTCGTAAACCTAGAAACCTGTAAACCTTAAGTTTATTTTGTTAGTTTTGAGAAACAAGCGACAAGCGGGTTGGCTTAAGTACTTACAAACTGCCAGGGATTAACACACGCGACTATTATTACAAGCTTTTATTTAACTTGTATGTTAGTTTGGGTCAAAACGTAGAAGCTAAATTTGACCCACTTCCCGGTTTCCGATTGAGCTGAAATTTTGCACACATGTAAATTACGTGACAATGCAATGTTATGGTATCATGGAGCTGATCTGATGATGGAGAAGAAAGGTGGTCATAGGAACTCTCGTTATGAACTGTCGTACCCCATCGAGTAAGGGGTTTTTAGAAACGTCTCGGAGAGTAGTAGATAACTGTTGAAAGAAAGGTACAGTCGGCAATAAAATCTTGTGCCAAAAATGAAATTTTTGCAAAAAAACTCATTCGGATTGCAGAAGACTGCTGTTCAACGGGCATTAGTGTCTACTCATAGCACTTGACCTTAATACAATTTTACAGCGTAACACCCTTACGCCGTGTCTTGCGTGGGCGACGGTCGCGCGACCGTCGCCGTCGCGTCTCATACTTCCATATCGATAAGGTTTGATTTCGTATGCGTCGCATCGCCGTCACGCGACCATCGCAAGCCACGGCGTTATTTATTAAACGTTCATTAAAGTTATCAAGCCGATAAAGTTCGTTTGTCCCTTTTCGACGTATTGGTGTGATAGAGAGGGACAAACGAACATTATCGGCTTGATAACTTTAGTCAACGTTTATGAATAAGCTGTTAAGACTATAAGCTCTAAACTCGCTAGCCTTGTAACCTTGGACCAGTACCCTCCTACTGGAACTGTGGACAGCCATGCAGCGTGGCATGCCAGAACAGTATAAACGCCGAATAGCCGCGTCCACGCCACGGGCCAACAAAGCTGTCCTTATCAAATAAAATTACTTTACCTCTATAAGGTTTTTTTTTTCTAGCCTGCATTAGTGTCCCACTGCTGGGCAAAGGCCTCCCCTCTCTTCCTCCACTCGACCCTATCACTCGCATTTCCCCACCAGTTGGGATAAATTTTTTCCAGGTCGTTGCACCATCTCCACTCTAACTCTATAAGGTTATTTCTAGTAAATTTTATTTGTGAAATTACACACAGTTTTGCAAATTTCGAAGGTAAAAACTGTATATTATACTATAAGCTCTATTCCTTACTCCGCAACCGTTCTAAACTTGTACCAGAACTCTACCAGAACTGTGGACAGTCATGCAGCGTGGCATGCCAGAAAAGTATAAACGCCGAATAGCCGCGTCCACGCCACGGGCCAACAAAGCGGCCCTTATCAAATAGAATTACTTTATAAGGCTATTTTTAGTTCGTGGTGTGAAATTGAGTTAAATTTTATATGTGTAACAATTATGAGTTTAATACGTCGTTTGATATTTTTAAAAGGGATAATTAAAAACGGGCATGAAAGACATATAATTACTTATTTATTTAAAAGCATTTTCTGATGAGAATAAGTGCGTTTTCACATTATCCTATCCGATATCGCATGTCGGAAAGATTTGAAAGGCAAAAATCAAAGATTGCGGCTTCAATGTATAGGATATCTGTCCTTCATCCGATATCGGATCGGATAATGTGAAAGCGTACTAAGGCAAGGCAGCAATGCAAAACTGACCTTATCTACTATTACCACAAAGTTAAAATTTTGAAAAACCCCCGACCGCGACCCAGTGGACCGATTTTCATGAAACATGGCTAAGAACACTCCTGACTAACACAGCTTTCAAATAAAAAAAACTAAATCGAAATCGGTTCATCCGTTCGGGAGCTACGATGCCACAGACAGACACACACAGACAGACAAACAGACAGACAGACAGACACGTCAAACTTATAACACCCCGTCGTTTTTGCGTCGGGGGTTAAAAATTAGGTACTACATAAAGCTATTTTTATGTTTGTGGTGTTAAATTGAGTTAAGTTTTATGTGCGTTTGTAATCAATGATAATTGTGACTGCTTAATACGCTGTTTGATACTTTTCGAATAGGCAGAGAAATATATTATTATAAAAAAAGAGATTAATTTCAGTTTTCTTCTTCCCCCAAAGGATCAAAGTGAGCATTTTCCGTCCTTGAACGGTTATACTGCCAGTAAGAAGATAAAAACCCTTTAGTACATTTTATAAAATTACAACTATATTTTTAAAGTTAATTTAAGTTTTTATTAACAACTTAAACGTAAAATGTTCTACATAGACATCAAAATTCAGTTAACATTGTACTTAATTCACACTTAACGGCATTATCATTTCTTTATTCAAGTCACGGATAACCGTTTGTTTAGATCCGGCAACTCGAGACGCGACAAGAGTACCCGGGAGTAGTATCCGGGTGCACAGATCAAATAAGTGCATACTGAGATACGCCACACATCACTGTCTTCATTACTCTAATGATATAGTCAAATATGACTGAAAATAATCTTTACTTTGACCTTAAAAATGCTTTTGACACAGTCTCTGTTCACATCCTTATTCATGCGCTGCAGAAGCACGGTATAAAAGGTCCTTCACTGTATCTGCTTAACAGCTATTTTATTAACCGTAGACAATCAGTCAAACTAGGCAACCAACTCAGTAATGAACGCTTAGTAACAAATGGGTTACCACAGGGCAGTGTCTTGGGACCGACCCTCTTCCTATTGTGTTTTTTTTTGTTTTCCGTTAAATTAGACACGTAGCTAGGTTCATTATCACCCTGTATATAACTATTAGTTAAATTCGCAAAAAAAAATTTTTCATCATTGTCATACATAATAAATGAATTTATTAGTGTGATAGGCCCTTAAGAATAACATTCAAGTTAGTGTCAAGTAATTGACGGCACATCATGTCAAAACAATTAACATTAGGAATTGGTAAAGGCTGTCACACACGTGTTCAGTGATTATCTTTATTTTTTTAATAACTCGATAACCGTAAGAGTTAAAACGCTAGTTTCTTAGATAAAGTTAACGGCATTCAAACAAAATTCATTCGGCACGCAGATTGAGGCAGGGCAAATATTTGCATATGCTGATAACTGATAATTGCCATTGTATTCTCAGGAAGCACATGGTTACAGAACGTAGAATAGGATCTAGTGAAAAATCGCAATTTGGCTACACAATAACTTACTTACTCTAAACCACAGTATAAGGAATATTCAGTAGTTAATCTCCGGCAGGTAGATGCGGGCGGTCTCTACTGCGCAAGGTCACGCAGGGTTGAACAAAATCTTCGTACAAAGTAAGTTGTTGTTATCTAATAGGTACTATTAGGTAACTGTACGTATTAGTATAACAATACCACACCAGTCAATATTGAATACACAAAAAAATATTATTCATATATTAGTCTTATAAGCGCAATACTAGATTGTGTAACGATCCCGAGCAAAATGAGATATTCACGGGGACGGCTTTTCACATCACGTATGTGGTAATTTATATGTTATACTTAGATATTATTTAAAACAAAAACGCACTTTCTACTACGTACCATTCAAGTAGGTACGTGTTTTTTTCTTAAATACTGACGAAATAGTATTTACACAATATTTAAGTAGGTACCAAACTTTCGAGATAAATAAGATAGATCGCATCATCTACCTAAATAAAAAACAAGTATTTGGTTGCAAAGTAATTAATGTCGTTACAGGTAAATCCTTATTGATTTTAATGCATCACTATATCTCACTTTTACCTAACGCTGCAAAAATATAAGTATAAAAACCACTTACTTTTCTGGAAGTCTAGGAATTGTGAAGAATGTTATATCCGGATTTTTAGAACTGTTCTCCATACATCCATAAACACTACAGTAACGAAATGACCTCGGCACTGACGTCATTTTCACACACACATAAAAAACAGCGCGCAAACGCGGCCCCGACTGTCCAGCCATATAATTACCAGTTTCGCATGTTTTCGCTGCATGCGAGGGGAGGGAGGGGGACACACCACGCGGCGTGAAGTTTGTAAGAAGAGTTATTACTGGTTTATACTGTGTCTAAACACAGCTAAGACAATTTTTCTATGGCGTATCGATCTACTCTATGGAATATAATAATCTGTGGTAGTACCCTAGCCCCGCTACGGGCACTCGAGAGGAGATTTAAGGCTTCGCCAGCCAATATTTGCCCGGGTTTGCTGTAATTTGAGATAATGTATTTGGATTACAATTACTGGGAATTCGATTATAGAGTTTGTTTGGGTTTGTAGGTTTTTCGATGTCTTAAATTACATTTGTTCTTAGTTTAGAAGAAGTATTTACAAGTAACGCGCTTAAGTACAAAGTTGTTTAATTTATCGAGCATGACCTGCCCATTGCCCATTTTATCCCTAGAAAAATGTGCAAATTTCATAACAATTTTTCTTTGCACAAACTTTTTAAAATTTTCCGTTTTTTCTTATAACGGAAGTGCCTTAACGTGATTGTCTCTGCCTTATGATAATGATATAAGGACTAATATATGTACCCCCTTATTCATAAACGCACTCTAAAGTTATGAAGCCGATAAAGTTCGTTTGTCCTTTTCTATCACACCAATGCATCGGAAAACGATAAACGAACTTTACCGGCTTGATAAATTTAGAGTAGGTTTATGAATAAGGGGGATATACTATTACTAATTCGATTTAGTGACTTCATATCATAGTTGTATTATTCCATATTAGGTAGGTACTGTTATCTTACTACCTATCTCATTTTAGGCGAAACTGAAAAACCATGCCGCAAATTTAAAAACGTAACAAAATGTAAAAAAAAAAACAATACAGGAACCCCTGTTGTAACTAGTTCAAGCAAACCATAATAAAACATTTTATCGAAAACCTTCCCGCTCCAGAAAAAATCTTACAAATAAATTTAACACAAAAGCATCGAAATAAAATATTCTGTTTATAAAGATTTTATCGCCTCTTTTATCGTTGCATTTTTAAAAACGGGTCATCGAGATAAACGCTCAATGTGACTTCATTTATTTTTAAAAATGGCGGAGTGTATTTAAACTTTTTTTGCGATGAATAAATTTTGCAAGTGTTGACAGTCGTGAAAAAACACTTTTAAAGAGTTGGAAAATAAAATCATTTTTTTCCTTTTTACAGATTTTAGAGAAAAACTTTTTGACAATAATTTTTACTTCCTTATCTCAAGATTGCTAATTCCTGACAAAAAATAATGAATAACTTTTAATAAAGATAAGTATAAATTACTAAAATAACAGTAGTTATTTATTTATGAGGTCCTTATTCTTATAGGTAATATGTATATGAGTACCTATTCATGATAGAAGGAAGTGGTGGTGGCAGAGTCTAGTCTATATAACCAAAGACATAATTATGTAACTCCGTATAGACAGATAAAGTCTAAGAAAAAAACGTACCTCAAAACCACACAGAAAAAGGTAGGTACGGTGACTTAAATGGCGATACACCTTTGGGGGACGCTCGGCTAGATGGCGCTAATATTAAAATTTGACATTTTAACACATATCAAACTAAGAATATGGGCCAAATTGTCAAAACTGAGGTTCAAAAGGTTTAAGCTTGTGTCGAGACATGGCAGTCTATGCACTGTGATTACACATTTTACTTTGACAGTAACTCTATATAATACTCGATCCTATTTGATAATACCGAAGTTAAGAAAACTGAAACCAGGCAGTTTTTTAAAGGAAAGTTTTATCTTACGTACCTGCCTACATTTTTTCATAATTTTTGTAAATAATAAATCTATTTTCTCCCGAAAAGGGGAGAATTCCCAAAATATTAAACTTAAGTAAATAGCTAGGAGCCATGGAGTCTTACTGCCAACATCCCTTGTATTACAATAAAACATCTCCGTAAACAATCCGTCCAATATTGTAAGAGATCGCTAAATGTTTGAGTAGACCGGGCAAATATTCCCTTTCCTTGTAACCAGAGACAAGTTAACGAGAAAAGGATGACCACTTTTTTGATTGACTTCGCGGGGGCACTGCCGTGCCCTCAGAATTCAGATGTTGGTATTAATTTGAAGGACTCCATTATAGAAAAATCGGCGTCACGCAAAATTTTCTGGCACTGTGACACTTTTTGGCAGTTGTGCAGTTCGAACGCATTATGATATGGTAAATAATGCATCCCCACCATGTATTGTGTGTGATGGACTTTTTTGTCATTTACCTACTAAGTAAATTCGACCCGAGGTGACAAGAGGCTAAGATTAAGAGCAGTTTACGCTACTAAAAGTCAGCTACCGCTACAGAGACCGCTACAAACGGTACCTCTTTTATTTTTTAATATATGATTAAGTAGAAGTACTCAATAAAAATAAATATTATAGGAATTATTTATTTTTAAAATCGGGACTTAATCGCGTTTGACTACATATTGAACTGACCTCCAACGTCTTCTCCGAGACCACGGGGACGACGTCCCTGAAACGTTGGAGTTCAGTTTAATATGTAGTCATACGCGATTAAGTCCCGATTTTAAAAATAAATATGTGTAATAATCGTGAAAATTTAAATTATAGGACTTCTTACACAGATCGGCTGAGTCTCAAATCCTGTGTGATATTAGGTACAAATTAGGCATTCGCTATTAAATATACACACATTCCAAAAGCGTGAATAGTGAATAGTATTTAGGTGAACATCTTTGTTACCAGAATCGCCCTTATCAGGCCAACTATTTATGCGATTTTTGATATGTTAATTAGAAAAAAAAAGGATATGTCGGGACGACCTAGACGCATTCTACCCAAACTGGTGGGAAAACGCTGATCCAAACAGGGTCGAGTGGAAAAAACGAGGGCAGGCCTTTGCCCAGCAGTGGGAAACTAAAAGAGGCTAATTTAAAAAAAATACAAAAAGTTTGCCTTAGTTTGATTAACTGATGACGTAAGAGCATTAGAAGTCTATATTTTTGAATCGTCTCGGTACTAACTAAGCAAACCAAGTCACTTCGATACCTAGCTCTGTTGTTTGTGAGCTTAGAGTTACAAGATTGTTATAAGGGTTTGTGAGTGCCTGTCAGAACTGTTATTGATTAAATCATGAACTGTACAAATAAGTTCTTAAAATACCTATAGAGATTTTCGAAACGGACATAAATTTGATATCATTTAACAGAGGACTGCTTCAAAAAGTACCTACTATGTAGGTAACTTGTAAAAGTGACTCAACTGAAAAGTCGAAAAAAAAATTTTAGTAAGTAACATAGAAATGTTTAAAATAAAAGCTGTTAATTAAGTGCCGCAGATCTTGAATTTTTCGATGAATATAGTTTATAATATTATTCTATATTATCATAAAATGTATTTGTTTAGTTGATAAATACCAAAAATATTATGGTAGAAATATTGATTTGAAATATTTATTGAAATGAATAAACTTATTTATCACTATTAAAAACTTTATTTTTCAAAGCAAAAAACAATTCTACTGAACGGAAATACAATTAAAAACTACGTTCATCAATCTACCATTGAATATTTGAATACTATCAGGGCTTCACAGACTTTACGATTTGAAAGCCGATTCTGTTGTAACGAATTCATTTGGTTTCCTTTTATTTTGATTCGATTCTGAACAAAAAACATCATAATGACTCATGTTGATTATACATATATGGGTAAATTGCCAGTCACTGGCCAGTGTTCAGTAATTGGCTCTATACTAATAACGTAACCACAAAATTAAAATTTTGGAAAAAATTCCTGACCGCGACATAGTGCATCGATTTCATGAAACATGGCTAAGAACACTCCCGACTAATTTTATTCAGTTTTTAAACAAAAACTTAATCTAAATCGGTTCATTCGTTCGAGAGCTACTATGCCACACACACAAACAGAGAGACAGACAGACAAACAGACAGACAGAAAGGTCAAACTTATAACACCGGTCGTTTTTTCGTCGGCGGTTAAAAAAAAAATCTTTCTATCTACTCTCTACCAGGGTAACATAGGCCGAGTCTGACCGACGTGTGTTTTTTTTTTCAGTTTATTAAATTTTATGTACATACGATTACTACGATTTAAAGTATCAGAATCAGCCTCTTGAACCGTAAAAAATATAAAAATGGTGAAAAACTAGCATAAGTTTATTTGCCACTGTCGAATAAACTGTGATAATTTTCGCCAGCACGGCGCCCGTTTTATTCGTGGCAGACAATAACATTGATTGGATTCGAAATTCGAATACGAAAATTGTAGTGTGCTTAATCTGTCTGAGTTGGTTCATAAAGTGAGTATTATTTGGAAATAATAATAAACTTTTAAAATAAATAGGAACCACCTATTATGTACAGTCGAGTTCATAAATATGTGTACATTTTTTCATCTTATTGCAAGGAGTTAAGGTAAAACACTGTACGCATATTTATGAACTTGACTCTAGGTACATGAACTATAAATAAATCCTGTAAAACTGAATAGCAAGAGGCAAGCTTGTAACAGTAAAATTTGAATTATACCTAGACGGTCAAGCAAACACAGTCAGTAAAAAAATCTATAGGACGATGTACCTTCGCCCTTACGTTTTTCAAATTTGCCTCCTTTTTAGTGACAAAATTTGCTGGACCGTTAGATTTTACTTGTCGTTGGTTCTACACAATTTGAACCTTTAGTCTTTATTAAAATGATATTTTAAATAAATTTCAGTATGTTTTAAATAGGTACGTTACTGCTTAAATAATAAAAGTACTTGTTAACTTCAACGCCAATTTTAAACTTTGCATAGAACAATGTACTCGTTAAGGAATACAATTAGCATACTTACCATAGTTCACGTTCACAGGTTTCCCCTACAAAATAAGAAGAAATATTTAAATATAGAAAAAATGCTGGGAAAGTTTGAAAGCGCATAGCTCGCTTTCCATGATTCCAAGAAGGTATTTCTCGCTTACACTGCCGTATAGCACAATACGAATCATGCTTCTAAGATATCACAGCGGTGCGGTGCTGATCTGTCGGTGTAAAAACACTCACAGATCGGTATCGTATCGCCGTGATATCTTTGAAGTATTGTTTGAATACTGTCGAGAATTATTGTTCATGTTAAAGTGGGTTTGACGATTTGGTGTTTTTATCCCAGCATTCCAAAAGAATAAATAAAAAGCATTAATAAAAATTGCTTGTTTCAAAGATTACATTTAATAAAATAATTACTATACAACTAGATTAGCATAACCCAAAGGTTGCGAGCCAAACGATGTAAAATAAAAATACTTAAATACAGAAAACTTGCAAAAAATTTTTGCAAGTGCTTGGAATTGCCGAGAATTATCCGCGAGAGCGCGCGTCTAGCATTTCTCGCGTGAGAAAACATTGCTTACACTGATGTAGGATATGTGAGACTGTGAGTACTTTGTGTCATGTCTACAGTCGAGTTCATAAATATGTGTACATTTTTTCATCTTATTGCAAGGAGTTAAGGTGAAAAACTGTACACATATTTATGAACTTGACTGTAGGTACAAGAACTATAGATAAATCCTGTAAAACTGAATAGCAAGAAGCAAGCTTGTAACAGTAAAATTTGAATTATATCTAGACGGTCAAGCAAACACAGTAAAAAAATCTATGGGACAATGTACCTTCGCCCATAAAAATTGTAAAAAATATTTTGCAAGTGTTCGCAATTGCCGAGAATTATCCTCGAGAGCACGCGTCTAGTATTTCTCGCGTGAGAAAGCATTGCTTACACTGATGTAGAATATGTGAGACTGTGAGTACTTTGTGTCATGTCTACTTGTCTAGGTGGTATATCTGTCGGTTTTTGATATGTTACGCCTTATTTGAAAAATAATTCGCCTTCGACGACCGGTCTGGCTGGCGTAGTCGGTAGTGACCCTGCCTGCTAAGCCGCGGTCCTGGATTCGAATCCCGGTAAGGGCATTTATTTGTGTGATGAACACTGATATTTGTTCCTGAGTCATGGATGTTTTCTATGTATATGTATGTATTTATATCTATACCTATAAGTATGCATATCGTCGCCTAGCACCTATAGTACAAGCTTTGATTAGTTTGGGGCTAGGTTGATCTGTGTAAGGTGTCCCCCAATATTTATTAATTTATTTAAACGAAATGTATACTCGTAAGGTTATGCCTATAAACTTTCTTAAACATTTAAAAATTGGACCGAAACATGTCGAACGCTATATCGACTTAATACGTGAGTAACCCGCTTAAAATATTTTTAAATATGTAAGTATGAGTCTCACGGGAGTTTTATAGTTAAAATTTCTTAATAATGTTTAAACCACGAAGCCAAAATGTTTAAAGTGAATACGCACCTTTACTTTTAAACTTCTGTTACTTACCGTCCGGCGATAGTTTGTAGTCGGCTTAACTGACATAACTGATAGAGTACAGGCCCCTTTAGATACAGGTGCAGCATTTAGCAGTTCTTATTAAGCACACCATCCATCAGTGCCACGTATTACTTATTCATTCGCCACCGGCCGGTAATCTAGCGCGCCGGGAAGTAATGTTTTATTGTACTATTTAGATAATTAGTTATTCTGCGAGAGGTGTATTTGAAATCAGGTTGATGTGTGGAGTGTTTATTTAAATATTCTGGGAGCATTCTGACTAATTTTTGAACTCCACTATAGTACCTTTAATATCGTGTGGAAATAAGAGTTTTGAATGATTCACGGTTATTTTCATTAGACTTATATTGACCGGGATATAGACCGTGATTACCTTTTTGATTTTTGTCGAGCTCCCAATATTTCGACGCAGTTGCATGCATCATGATCACGGAAAACTCAAAAAGGTAATCACGGTCTATATCCCGGTCAATATAAGTCTAATCGTGTGGAAAGTTTACCAAAATGTCCACATTTTAACTTTCGTGATTTTTTTTGTAAGTATACAATTGTTTCCAGGATACCTAAAACATTAATTAATCTAATTAGGGTAGTTAAATTAAAATTAACGTTGACATTATGTTGTAATATTATCTATAATATTTATGTCTATAATATTTAATAGTGGTTTTTACAACAAAGCGTAGGCATTTGCACAATATGATAAAAAGTACGTAGTGTATAATAGAGTATAATGAATTTAGAGTGCAGCAAAGTGCCCTTTTCAACCCTATTAAACATCTAATGCAAAATATTGAAGCGCAGAAACAAATCTATTTATCGCCTTACACGCTGTCGCTAAATAAACTCAACAGTATCTGTATAGAAAATAGAGCTTAATTTTATTATACTCCGAGCGGGCGTAATGCAAAACGGAAACTCCCTTGAGACAAACTCAATTAATTCCCTTTAAAACACAAGTCGCTTTCAATGAAAGCCTGAAAATTTAAACATTTTCTGATACTCTAAACGCTTCGCATCCATCGCTCGTTCCTAGCAACCTTTATTCTTCGTTAGGAATTAACGCAGAAGTGTACAGAATGCGAGACCTTGTTCAAATTGCGAGAGGGATGTTCAATGCGCATGGCAGCAACTAACTTGTTGGCTCGGAAAGCGTTTCGGAGCGGCAGTGCGGCGTCCGACGTCCTCAGCGTATCCCGCTGGGATTTACCGCTCCCGGTCTAAGTTTCCGTTACGAAAAATTCGCGGAAAGCATTCGAAATTCGAATCGAAAATGGAATGAGCCGCCGTGTTTTGTTTTTTATTGACTGTCATCATGCTTGAAGCGGGGTTGGTCGAGACATGGATACAACGTGACTTTAAAGAGATTGAGGTTGATTTTAATGGAATTGAACTGTAAGTGTTTGTGATGGCGTTGAAGAGACTTGTTATCTGGGCGGTCTGGCTGGCGTTGCCATTGGCAACGGGCCATCTCAACGTGCTCATCAGCCAGGCTGAAGTGATGAAATTGCTTGGTGAGTCTGATTAGAAACTGCACTTGTCTAAGTCTCGAGACTTGGCAAGTTGTCGGGGTTGTTCATCTTATCTGATGAAACTTTGTTTGTTGTTTACGAGAACTAAAGAACACATACAATAACTGCTGTATAGTTAGTTTGCAGTATGATAATATCATACTATAATATTATATTATAAGCACAAATATAAATATAATTTGCGCTAAGGTTAGAAAAACGGACAAAAACAAATTAAGTTTTATTACTGCTCCTAAAAAGAAAATTTTCATCAATTCACATGTGTATTTTTAATATGGTTTGTAGAAAAACTGACAAGTTACCGTCCTATCGTATGAATAATTAGTAAAAATAAATATTTTAATTATTACCTGTTAAGACAACTTAAATAATTATATTGCTACGGCTTTAAAAACTGCTATAGGGTAAAAAACGTCGAAAATGTTATTTCAGTAATTTCTCACCGAAAAAAAATAATAATTTTAGTTTTGTGTTAATTAAATGGTTGGTAGTGATACTAATGATTTTAAAACTTGTTCTGGCAATAAATTTATCATCTGATTAAACACGTTAACCCCATCCTGCAGTGAAAGTGTAAATGTGCCATTTTTTTCAAAGTTGTCCACCCCACTTTTTTTTGAATTTGGAAATTTGTATGTCGATGTTTGTTGCAACCTCAATCCTAATAGAAGAAAAAAGTGTCCCAATGATTTTTTCCCATTCCGTTACCATTTTTTCATACATTTTGTATGGTGGTAACGTAATGGAAGGTTTGAAAAATGTATGGAAATCTTGGGACATTTTTTTTCCTATCAGGATCGAAAAACCTCTCGATTCTGAGTATGAATCGCGTAAAAAATACCCATGTTGAAAAAAAATTAGGTGGACAACTTTGAAAGAAAAATGTTCCAAACAATTCAACAAGCAGAGCTGCTATTGTAGCAGGCTGTTTTCTTAATCTGTATATTTGTAGGTATATTTCAGTTGTCGTAGCGCTACGTTCGTCGTAGCGTTTCCTCGCTGTGAAGAGAAAAGCGACTACAAATTGAAAGTCGCTGAGCGAGTTCCCGGCACTCAATGTTTTAAGTTATTCAAACAATCGGCACTCGTCATTGTTAGACTTATATTGACCGGGATATAGACCGTGATTACCTTTTTGATTTTTGTCGAGCTCCCGATATTTCGACGCAGGTTCATGCATCATTATCACGTAAAACTGAAGAAGTCGGATGTCGAAGTTGCGTAGACAGCGCGCGATCTACCCTCCTTCACTTGTCATTGTTAGCGGTAACATTGCCACTCAAGAACTACTATTCTAGTATTTCTTTAGTAATACATACATACAACTATAACTATCAATTTTTATTAAATAAAAAACTGCGTTTCTTTCAAGATTACATCACATAATGACATCACTTGTGTATTGAGGTTTTTTTTTTAATCGATATGTCTCTAATATGTTATAATTATATTTGGTTTAGACTACGGTGGGGTAAAATATAAACTAAGGGTTCGTCACCGAAGGGGAGATAGAAAATAATGGACATCTAAGGTGAAAGCAAATATAGTTATAATATTTACTGTAAGTAAAAATATACTTCTACTAGAGCACTAAAACCTGTCAATAAAAATAATGAATCATCGATTATAATTATTATTTACACAGGAAACCATAATCTATAAAATATTTGTTTATAATATCTAGTCTATATGTGGGAGGGCAGCACCGTCGTCAAAGCCGAGCCATCGGGTGATGGCCTTGAAGCGGTGGCGTGTGCCTCGGATGCACATGCTGGTCGCGCGTATTACAGCAATATAACACTTTAAGTTCTCGCGCTTTGTACACATGTTTAAAGTCACACACAGCTCGAACGCGATTAATTAACATTATTTTTACCTTTTTTCCCAACGTTTCGGCCAGGTTGCACTGGCCGTGGTCGCGGAAGAACGTTGGGAAAAAGGTAAAAATAATGTTAATTAATCGCGTTCGACCTGTGTGTGACTTTAAATATATTACAGCAATGTTATAATAATTATTATTTTGTTGGACTCTAGGAATACCACCCTGTACTGTTTTGTTTAAGTATGTAACAAACGTTGAGGCTTTGTAGTTGTGGTATAAGAATTAATATTATACTTATTCGTCTCGGGGCAATGAGTGTTAAGTTCTATATGGTAACAAATTTGGCTTTATTTTTTATGAAATTTTCTCATTAGATATTAGTTACTTCAAAATAATGTCTTCTTTCAGGAAACACCCTTTTATTTTACATAATATTACGACTCATATCTTCTTCGAATTCTTTTACGTGTCGCTAAGCAAAGACGTTCCATTTAATATATTTCCGACGTGATCATATTTCACAATCAGAATGTTCATATTTCTCGTATTAATATCTACATGATTATGATTTTTATTCAAAGACAGGTAGGTTACCAATATATTCGTTATATGAATTTCATCAAAGTCAGTAGGATAACGAGTTTTTCGATTATTTATGTTTCTTATATTATGTAGCTTTCTACTTTATTTATTAGCCTGTTATATTGTTTTAAGTTCAAAATTTAACTAGGGCCTAATATAAATAAAAATAAAATAAATAATAAATAAATATTACAGGACATTCTTACACAGATTGACTGAGCCCCACGGTAAGCTCAAGAAGGCTTGTATTGTGGGTACTCAGACAACGATATACATAATATACAAATACTTATATACACAGAAAACGTCCATGACTCAGGAACAAATATCTGTGATCACACAAATAAAAGCCCTTACCGGGATTCGAACCCAGGACCGCAGGGTCACTACCGACTGAGCCAAACCGGTCGTCAAACATGCCTTTAAGTATTTTCTATTTACATGTGATTTTATTATTTTGCGTTGAATAAATATGTTATTTTATTTAAAAATAAAAACTATTTTTCTTTTCCTCATATAATTCGCATTAGTGATTTAAGTGTGAAGAAATAACACACAGAAAGAGAATCAGAGAGACAAAAGACAATAAAACTAACAGACAGACAAAAATATACAATAAAGATAGATTAGGTATATTAGTTATTTATTTAAACTTTACTGCACATAAATAAATAAAAATGTACAAATGACGGACTTAATAATCAACCATCGGGCTAAACAGAGACAAGTAAAAATGGTGCAAAGAGAATGAAAAACAACAAAGATTAGAATTAATCGAAAACAACTGAATTACTGTACAAAACAAGACTTCAGTACTTTAGCAGTTATAATATTAGTAAAATTAATTAAGCACGACACAAAACCACCAAATTGCTGCACATTAATTATCCAACCATAACATCATGACACAGTTTATAATGACATTAAAGCAACAAAGAGACATGTTATTATATACCGAGTTACACTGCTAATGGATATAAATACGATAAGAACCATTTTTTTTAATACTGCGTCGATGGCAAACAAGCATACGGCCCGCCTGATGTAAAGCGGTCACCGTAACCTATGGACGCCTGCAACTCAAACAGTGTCACATGCGCGTTGCCACCCCATTAGAAACTTGTACATTCCCTCTTGCTGTGTTAAGTACACAGCAAAAAGGAGTGTACAAGTTCTAAGGAGGGTTCGGGTTGCCGACGACTCAAAGGATACTAGACGGAACAAGTTAGTTCCGTAAGTCCTCCCGTCATCAGCACACCGCACCCTCGTTGAGCTCTGGCAGTCTTACTCACCGGCAGGAACACAACACTATGAGTAGGGTCTAGTGCTATTTGGCTGCGGTCTTCTGTAAGGCGGAGGTAGGATATATTTCTTCTTGGGCTGTTGCCTTCGTCCGGCGCTTAATAGTGATAAAGGGATTAAAAACCTACTACCCCAGTTGGGCTCTGTTCTAGATTCGAGCGAGACGATATCCGCTGTGCTGTGCCCTACCACACAAAGCGGAATATCATTCGCTATGCCCTACCTCCTACACCATTCGCTATGCCCTACCTCTTACAATTTTACATATCAGATTTTACGGTTTAAGCATTCTGGCGTGACAGTCAGACGCCAGACAGACATACAGACTGACACACAGTCAAGACAGACAGACAAAAAAACAGACGAACTTAGTCTGACTGACAAACAGACTTACAGAAAGACGCCTCAGGCAAACACATAGGTACTTTCGATAAAGAGATAGACCTTGGACTATTTTATAGTATCCATACTAATATTATAAATGGGAAAGTGTGTGTGTCTGTTTGTTTGTCCGTCTTTCACGGAAAAACGGAGCGACGAATTGTGATTTTTAGGGTTCCGTACCAAAAAGGTACAACAGGAACCCTTATGGTGCGACTCTGTCCGTCTGTCTGTCCGTCTGTCACATTCCTAAATATCTCAAGAACTACTAATGCTATCAACTTGAAATTTGGAATAGTTGTGAACATTGTAAACCTCTACAAATAGAAAGTATAATTTTTTTAAATATATTAATTTTAATTGTAGAAAATGGCCAAAATGAAAGGGGGGCAAACTGTAAATTTCAAGTTACTAGGTCAAGTGGGGTATCGTTAGAAAGAGCTCAAATTGAACGTAAAAAAGCTATTTTTTTATAATTTTTTTGTTGTGGAAAAAAAAAAGAATTTTGAAGGAAAATGTAAAAAAAAATACCGTTCCCCCCCCCTTATCTTCGAAGTTTACCAACGAAAAATTATGAAAATTTTAGTAAACATTGGTTTTATGCTATATATTACAGGAAAAATATAATCGTATTTGTATTTTGAATACTTTTTTTTTTATTCACAAAAAACTTTTCAGATTTTTACTTTCAATTTACCCACCCTTGCGGATGTATATCGTACTTCAAATTAATACGAGATGTTACGTAAACCATCTTCTGTCCAATAAAGTAAAAACTGTTTAAATCGGTTAACATTATAAAGAATTATCCCTGAAAAACCAGGTCGCGCAAATTAGTTAGCAAATTGACCGGGAGATGGCGCTATACACTATAATACTCATTAGTGCCTATACTTTTGTCTTCTAGTCAAGTCATTAGAGTTATATGAAAATATGAGATTATTTTTATTAGGTAGTTTGAAAGAAAGTTTGTACGGAACCCTCGGTGGGCGAGTCCGACTCGCACTTGGCCGGTTTTTTTTTAAATGGAGATAGTTGAAGGGATGGAGAGTGACACAGGCTACTTTTTGTCTCTTTCTAATGCGAGCGAAGCCGCGGGCAAAAGCTAGTAAGTAAGATTATTAAGCACTATACTAAGCCACCAAATTACAACCATAACATCATCATGATACAGTATATTGTTATAGTATAATGACATTAGAGCAATAAAAATACCATTTATACAGACAGACAAACAAACTGACAAACATACATTCAGAAAGACGCGTCAGACATACACCGATACGATAAACAGGTAGATTTTCGTACATCAACGTTTATAACATTATTAAGATTTATTAAAGCAATACCAATTTGCTACACATGAATTATGCCACAGTTTATAATGACATTAAAGCGACAAAGAGACATGTTATCATATATCGAGTTGCTCTGCTAATGGAGCTGAACACGATCTATTGAAACTAGAGGAACGCCGAAAAGACTTTTATTTTGGTATAACCGTTTTTCATGGGTAAACAACGAAACAATTTCCTTCTTTTGTGAAAGACAAACGGGACAGAGATATTAGTTGCAAATAAAATGTTCTTAAAATTCTGTAAGTATACTCGCTATATTCTTTCGTGTGATGAAGAAGAAGAAGTGATGGAATGGTGATAAAAAATGTAATAAATGTAATCCTTTAACGAATGGGTAAGACTCAAAAAAATGAATTCAAGCCTCATCGCCATCCTGTAGACCTAAAAATTATGTGCAAGAAAAAAATAAAAAGAGATAGAGTGACGTCTTACATGGTGGTATTTCATGGAGTAGGGCCCTAAAGAGGTTAGAGCGGTATGCTAGAGGACAAATGTACCATGACACTCGTCGCCAGCGACAGTGGACGAAGTGGCGCAATGTTGCCGGACTTTAACCGACATGTCTGCTCATAATACGCTCTAACATCGTAAAGACAAGCAAACAACTTGAGAGGGACATAATATATTTCTCCCTAGTGTTCTTTTAAACTATTTAAAGTATTCAAGTTTGCCTCTTAATATTATGTACACCACATTCTCTTTTAACCAATGAATGGCGTCAGACTATTGTCTGTTTTTGATTGGCCTGCGAATGATAATAGGTAGTGTTCGCCACTGCTATTCGATAGTCACTTACGATCAGGGGGGCTACCATGAAGTGCTAAAGCCGTTCAGTTTAGGTTGAGAGAGAGGGACGGAGCTATGGAACTGCTATAGCTTCGTCCCTTTCTCTCAACCTAAACTGGCCCCGTAGCCGAATGGCATTTCTCCGACGCCAAACGAAAGCGATACGCCGCTGGCTCTGTCGCGCCAATACGCAAGCGCGATAGAGATAGATATCTACTAGCGCTTCGTTTCGTGAGCGTTTCGTGAGCGATTGTGCCATTCGGCTAGCCACCCTGAACGGCTTTAGCACTTCATGGTAGCCCCCTGAACACTTTAAGAGATTAAAACAACCGACAATCATAAATTCTCACGCTGACAAAGTCATTGTAGAAAACTTAAAAGGTTAAATTTGGATTCGAACAGCATATTGCTTGCAAAATTGCATTGCAATAAAGTAATTTTATCCCTGACGACTTATGAAATTTCCATATATTACTATTATGACACTTAACATAAATAAGGATGTTTGTTCTCGCTTCTCCGAGCCTGACTAAACACTACTTTCTTATATTTCTCACGTCCCGCCATCCTAGATCTCCCACAATATCAAAACTATGCAACCTTCATTCCATCATGCACTGGCCATTATTCTGCTGCACTTATCTGACAGCTTGGTTTATGTTCCGATTCTGTATGCATTGCAGTTTCTTTTATCTTTAATAAGATTTTCAGATCTGACAGTTCCCTAAAGTAATAAAGTAGTGGTGCAGTGTAATTGTTTCCATTGGACGGCGATTTGTTGTAAGCGTTTGATGAAAAGTAAACGGTAAAACTGTGGTTTGCGTGGACGACGCGACGGTCACGCGACGGCGATGCGACGCGACGCGATGCGACGCGACGCGATGCAACGAAATCAAACCTTCGATTTTTATAGAAGTAAGTATCTTAGGTGGGCGATGTTGAACTGTCGATGAAGTATCAATGATAGGCGATGTGACGTGACGCGATGTAAACCACACAATCCACGCAAACCACGGCTTCACTGCAGGGTGGCTAGCCGAATGGCACAATCGCTCACGAAACGCTCACGAAACGAAGCGCTAGTAGATATCTATCTCTATCGCGCTTGCGTATTGGCGCGACAGAGCCAGCGGCGTATCGCTTTCGTTTGGCGTCGGAGAAATGCCATTCGGCTACGGGGCCTGATAAGTGAATTGTTATAATTTTTCATGAACTTAAAATTTAAGATAGGTATTTCAATTTATTTATTAACTTACTAGCTTTTTCCCGCGGCTTCGCTCGCGTTAGAAAGACACAAAATGTAGCCTATGTCACTTTCCATCGCTTCAACTATCTCCACTTAAAAATCACGTCAATCCGTCGCTCCGTTTTGCCGTGAAAGACGGACAAACAAACAGACACACACACTTTCCCATTTATAATATTATAATAGTATGGATTAGTAAACAAATTTTAAGACGTATCTATTCTAGGTACAGATAGAAATAGCTACCTATGCATTGATCGACAAAAACTTTTCTTGTTACTAATACTTACATTTCAAGTCTTCGAGTAGTAGAAAAAAGATCCAGTAGCATTCGGACACCCTAAATATCCCGTATCGTCTCAATAAACGGACACGCGCTCACATACGCCGAATTTGTAGAACAAATATAAATGGTTGAGGGTAGATCAGGGGTAGATAATTACATTTTTTGATCTTCGGAGGCAGGGGTCGCCTTTGTGACGTATCAACAGTTGTGAGACGTTTTGTATGGAGGTGACGCAAGTCAAACGCAATACCGTATTCGTCAAAGATTACAAAAGTGAGGACAAGACAGTTCCTATAATTTTTGACTGAGCATTTTTATTTCATGCGCATGGTGGAACGTTACAACGGGATTGGTTGATGAGTTCGCATTACTAGCGCGTTCATTCGTGCACACCGGTGTTATTGTCATTTTTAGGGTTCCGTAGTCAACTAGGAACCCTTATAGTTTCGCCATGTCTGTCTGTCCGTCCGTCCGTCCGTCCGTCCGCGGATAATCTCAGTAACCGTTAGCACTAGAAAGCTGAAATTTGGTACCAATATGTATATGAATCACGCCGACAAAGTGCAAAAATAAAAAATGGAAAAAAATGTTTTATTAGGGTACTCCCCCTACATGTAAAGTGGGGGCTGAATTTTTTTTTCATTCCAACCCTAACGTGTGATATATTGTTGGATAGATATTTCAAAATGAATAAGGGTTTGCTAACATTGTTTTTTGATAATATTTATATTTTCGGAAATAATCGCTCCTAAAGGAAAAAAAAGTGCGTCCCCCCCCTCTAATTTTTGAACCATATGTTTAAAAAATATGAAAAAAATCACAAAAGTAGAACTTTATAAAGACTTTCTAGGAAAATTGTTTTGAACTTGATAGGTTCAGTAGTTTTTGAGAAAAATACGGAAAACTACGGAACCCTACACTGAGCGTG
Organism: Leguminivora glycinivorella; assembly: GCF_023078275.1. NCBI lineage: Eukaryota > Metazoa > Arthropoda > Insecta > Lepidoptera > Tortricidae > Leguminivora > Leguminivora glycinivorella. The sequence goes on from NC_062974.1 coordinate 22,144,390, forward strand.
GCCCGACACGCTCTTGGCCGGTTTTGATACCTACATGGGCCATTTTTTTCAAAGTTGTCCACCCCACTTTTTTTTTTGGATTTGGAAATTTTTGTGTGCCATCCACTCAGAATCGCGAGCTCTTTCAATCGTAATAGGAGAAAAAAAATGTCCCAAGGTTTTTTTCGCATTCCGTTACCATTTTTTCATACATTTTGTATGGCGGTAACGGAATGGAAGGTTCGAAAAAATGTATGGAAATCTTGGGACATTTTTTTTCTCCTATTAGGATCGAAAGAGCTCTTGATTCTGAGTATGAATCGCGTAAAAAATACCCATGTTACAAAAAAAGTGGGGTAGACAACTTTGAAAAAAATGGCCCACATGTCACCGTCCTTGCGAAGTTATATGTAAGTCATTGGTACTGGTATGTTTTGGAGGAAATTGGGAACAAGTTGACATGTTATTTACCGGTACACTAGGAAATAAGATCTTGATTGGAAGATATTTTCATTGTTTATTAGTCATGTTATCTGGAGTTGATTTTTTCCTGGAATATTATTTTTGTCAAAACAAAATACTTACTGAGAATTTGTCATTAGTATTTTATTTCCTTTTGGGTATGTAATAATATTTCTTGCTAAATATTTGTTTTTTTGGTATAAATCGGACGTAGGTACTGAATTCATTTATAAATAAATAAATAAATAAATAAATATTATAGGACATTCTTACACAGATTGACTGAAGAAGACTTGTGTTGTGGGTACTCAGACAACGATATATAATATAATATAATACTTGTATACATAGAAAACATCCATGACTCAGGAACAAATATCTGTGCTCATCACACAAATAAATGCCCTTACCGGGATTCGAACCCGGGACCGCGGCGTAGCAGGCAGGGTCACTACACTACCGACTGCGCCAGACCGGTCGTCTGGAATATATTGGCATCATTTCTAAGTTAAAACAAAATGTAAATAATACGATCGGTACTTCTTTATAGAACTCCTCTTCATGCTTAAACCGCTGAGTCGCTTTAGTTAAATTTGGTACAAGAATAGTTGAACAGAAGTCCCAGAAGGGTAAAGGATAATTTTAATTTCACATAATTAACATACTTTAAACGAGTAGATTAATATTATGTGGCGAGTAGGAATTAAAATTGTGAAAAAACCCCCGACCGCAGCGCTACATTTTCATGAAACATGGCTAAGAACACTCCCGACTTTCAGACACAAAAAAAAATCTAAATCGGTTCATCCGTTCGGGAGCTACGATGCCACAGACAAACACACACACAGACAGACAGACAAGCAGACAGACAGACACGTCAAACTTATAACACGCCGTCGTTATCGCACGTCTTATAGTAAAACAACAAATTCCTATAAACTGCAACTTGTATACCAGTTCAACGCACACTCGATTAGACAACCATAAATCATTTAAACGACAAATGACAGTCGTATGTGTCAAAAATAATAGACAGGGGCGACATCTGTCGTGCGGAGAATTAATGACAGTTCAAACATCAATTTGGAAGTCTTATCGTATGGTCGCAGCGGTGGGTTGTAGTGATGTACTGTTCCCGAAATTTTCCCGAGAACAAAGAAATCTATTTGAAACATTCTCGGAAATCTCAGAAAACGTTCTTTGAAGGCTAAATCCTTTTTCTCACAAACTCGAAGAAAAATTATGTTTAGTCACTTAGTAAAAGAAATAAGACAAATACAATAGAAATATTAATGAACTATAATGGGTGATCAAAGAACGGCAGTAAAACCTCGTAAAATTACCCAAACACCGTTATTTGAAGCAAAGGAACTACTAAAAAAAATAGTTCAAGCAATTGCACACTCCTTGTATTCCTATATTTTTTTTACCGGCAACCTTCAAATCTAGTGTGCACGAACAGGCATCTTCTGGGCGAGCTCACTCCATCGCAGACCACGTCTTTGCCTTTGGCTAGTCTGTGGCCAAGAGTAAGCCCATTTATAATTAAAAAAAACTTTTGTTGAGTAACAAAAGGTTCCACATAAAAAAAAGGAGGCTAGTCAGAGTGAAAGTTGGAATTTTTTTTGGAAAGAAATTCTCCTAAACGAGAACCTCACCACATCACTAGTGGGGTGTCCATGTATTGTCGACGTCCGCGATGTGTTCACAAATTTCAACCTTTTTTCTATAATATATTAAGGTGTAAATTATGTGTGTAGGTTATATGAGGACCTGTCGTTCGTATGGGGTATTTTGTAGTGTAGATTAGGGGTAATGGTGGAATAAATGGGGTGATTGGGAGCGAAGAATAGCAAAGTTGTGTCTTCATTTTAAATGTGTGGGGTGCTGTGATTACTCGCGGTATCGTGTAATTAGATCTCAATTATTCTGGTTGGCAAACAATGTGATGACTAAGAGTAGTTCTATTTTTTTTTAATATCTTTCTATTTTAATTACTGGTGGCGCTGCGAACTTTATCAGTACTTCAGTTCTCTTTTTAACCTCCGACGCAAAAACGACGGGATGTTATAGGTTTGATGTGTCTGTCTGTCTGTCTGTTTGTTTGTCTGTCTGTGTGTGTCTGTCTGTGGCATCGTAGCTCCCGAACGGTTGAACCGATTTTTTTTTGTCTGAAAGCTGAGTTAGTCGGGAGTGTTTTTAGCCATGTTTCATGAAAATCGGTCTACTATTTCGCGGTTATTTCAAAATTTAAATTTTGTGGTTAGTTTACATATATTATTTTTTTATTTCACTGAGTGCAAATGCATAAGATTACGTTTTTACAAGCAACTGACTTATAATAACCTAATCACAAAATTAAAATTTTGAAAAAACCCCCGTTTGCGACATAGTGGACCGATTTTCATGAAACATGGCTAAGAACACTCCCGACTAACTCAGCTTTCAGACAAAAAAAGCTAAATCTAAATCGGTTCATCCGTCCCGGAGCTACGATGCCACAGACAGACACACACACAGACAGACAGACACGTCAAATTTATAACACCCCGTCGTTTTTGCGTCGGGAGTTCAAAAGCAAAGTTGTCAGAAATTTCGATAGTCCTGTCTGTGCCAGTGTTATTTTAAACGTCTGTAAACTTAAAGCCTCTAAGAAATTATAACGTTTACTTACAGTCAGCAGCAGAAGTTCCGTAGCGGGCAAGGTGTTCACAATGATCCTAACACGCTCTTATTGTGTGTGTCAAAACCTGTACCTAACTATTGCGCAGGCTTAACTTGCTCTGACTATACCTAATACTCGTATATGTATATTGTAGTATGTACTTACAAGAATTAGACTATATTAGATTTTTATTGAGTTTCCGATATTTCGTCGCAGTTGTATGCATCATGATCACGGGAAACAATATCCCGGTCAATATTACGTCTAATGAAACTAACCGTGAATCATTTAAAACTCTTACAACAATGTCAAAAATCCGGGTAGCTCGAATGTGAGATTTACGGCACTGCAAAACTGCTACAGTAATAAAATACTGATTTAGTCTGAATTTGAACAGTACCTTTACAGATTCTTACACGAGTTATCCACGGTACGTGAAACAAACACACCGTGTGAGTAGTGAGTTACGACTTTGTGTTTCTACGCACTTGCCTACTCTTTCAACACAGAAGCGAAAGAGCGTAAGTAACGGAATCTTAGTAATAGAATACGCTGTTTTGACTGTGAGTTGCTGTTAAAGGGATAATATCAATAAAACGTACTTGAAGTCGGTTTATGGCGTAGTTTATGGGGGCTTAGTGCGATTTGTAAGGTATAGGTGCTAAAAGGGCGCAGCAGTAATAAATATGTATAGTTACAATAAAGAAAATTGGGTAAGAATAGAAATATATAGGTTAGTATTTATGTATAGGTACTTCATCGATTCTTGTTGTTTTGTGGACTTTGCTCTATCACAGGACTTTATATATTATCTTTTCTAAGTTAATATCAAACACTAATAAACGGATAAAAATAAATTTTACCGCATCTTATTTTGAATTACTATTGTATTTATTATCTCACAACGCATATCGTCACTACTTTTAAAAAATTTCGTATCTCACGCTGTTCCTCAAAGTTAAAATGCAGTAAGTCTATATGCATTCCATACATACTTACTACAATTTTCTTTTCATTGACAGACGAAGATACAAGTTTTTTTTAAAAGTAGTGACGATTATGTTATCAAGTATAGATATAACAAATTACGCTATAAATCGCTAACCATATTGATCTACAATAAGCACGATTTTTTCAATTGTCAATGTAGCATTTATTCCATTTATTGTAGGTATTTAGACATTTCCAACCGACTTTGTCTTAACCTATGTCGTAATTTCCATAAAGACAGAATATTAAGTATTTGAGTTATTTCCCTTACACAGTATCTATGTATATCTCTGAGCATATTTGCCATCCCTCCTCATAAATATCGTGGTTACAAAAAGTTGTTCGTGGTGCGTGTGGTTAAACTGTGGAATGAGCTGCCTACTTCGATCAGGCAAGCACAGTCGGTTGCATCGCTCAAGTCGAGATTGAAAAATCTGTGGCTATCTGATTGCTGATGTTGTATATGTTGCTGCATTTGTCACCCTCATCTCTTTTTATCCTCTCATTCACTCAAAGGTTAACTGGAAGAAATCCCTCAAAGGGATAAGTTCGCCATTGTACTGTTATTTACTGTGTTTTTTGTTATTAATTGTACAATAAATAGTTTACTACTACTATTACCACTACCATATTTTAAAGTACATAAAGCCCAAGACCTAAATAGCGAAGGGTTGTTGTCATCCCTCATTACCATACAACAGCTACTGACCCACATAGAGACGTGCACAAATGATCATCGTTAGGACACGTACTTATACTGAACTTATATTTATTACACCGCTTTTTTTTATGTGTCCCATTTTTTTTAGATAATTTGATAGTTACGAAGATAGTACATAAAGCCCAAGAAAATGAAATAGTAAAGGGTTGTTGTTATCCCTCATTACGATAGGTAACCCACATATTAGAAGTACACGCATGCACAGAAAGAGAGTTTTTCATGACACGTACCTAGACTGGAATTTGTATTACCAACACCTTTTTTTACTGTGCTCCAAAGTTTCTTAGATAGTTCGATAAATACGAGTACATAAACCATAAAATCTAAGCAGCTAAGGGTTGTCATCTTCATTACTATACAACAGCTCAGTGACCCACATGCCGACGGGATAAATAGATGGCATTCGTCTTCGTTAGAACACGTAGCCTGAAAACTGCTATTGTGCTTTTCTTTTGTTTTAACTCATGCAAGATAACTTAAAATTACTTAATTCAATTTTGCTAGTAATATTTTTAAAATGTGCACATGATTTACGCAGATTTCGTATTTCATTTTTATCCCTCATTACCATAAGCAAAGGTGTGACCCACATAGCGACGGGCACAAATGGACGGCATGCGTCTGTATTAGAGCACGTAGTAGCCTGAAAAAATGTATTGTGCTTTTCTTTTGTTTAAAATCGTGTAAGATAACTTAAAGTTATTTTATGCAATTTTCTAAGGAATAGTCTAAAAATATACACATGATTTACGTCAATTTAGTACTTCATTTTTATCCGTCGTTACCATAAACAGAGGTGTGACCAACACAGCGACGGCTACAAATGGACGGTATGCATTTCCTTGGAGCACGTACCTTGAAAACTTTTATTGTGCTTTGTTATGTTTTGAATCGTGCAAGATAACTTAAAAATACTTAATTCCATTTTGATAATATTTTTTCCTGTGTGGTGACGGGTTAAGAATTTCACCACCCCCTTTCTTCCCGTGGGTGTCGTAGAAGGCGACTGTGGGATATGGGTTAAATTGTGGCGTAGGCGAGAGGCTGGCAACCTGTCACTGCAATGTCACAGTTTCGTTTTCTTTCAACCCCTTATTTGCCAAGAGTGGCACTGAAGCTTTATTAGTTTCATGTGCTCTGCCTACCCTTTTTTGGGATACAGGCGTGATTGTATGTATGTAAGTATAATATTTTTTAAATGTGCACATGATTTACGCAGATTTCGTATTTCATTTTTATCCCTCATTACCATAAGCAAAGGTGTGACCCACATAGCGACGACGGGCACAAATGGACGGCATGCGTCTTCGTTAGAGCACGTAGCCTGAAAACTGCTATTGTGCTTTTGTTTTGTTTTAAATCGTGCAAGCCTTCGTTAGAGCTCGGGAAAGCTAGTCGGTTGTTGTTTCTGTTTTGTATGATAAATAGTGCAATAGGTTATTAATATAGAAAATTTTATGTATTGTATTGTATGGATTTGCCAAACGGCCAATATCGTCCGGGGAAGGGATATCCAATAAGCCTCTTAAAATGTGTCTAATAGTATTTTATACAATCGTGATATAATACAAAGCTTTTCAGTCTAGTACCATGTTTAGGCTACGAAGCTTGCTGAGTGGCCTAATAGTTCGGTACGAGAGTGAAAAGCTTAATTATATCACTATTGTATACAATACTTTTTCTATGAGTCATCATTTTCATCATCAATGGACGAAAAATATTATCATTCAAGTTAAAATTAATGTTAATAGCGTCGTTCACCGTTGTATCAAAATCCAATTACCTAGCAACCAATTGTTTATAATACCCGTCTCTGATTGGTCGATACGCGATAGATTAAAAAAAAATGTGTTTCAGATGCAGAAAAATTTGCCAGGTATCGCAAATTAGTATAGAACTTGTATGAAGTTCTATTTTTGAATTTATTTCAGTTAACTAAAGTGAAGTATAATGAAATATTATAGTCAACTAAGTGTCAAATACTATCCAACACTGAAAAGTCAGCACTTATAGTTTAGTCTGTGTTATCCTAATTGACAGATTAAGGTCGACGAGTAGAAAAATACTATTACAGTTATTTATACGAGTATTAACTATAATATTGTATAATGTTAAGTTCTCCATTTCAATAAATAGGTAGTCTTTACTTTTATATATTTCACCTTGATATGGCTGATATACCGTAATACATACATAAACGTAATAAATAATACATACATACCATCTACCTATAACCAATAGAGGATACGTGGCAAAATAATTCGTTACAAATTATTTTACCTATCAGAGCTTCATTAGCTCATAAAAAATGTCAAAATAAATTAAATGACACTCGAGACCAGTCAAAAATACCTTTAAAATATAAGTGTCATAAGAGCGTGGTCCATTAATATGACAAACTTTTACAAATTGCCGTTTAAAACGCATCAGTCAGTGTTACCATGATGAACTCGCCAGAATGTCACGTGAGTTGTGATAAGTGTTACAAACGCTATAAAACTTGAGTCGGGCACATGAACTAACCAGGCTTTCAGGAGTTCTTAGAAAACTTATGGCAAAAATGGGTTAACAAATTACAAGTCTGTCGGACGGTAACCGCCTCTAAGTTATTTGGCACTGTTACTTTTTGCGAAGTAACTGAAAGGCCGTTGTTGTCCGGAGGTCCTTAATCGGTGGACCCCTTCAAGTTCAATCATTAGTCCATGAGTTTTTTTTAGTAGCTTTTAGTAGTGATCAGCTGTGTTCCGCTAAATAGACAATTAATTATTATATTTCTTTTTACGCTTCAATGATAATCGCGGTGCCCTTTGTAATCCGATACGAAGGCAGTCCTTTCTCACCTGAGATAAAACAATTACTATTATTACCAACATATGTTAACATAGAACAAAGGATGTAAATTAGTATATAAGGCTTTGCATTCTAGTAATAAATATTCATTGTTTAACCTACAGTAGTGGTGTTATTATCTACCCCCTACGTCCCATAATTCATGGCGACTTTGCCAGGTGCTACTTTATCGCACTTAAGTGTTAGAAGTGGTTTATGTGCCTGTGTCAAAACTTCAAACCTACTGAAAACGTCATACAATCCATATGTAAGAAAATTCGTAATTCGTGTCGATTTAAAACACTCCCTTCGGTAGTCTTTTAATTTATCGCCACTCTTTTCGAACTTCTTATTTTCCACACTTGTATCGTAATTTACTAAAATTACAAAGGTAAGGAACGTATGTATAGATTTGAGCGCTCTAATTAAAGTCATAGGTAACTATTACTCACCAAATAATTTTGATATCCTTTTGCGACCGTTCACTCTGTCTCGGACCATTTTAACTGTCCATGTGATACATGACAACGGATTTTTCTGGCCGCTCGACTCCCTTATCTCGTAGCTTCACGAATAACCCCGATGTCCAACATTCTCGTGTTGCATTATAATTGGCTAGATCTGCTCCTGTCATTTTTCACGTGACACTGTCGAGAACCCATGGTAATAGATCACTTATGATGGATGGCGTTGATATTTAAGAACTGATTCCTGGATATTTATAGGGGTTTAAGGTGTGAAATTGGGGGTGGTGGTGAGTGCGTTTGGATAAAGTTGAGTGAAAAATGGACTTTCGAAAATGATTGAATAAAATTTAATGTACCTCTATGTTCTTCCAATTTTTTTGTACTAAACTAAGACGTGCTTGTTACCGTTTGATTATGTGACTTTGATTATCACTATTTTTATTAGACAAATGTATACATTGACTGCAACTTAATAAAAGTATAGTTATTTTAGAGATGGGTCGAATATTCGGTAAATATTCGGTATTCGGCATATTCGGCAAGTTTTTCATTGTTCGTATTCGGCTGAATAGTTCACCGAGTTCGGGTTATATTGCCGAATATTAACCGAATAAACAAAGTAAATAAATAGCGCAAGCTGTTTCGTAATTCGGTGACGACCGGTCGCTGGCTCAGTCGGTAGTGACCCTGCCTGCTGAGCCGTGGTCCTGTGTTCGGTAAGGGCATTTATTTGTGTGATGGGCACAGATATTTGTTCCTGGGTCATGGATGTTTTCTATGTATATAAGTATGCATTTATCTATTTAAGTATGTATATCGCCGCTTAGCACCCATAGTACAAGCTTTGCTTAGTTTGGGGCTAAGTTGATCTGTGTAAGGTGTCCCCAATATTTATTTATTTATTCATCGGATAATGACATCCTATTTCATTCTAAGGAACCACCAAAGGGAGTTATAAATGCGTTAAAATATAAATACCTACAATAATTATGTAAAAAAGTAAAAATAACGCTTAAGACACAAAAACCAAAATTATGCACTAAATAAATTATAGGAACATTAAGAGCCTTAGTACCCATTACCAATAATTGAAAAGGTTTTAACTCTAAGCCAGGATATGGTGGAACCGAATATTCGGCCGTATGTTCGGTTCGGTAACAGCTGAACCGAATGTTCGGCCGAATATTCGTATTCGGTAAAGTCCGTATTCGGCCCGTCTCTAAGTTATATTATTGGACGGTATATCTTTGTCTCTTATTTTGCGTTTGAGCCATATTATGATATGATCTAAAAACAAATAGTATTTTTCTCAAACATGCAATGAAATATTGTCTTTACGTTCCTTAAAATGGGCTGGGAAGTATCGCTTTTTGGGCGCAACAACTCGAGAGGACTGTAAAGGGATTTCATATTATTTTTTAGGCCTAGGCCTGCAAAGTAACTTTTTTTTATAAAATATTGTCCTTTAGAGCATTTTTTTTTATTTCATTGTATGTTTGAGAAAAGCACTATACATGCCTCGGCGTGAAAACGGATTCCCGGCCTCGTATCCCTATCCGGCCTCGCTCGCACGCTCGCTCGGCCGTATATACCCACTTGGCCGGAAATCCTCATTTTCCCGGCCTCTGATGTAATGTACTATTACCTAATCATAATTTGTATCATTTTCAATCCCACATTTACATGCAATTTATTTAATTTCACACTCAATTGCCTCGGGATCGGATAATATACATAGTTCGCGTTCACTATAAATGGGCTTGTAAAATTATACAGGGTGTAACAAAAATGGTGGTGATCCGTTTAAGGGCGTATTCAGTATCGTATTCTCATCAGGAAAAAGTAGGATAAAAACTTTTTTTCGCAAAAAATGTTTTTATCTTTGTATGGAGATTCGACCGATTCGCGCGGCCCGGCTCATACAAATGTGAAAATTTTTTTAGCGAAAAAAAAATTTTCTTCTACTTTTTCCTGATAAGAATACGATACTGAGTACGCCCTTAAACGGATCACCACCATTTTTGTTACACTCTGTATTGTTTTAACAGTTATTATGCTATGTTTTAACAAATGCCAAGCCATTACAAAATCATTAAGAAAATACAGCAAAAAAAAAACGCTCTTTCAAACTGTATGTTACAATCGGATAACCTATTATTAACGAGCTAATTTTACTAACAAACAATGTAACCTATCTTGCGTACAGTGAACAACACAGCCCCAAAATTATGTGTACACACCTTAATGTACAGGCAATAAAGTTCTGTATACATATTTTTGGGACTTTGTATTCACAGCTGTGTTGTTGACTGTACTTTATGACCCTTTAAATTTATGACATGTGTACATACGCCATAAAACATTGATAACCAAACGCGCAATCAAACGGCTCCCTGTGGAGTGCCAAAACTGTTGGAATGGATGGCGTACTGTTGGGGGGTTATGAAGTGCTAAAAACGTTCAGTTTAGGTTGAGAGAAAGAGACACAGCTATAGCAGTTACAGCTCCGTCCCTCTCTCAACCTATACTGAACGGCTTTAGTACTTCATGGTAACCCCCCTGCGCTCATATAGAGGTATATACAAGTGGTCAATCGCTCGGGGCTTCGTCGTTCTGTTCGGTACCTAACCAGTCACGCTTTGTAAGCATTTCGTAGCAGAGCTATCTCTTTCTATCCCTCGTCTATAGTGGCGCGACACTCGACAGGGCCAGACTGATTTTCAATCGCTAATCGTCTGTCATGTCGGCTATTAGGCCAGTTGACACGCCTCGGGCGTGAAAAGGCCCGTCGTGTGCGGCGTCTAAAGGTGTTGACTGTTGGTGTGTCTGTAGATGTCAGAGAGTGGTCGTTCTTTGGTACCCGAAAGTCACAATTTCTTACGCTTTGTAAGCATATCTTCCTATCACCCTTCTTTAGTGGCGCAACAGAGCCAGATTGTGTTTGAATCGCAAAACGTTTGTCACTTCGGCTAGACCGCCTGACCCGCCCCGGGCGTGAAGCCTGCCCGTCGTCTACAGCGTCTGTATGGTATGTTTATAGATGTCCTAGAGCGGTCGCTGTCGCCTCGCCTACCGTCGTGTGCCCACCGCACGCTGCGGGAAAGAACAACCGTGTTTTCAAAGATAGCATACAAACGCTGCTGCGGGCAACGGGTCACTGCGGCGACGTGGTAGAATGAGCGAAGCCTCACTCATGGGTTCCCTTTATCTTGCAGAATATCGATTGTCCGAAATACATTTGGCATAGCAGCTTTCGCAGAAACATTTTTACCCGAATGATACTTTTGCATAATTGTACAAATAGCATAACTGTCATATCGCATATAATTTATTTGGCAGAATTCTGGATAGCAGAATACTAATATTGTCGATTTTAATATAGCCGAATTGTGTATAGTATACATTACATTTCACCGAATTAGTAATAGCATACTGCTAATATCGTCGACTATAATTTTGCAGCATTTTATGTCGCATAATACTCATGTCGCTGACTGTAATTTTGCCAGAAATGTACATTAGGTTAGAACCCCATCCAGACAAAATACTCACACGACACAGAAATCGTATATGTCACAGAGTCGGTTTAGGTGCGACGACGAGCGAAGCGAGGAGGAGCGTGTTAGGTTGACACTTGACAGTGTTATGTTATTAATATAGATTAGGTTAGAATCCCTATCCAGACAAAATACTCACACGACACAGAAATCTTATATGTCACAGAGTCGGTTCAGGTGCGACGACGAGCGAAGCGAGGAGGAGCGTGTTAGGTTGACAGTGAGTAAACCAGAAAACCCGTTTTATTGTAAAAAATAAATAAAACATAAGTGACATTATTCTGCGCATCAACATTATGCCAATGTATTATTCTGCCTACGACAATTGTGCGAAATGACAGAATGCCAAGTCAATAGAATGCGACACAATTTTCGACAAAACAATTAATCGATTATACGACTATTATACAATTTACCATTATGCCATTGTATTACTCTGCTTTAAATAATTCTGCAAAATGACAATATGCCAAGAAATTAATGCAAAAAGTCATTCTGCGAAAAGAGGATTCTGCCAAGCGTTGTTATGCGAAGGTAAAATATGACAAAAAAAATTATGCAAGATAATGGTAATCCCTCACTCATGCCACGAAGTCTCAATCATGCATTGCATTGGTCACTTGTTTACGGGCCCTAAATACGTTCGGTGAAAATTGCAAACTAGTCTAACTATGTAATGAACATTCTACTGGATGGAAGAGCAGCTTACTCGTATTGCAATGCTATTTACTACTGCAAGTATTGCAATTATAGATATTTTATTGTCGCTTAATAACCAACATAGTGTCATGGCCTCCAAAATAGTTATTTCTTCGCATAATGCATTGTATTAATATCTATACTGATAACGCTTGTTCGCTTACTTGCGAGTGCCGCTAACCATCAAACACCAATTTGCGCCACTTGTCTATCTTCGGCAAGCTCTTCCCATTTGTGGATCGGGATGTTGAAGGCGTGCATCGTGCATGTCTCGCTTGGCGCAATCTTTATGCCGTAGCATTGGCCGGCCGACGCTTCTCTTGGCATCAGCTATGATGGCACCAAGCAAGACACGCCGCGGCAAACGAGAGGGTTGCATTTGATGCACATGCCTCAGACAGCGTAAGCGTCTCTGCTTTAGCACGCCACGGGTACACTACACCTGTCAGAGTTGTGGGCGTGTTTCCCGCTCCCGTATTGGCTTACACAGCCAGGAAAAACGTTGTTGCCCCACCTGACACTGCTTAAATAGTCTGTTAGAAACTTGAAGGCCGATGATGATGAATACCTATACCATTAAAATGTTAAAATTTAAACTTCTCTAAGAAGGAAAACCCGTTCCTTCAACACAAACAACTTTCATTATAGGACTAAATTACACAGAAAACACATGCGTCATATTTGAATAACAACTATTTAATAAGAAATTACAAATAAAAAATAGTTTTGCAAAGATTTAGTTTAGTATCTTATTTTAATACCAAAGACAATCCTGTTTCAATACACTTAACTCCTTTAGCTGCTTCAACATTTCCTCTATATCCATTAAAATCACAAAATGACATAAACCTCAGCATAAATCTAAACTACCAATTACTATAAGCCTACAATTCGCATGTTTGCTAGGGCCTATAAATAGACCGGACAAAGGACACCGTGGGAAACATCTGGTGCGCCGTTTGTCAACCCTTCAACAATTACAAGACAGAATTAAATATAGGAAGCGAGCTTACGGTTTGTGCAACAGTGAGTAACAATGGGAGGGTTAAACGTAGATTTTCATGTATTATTTAGTACTGAAAGCAATGTTTGTATGTCTTACTGTTACACCAGGAAGGCGTTTCGTTACTACATAATATATAAGAACTATTTTGAGCTATTATGCGTTAACAAAATAAACGTCAAAAGTATGGTTCTACGCGAATTGTGGCAGTTCGAGACTGGTCTTGGTAAAATTTTATCTACAAAAAACCGGCCAAGAGCGTGTCGGGCCACGCTCAGTGTAGGGTTCCGTAGTTTTCCGTATTTTTCTCAAAAACTACTGAACCTATCAAGTTCAAAATAATTTTCCTAGAAAGTCTTTATAAAGTTCTACTTTTGTGATTTTTTTAATATTTTTTAAACATAATTATGGTTCAAAAGTTAGAGGGGGGGACGCACTTTTTTTTCCTTCAGGAGCGATTATTTCCGAAAATATTAATAATATAAAAAACGATCTTAGAAAACCCTTATTCATTTTTAAATACCTATCCTATCCAACGATATATCACACGTTGGGGTTAGAATGAAAAAAAAAATCAGCCCCCACTTTACATGTAGGGGGGGTACCCTAATAAAACATTTTTTTCCATTTTTTATTTTTGCACTTTGTTGGCGTGATTGATATACATATTGGTACCAAATTTCAGCTTTCTAGTGCTAACGGTTACTGAGATTATCCGCGGACGGACGGACGGACGGACGGACGGACGGACGGACGGACGGACGGACGGACGGACGGACGGACGGACGGACGGACGGACGGACGGACGGACGGACGGACGGACGGACGGACGGACGGACGGACGGACAGACAGACAGACATGGCGAAACTATAAGGGTTCCTAGTTGACTACGGAACCCTAAAAAACGTATTAAAGTACAGCGGGGCAATTCTCGACTGGGGGCAAACTGGACCCGGACTGGACTGGTAACCGGTCCATATTTTCCATGTTTTACAATGTTTGCATTATTAAATAGAGAGTCCACCGGTTATATATGGTAGACGTGTTCAGTGGATACACTCATGTAGAACTCAACATCATAGTGTAATAATGGAAAAAAATAATTAGTTACAATTGCCCCCAGTCGAGATTTGCCCCGCTGTGCCTTACTTAATATTTTTCGAATACGGTTGATCGCAATGCTGTTCATGTCACAGTTTACTTCCAATAAACGGTTTTTTTTATCACTACGACGCTCTTACGGCGTGTCTTGCGTGGCCGTCGCCGCCGTCGCGTCTCATACTTCCATATCGATAAGGTTTGACTTCGTATGCGTCGCATCGCCATCGCGCGACCATCGCGCGACCGTCGCCCACGCAAGCCACGGCGTTATAATAATAAATTCATGTATGCAAATATAACTAAAGGGCCTAAAACCACCCTGTGTCCGGTGATAGAACGTAGGTATTCACTTCTATCTCCAAAAGTGGGTGAAGTCAGGTCGATCAGGCCCCGTAGCCGAACGGCATTTCTACGACGCGAAACGAAAACGAAACGCCGCGAAAGGTAGTCTAGCTCTGTCGCGCCGATACGTAAGATCGATAGAGATAGATATCTACCAGCGTTTCGTTTCGTGAGCGTGTCGTGAGCGTTTATGCCATTCGGCTCAGCATCGAGCCACATTTTTTACCACGAAGACGCTTACGAAATACGCACCGCCGGAAAGCTAAAAGCATGCGTAGACATGCATGTTCAGACTAACGAGCGATTTCTCATACTTACACAAATTGCGGCTCGATCGATGCTGATAGATGTAACTTCACCCTATGTTCAAGGCGTAGGTATGACACGGACTAACCAGTCTATATTTCTTCCCTCATGTGAAGGCTCACCTAACAATTTGCCAAGCCCGTAATGACTAGTATTTATAGCCGCTGATAGCTTCGACAGCAGACTGTCAATAATTATCGTGTTCCATCAATACAGTTTGACGTTAGTTGACCGGCGCGATGTTGCTAATGAATTTTTAAAAGAGGCGAAGTATTCAGGCGGCAAATAATAGCGTGAGTTTCTTTACTTTTTTTTACGTTTTTTCTTGGAATAATGGGATAGGTAATTACTACTTAAGATACCTACTGTACTTTTAAGATATTGTTTGTGACTGTATTTTGAAATGTAGATGATTGATATTGATAAAAAGCATTTCATTGACCGTCTCCGGGACTCGAAAAATCTTCCTTTTTAGTTATACCAAATTTGATCTAGATTTGTTTAGCGGCTTAATGAGATAACAGTCACGTCTAAACACACTTTCTCATTAAAATAAAATTCGTAAAGTTAGTAATATACTGAAGTTTTAATTCAGTTAATCAGCATTAAGGGGGATAATGCATAAACGGAAAATAATATGAATGCCAAAATGTTTTTGCAATTTTTTTTCCGAATCTCTGATTACAAAATTCATTTTGCAATAAAGTGCCAAAACGTCGAGGCCAAAATAAATCGGGTGCAATGTGCAACTAATTATCTATTCTAAGTGGCTAATATAACGTAAAATAAAATGCACAATTTAACAATATTTTCTTCATCGGTGTATCTTAAAATGTCTTATACCTTTAAACGAGCAATTCTTGTATATTTATATAACGACGATCTCGGAAACCGTTCTAACGATTTCCCTGAAATTTGTTATGTGGGGGTTTTTCGGGGGTGAAAAATTGACCTAGCATAGCCTTAGATTCCGGAAAACGCGAATATTCGACTTTTCGTGCGTTTTTCTTTCGCGTTAGTAAACGTAAAATATCGTTAATTTCGCCGACTGCGCATCGGCTGGGTGTAGCTCAGTCGTAAGAGGTCGGTCTAATGTTCGCAAGCACATCGCAGGTGTCAGGGTTTCGAATCGCGGCCAGAAACAAAGTTTTTTTTATGTATTTATGAGAGTTTTTTTATTATCTAAAGACGTGATATAATAAAATAGAACCGAGCGAAGCTCGATCGCCCAGATATTTTCTATTTAACTTACCCAATAAATCAATCATTCGACTTTACACAAACAATAAAAGCCTAACTTGCACGTGTTGCCCAGTTTATCTTGTGTTTTCACGCTGTGGCGTTATTCTCACAACACAAGATATCCGACACATTGTCATCAAAACTAACATTAAAAGATCTTCGGTTCGTACAATGATTTTTAACACACGTGTATAAATATTTAGCCATCTCCTAAATAACTTATAGCAATTTACGATAAAATATTGAATCACTTTAATTATGGGTCCAGGTGAGCAGGACTAAGATGGACGGCTGTCTTTCATTTTTGTCACCATGTCTGTCACGTTCTAACAAGTATGTAACAAATTTTTAGATCTAATTCGTAACCGTTTGGAAAACTGTTCACGTTCTGCATACAATAATATCATTTTAGTTCACGCTATCGATTAATTAATTATAAATACATATTAGGGTTTGCAAAATCAGTTCCGGGAAAGGTTTCAATTTCCCGGAACTGGTTCAAGATCAGCCCCGGAAATTCCGGTACGGGATCAAAGTGCCCAATTCCCGAGACTGCAGAATTTCCCCGAGAATCCCGGAGCAATCCCTAATTATAAAGCGTCAAAAACTCACGGTGGTCTCAAGTAGGTATCGAGGCCAAGTTATACTAGTGAATTGCAAGATAAGTTCAGTAAAAGATACACTTGACGCTTGACGGAGTTATAGCTTGTTTACCCTTCCATTACACTGGCGGCAAGCTAATGGTTTTTAGAATATGAATTTACTGTAATTTGTTAAGTGCTTTTTAAAAGTTCAGGTACGTGGTGCTATTTTTGGATAGTCATGTTAGGGTGAAAGTAGGTGAAATGTGTAAGGATGAGTAAAGAGCACCGAAATAATTTAATACTTAATACGTCAGTATTTATTTTAGGTCTTCACTTCGATATACCTACTTATTATTTTTAACACAAGAATTGACAATGTTCGTTTAAATTTTTGGGGTAATAAAATATTAAATACGTACTCATATTATAGGATAGGATCATTTTTGTATTAAGCTTAGGTATTGCCACATTTTATACCATTTTGATACTAGTGTTACCATATAAAATATTCAGTTCAAAATATGTAAAAAATTAGGCAAAGCTATGGTGTTTTACGGTAGGTAAACATCATAATTGTTACATTTATTACACAGATTGACAGTAACTTAGGCTTGTATTGTGGGTATGTACATAGAAAATTAGAAAACATCAAATGCCTTTACCGAGACTCTAACCCAGGACCTTCGACTTAGCAGGCAATGCAGGCATACAGTTGATGGTACCTACCTAAATGTATTAGTTAAAAATTGTAACGAAGTCAGTCCCTGTTTACCAGTTAAACGGAGCCAGGAATGAAGTGGATTCTGTTCGTATTGAACTAACAAACAAACTTTTTAACTTTTTCCAAGTCTCTGTTACTTTCCAAATATCGTGTATGTTAGCTTTAAACTTGATATTGAAAAAGCAACTGTACAATAACGGTTTAAAGCTTGTTTTTAAGAAAAAAAATGATATTTTATATAATATGAAGTTTAGGAAAAAGACTTTAGTATCTGCTGAAGCAAAGCACAATAAAAAAGAAAATGTTTTTCTTTGGCTGCGGAAAATAGTACCGGTATTTATTTTTATTTTGTTAAGAGTTTAGTACGGAACGCAAGCATTGAATTATGTATTAGGAACTACTTATTTTATAAATATTTATAATATAAAAACTAACAGATATTATAAAAAGCTACTAGTTCGGTAAAATCGAGTATTTAGGAATACCTAATGTAATTCAATTTAATGAATGAATTTGAAAGCTGTAAGGAAGATGGCATTTTATGGCATAACCATAGTTTACAACGACAGTAGTAAAACTAAAAACCACTCAAGTACCTACGGATATCTTTTGACCGAACTTTTTAAATTATAGTATAAATAATACGAACAGTCGAACATCTTATCAAAGTTCTATATAGTTATTATTAAGTTTTATATTGTATATAATTAAGTTTTTTATTGTAAATATTGTGGTTATTATGTACTTAACTTTTACACATACTTCATTTTTGTACCTATTAGATAACTACTTATAATAGGGTAAACGCAGCTATTAACGCCCCCCTTAAGGCAATTTTACAATCGGGTCTAATTATTAAGTATACACGTTGTTCAAACATTTTATTTTCCTATTATATGTGATACTATGATAATTAAAAAAGGTAAATATTGTGTTACTTGTACTCAAATTAAACATTATGATATTAAAAATCTATTTTTAAATTACTGAGTCGATTGCTACCATTAGCGACCCATAAAAATGCATATGAAGCTATCAACGATTTTTAAGCAGCTATTACCGATTGTGTTATAAGTATGAGTAATTACCTGAACGCCCAGCGAGTACACAGTACAGCAACACCTAGTATAGTGGCATAGTCCACAGGTAACGGGTAATTTATAATTAGGTCTCAAATAATCTATAAACATACTTATGTTTCTAAAGAATAATATTGTAAAAGAAAGAAAAAACTTAACATGACGTTATAGTCATTACCGACCTATGGGTCGTTGATAGCTGCTACTACTAAAACTGATGAAGCTATCACCGCCCAAATTTAATTTCATGTTTTATGTATGTTAATGGATGTTTTTTAACAAATCGTGATAACCAATCTATAATTTATAAATGACTGAATATAATTAACAACAAAAGTAAATGTAAAATAGTCAATTGTTAACATAAACGTCTTAGCCAGATAAGTCAAATCCTTACTTGAAAGTGCAAGCGCCAGTATGGAATGTCCTTCTTCTTCGGTACCCACGACTTGATTGACGTATTATTATGATTTCTCGAACTACCACTCAAACTAATGTAACACTACCCTATACTCAAGAAATAAACGCTTTTAGAAAATAACCTACCTACCCTCACGTTACTAATGGCAACGGATAAATGCCGAATTACTTATTAGATCGGTAATACCTTCCGATTTTCGATGGAGCGTTAATAGCTGCGTTTACCCTAATACTCCTTATAAACTTGCAACTTACCTTTTCTAAAATTACTATAAGAATCATTTACCATCATAAGCAATTTAACACTACAAGGCGTAATAATTTCAAACTATTATATACTTCAAAACTCCACTTTTTCCAATAAAATATTAACCCTGTGAAGTTAGTCAACATTTCTTATGAAAATCGAACCATTTGTCGAACAATAATCAAACTAGAATATGTAATGCAGTACAATTTCATACTTTATGATTGAACAATAGGGTCGATAAAAGCCTAAACGGTCATACATTAGATATTCTACATACAATTTGTAGAAATATGAAGGTAAAAATTACTTTAATATACGATTCGAACCCGCCTTTGACGTGAAAATTGTTACGTTCATCGTTTAAAAAGGAATTTCCTGACACACTTTTTATAGGCGTGTAAAAGAACGTTTAGTGGCCAAATAGAACTAATTACTTAATAACGATTTTAAAAGATTATTAAAGCCTTTAATAAAAATGCTGAGGTACTTAATACTATAAGTAGAGAATTACTGAATAAACAAAACGTTATGAAAATTTGCCAAAAATGGAGTTTTTGGTACAAGCTTCTATTGCTGACAGTAACATTTCGTTCTACAGATCGTATCGAAACAATCCCTAATATCCCAATCATGACACCGGCTCGAAACTACGTCCTTTATTTCATCATATCAAAGCAACACAGTTAACAATACCTAGTTTATCTTATTAGCCACTTAAATATTTATCAAAATAATATGCTATTTGTGTTTCGCGCAAGAATTTCAACGAATTTAACCAGATATTTCTCCAAACAATAACTATTTCTTCTCAAGACAAATTAGCATCTTCTTCAAGCTCTGACTCAGCTAAAACACGTTTTGTTTTCTTTAAAACAATTTTGGGACCCAATGGTGGAAGTTGGAACATTGTTTTGCACTATAAGGCTTAATGGTGCCAAATGCTTGAGCCAAAAAGTTATGGAAGTCGGAATGAAATAGATGCCTCTGAATAAGCACAATAAAATTTGTTTACAGTGAAATTGCTAAACTGCGTTTTCACATTATCCGATCCGATATCGGATGTAGGACCGATATCCCAATATTCTATTAGATTTTTGCCTTTGAAATCCTTCCGACATCCGATATCGGATCGGTTAATGTGAAAACGCACTTACGCTACGGCGATTTAATTAATATAATTATTTTAAGTGTTATTGAGATTTAAATTCCATTTCTTTGCTAATAGAACTCAGGAGCAAGTAAGGCTCACGATTTTCACGATACGGCGTTTTAAGTAAACTCAAAACAATAGTCAACCGCTTATTTACAATTTACAACAAAATTCAGCTTTTAAGGTTCAGACAGCGTCACTTCACCGAGTCTTGTTTTTGTTTTGTGCCACTATTTACATAATAGTTTTGAAGAACGGACTGATTTAATATGCCCTCATTTAAAAATAGGCAAATAAAGTATCCCATTTCTTTATCCCAATTAACAAAGGCAAGCAAGAGTTACATTATAAGATAACCTCTAACAAAATAAATAAACTCGTAATGAAGATATTCAGTAGATAATCCTGCAATGTCGCATACGTGACGGTACTGGCTGGGCATATTTTGCGGCATAAAAATAATACATACTCCAATATTTTTATAACTCAAGCAAAATATTACAAATTTTAAAACAGATTACAGGTACACATTAGTGTACCTTCTTATTCCATTTGTTGGATTTAAATTTTGATCGTTACACTTGTTAAGCTACGAACTAAGGTTCCCGTATACATACATATAATCACGCCTGTATCTCATAAAAGGGTAGGCAGAGCACATGAACTACTAAGTTTCAGTGCCACTCTTGGCAAAAAGGGGTTGAAAGAAATCCAAATTGTGACGTTGCAGTCACAGGTTGCCAGCCTCTCGCCTACGCCACAATTTAACCCACATCCCACAGTCGACTTCTACGACACCCACGTGAAGAAAGGGGGTGGTGAAATTCTTAACCCGTCACCACACGGGGCCCGTATACAATTCCGGCTTTAGTGTCCTGTAATTAGAAAACAATGAGACACTAAAAAGTTTAGCTTAATTAATAAAAAAAATTGCCCTATCTTTAGTGTTACGTACCCAAATTACCGCAAAAGTTACAATTTATCCCCCAAAGAAAATAAACTCATAATTGAGGTAGGTACAGAATTTGGTAAGGTCGAATACGTGACGGGCCGGGCATACTTTGCGGCAACAAGTGGGTTGTAATGTCGGAAATACTTTATTGAGCTTTATTGGGTTTTGCTTTGCAGATGTGTTCTGTTTCGTTGGTTTGGGTTTATTTGGACTTAATGTGTTTTTGGTTGATCGATGTACCTATTTGGTGGCTTTGTTTATTGCCAAAATTGTCGTCGTTGTTGTTAGGTTATCCGCAACTTGACAATACAGAATCTACAAAAGGCCTTTCAAAGTGTTTTTTTTTTGATACCATATATGTATGTATAAAGCGTAATCTACTAGATAGTGCCATGAGCAATTAAGTAAATTCTTGAAAGTCTTTTTATATTTTCATTCAAATTGTATTTTAGTTGGATACTATCGGTATTTCTAAAATGTATTAAAATGTTATATTATATTAATAAGTTAATACCTGGGCGACCGAGCTTTCCTCGGTTCTATTTTATTATATCACGTCTTTAGATAAAAAAAAAACCCTGACACCTGCGATGTGCTTGCGAACATTAGACCGACCTCTCACGACTGAGCTACGCCCAGCCGATGCGCGGTTGGCGAGATTAACGTCCATATTTTGTGTTTACTAACGTGAAAGAAAAGCGCATGAAAACTCGAAAATTCGCGTTTTCTGGGATCTAAGGCTAAGCTAGATATTTTTCACCCCCGAAAACTCCCACATAACAAATTTCAGCGAAATCGTTAGATCGGTTTCCGAGATCGTCGGTATATTTATTTATTTATATAGGTATTTATACAAGAATCGCTCGTTTATAGGTGTAAGATTAGTTACTTAAATTTAGATTTGTAATATTATTATTTAGCTAACTAAGGGATGTGAGCAGGATCTAACACAGGTACTGTATACCTACTAGGAGAACCTTGTAGCTGAATATTGACCTCTTTGTTTTAAACAAATAAATATTTTTCATTTTCATTTTCATTCATCCGCTTGCATACAAGTATGCAAATTACAATTCAAGACTATTATCTAAGTCCTACATGTTACTGAAGTGCAGCTATCTAAGCCACAATCACTTAAGTCACGTAAATTGGAACCCAGTGTGGACCTAACCATCTAATTGTAGTAATTCAGATATCCAATCCGCTCTCTAGGATTATACTACTCGTACTAGTATTCTAATCTTATAGCCGCATCTAGACTAAGCATTTGACGTAATTGGGATTGAGAGTATTGAATCTGCATTATATTTCTAGAATGATAAACAGACATAGAAGTTTTTGTGGCAGAAACGAGTGTTAAAATCAGTAACTCATCAACTCATCATCAGTGATCGGAACTATGGGAGCAAATCTTTAACAAAACCTTAGATGTGACGTAAATTAAAAAAAAAACCAAGATCAGATCAGTGTTCTATACCCGAATCCAATATTTACAATACTTTAATACAAGGATATTAATATTTTCAGGGATGTAAGCACTCTATAATGTGACGCAAGTTTTGTTAAAGTTTTGCTCCCATAGTTCCGATCACGTCTGCTCATCATAAATTAATAACTAAAATATATTATTACTATTTGTTGTAAATTACCGAAAAATAAGAAACAACTTAATGAAAATTCGCTACATAATTTATTTTTTACAGTGGCAAATTGTGAGTGTATTTAGTAAAACGTCCCACTTTGTCGGTTACCATTAAGGCGAGATTTACTTGTATCTTTATATGAATAAACTGACAAAGCGGCTTTATAGCAATCGACAAAGTGGGATGTTTTCCCGTGCACACTCACAATTTTAGTGCTTGAAGACTAAAATCAATAAGAATATGAATCTAATTTATCAAAAAATATATACTATGGAATATAATTATCTTGTACAGTCGACTACAAAGAGATGTATCCACTTTTTCAACTTATTGCATTGTAATAAGGTGAAAACCCTAAAAAGTGGATACATCTCTTGGTAGTCGACTGTACTTAGCTGTAGCTCTATATCTTGTTATAAAATATTAGAAATATATCCATACTATCCATACTATCCATACTATCCATACTATCCATCCATACTAATATTATAAATGCGAAAGTAACTCTGTCTGTCTGTCTGTTACGCTTTCCCGCTTAAACCACGCAACCGATTTTGATGAAATTTGGAACAGACAATCTTTAGACCCTGAGACAGAACATAGGCTACTTTTTATTTCGAAAAAAAAGGGATGAAGGGGTTGAAAAAGAGGTTGAAAGTTTGTATGGGATTTCTTAATTTTAAAAGATAAAACCATGAAACTTTATATTTTAGCACTTGATAAGAAATCATTGAACATCTTGATAACGGATAGGGATAGGGATAGGGATAGGGATAGGGATAGGGATAGGGATAGGGATAGGGATAGGGATAGGGATAGGGATAGGGATAGGGATAGGGATAGCGATAGCGATAGCGATAGCGGTAGCGGTAGCGATAGCGATAGCGATAGCGATACGTATACGGATACGGATACGGATAATATGGGTATCGTTAGAGGGATACGGATAATCGGTCGGCGGTCTCTTACAATCAATGTGCTCTAAGACGATCGTTGTTTGCTTGCTTGAAGATTACGTTTGCGATAAGTATAAGCAAAATGTAAAAAATTTTAAGGGATAATAGAAAAAAGTACTTTTTACCCACCGATCATAGTGTCGAAATACGGGCTATGTGGGATATTTATAAAGGTTTCCCCAGCGTATATAGAATTACCTACGCTGTGGTCGATGTGTAATATTTCTACAATCATTGCAAGCAAAAGTATTATGTGCAATCGAAACAATCGCAGATAAATATACCTACAGAGAAACCTAAGGATCCAAATGAAAATCTTAATGAATACTTTTATTACGCGGGCGAAGCCGCGGATAAAAGCTAGTATCTTGATAAGGACACAATGTCATGATATTATTTGAAAATGCAATGACAACCAAGACACTTTGCAAGTCTCTCTGATGTCATCGAAAGTAATAACTATTCGTTCCACATTTGCATACTCAAATATCAAGCACTTGAAGCCAACACATGGTCACAACATGTCACTCTTCATAAAGCTCAATTTGTGTAAAATGTGTAATAAAAGGTCTTCAACAGAACTGCAATGTGATGTCAGTTACAATTGCTTTCGCGAATTATAACGTGAGTGACATGAGGTAATGAAGTATGGGAGTGCATGTGAGGTGGTTCCCAGAGTGTTGGAAAATTAGAAATCATTGAAAGAGACGCGTGGTTTGATTGATATCCTCGAATCATTAAACGTAAGATTCGACAAATCTGCGAGTTGAATTTAAATGACACGATGTATAGGTATACGATTGTGTTACTTGCAACTAACTCGGATAGGCAAAATAAAAAAAATATAATAAAATTCAAATAGCCCTGCCACATAGTAAAAATGTTCTTCTTTGTTTTTGTAGCTAGATAGTCGTATTCTTTTTCAGTGTTATCGTATTGTTCGAACACAAATGGTAATACCTACTGTGATGCGTGTCATCTCTATACCATATCATTTATATCCGCAAAACGCAAAGTCATCAAATAATTCTGAAATTTTTAAACATGCTTTTATACAATGCAAGAGTAGTAGTGTACCTTACGTTGTATATTTAAAATAACTATCAGTATAATAGCATTTTTGAAATAATGAATAATTATATTCAAATCAAATTTCATACCACAAGGCTTTGCTATTCATCAGACAATCATACTAAAAGCCTTCCCGCTTCAAACTTAATTAAATAACCATGACTAAACAACTCGCATTCGATTTCAGTTTCAGTAAAATTTGAAGTCATCCTGCATTTCAAAAGCATGTAATACCACCGCATTGAAATCAATATTGAAATCCGAAACATCGTATCTGCCTTACCACCTGAGGCACTTAAGGCGCTATAGTTATTGGTCGCAGAAATTACTTTGGTCGTAGAACTCATACCTTCCAAGAAAATGGCTTATGTGGTTACACAGTTTAACAAACATAGGGCGTTGTATGAAACTGTACACACTCTTTTGTCGTCGTGGGAACGGAGGCGTGCGCTCGACAAGGAATGCTATTAGTCAAATCTTGTGACCGAGCAAAAACGGTCTCAAGGAAATGTCTAATTTTAAGCGGTTTTAAAGTGGTGGGTGTGTTAAAATGTGGGAATGTTGTACTTAGCTGGTAAAATTTCAGCGGTAATATTATTTACTTAAATTCTTTTTGTTTGTCGACATGCGCTTGTCATTATAGTTCTGTTAGACCCTGACTGCGTAGACAAGAGGTTCTGTAACGTGTAGTAGACTCCAAGACGCTTCGCGCCTTGAACGATTGAGTCCTTGTGTATGCGTTCTGGGCCTGTAGCCAGGGTACGTAACCGAATGGCACAAAGGCTCACAAAACTAAAAGCTCTTCGATATCTATCTCTATCGCTCTTGCGTATTGGTGCGACAGAGTCAGACTAACTTTCGCGGCGTTTCGTTTTCGTTTCGCGTCGTAGAAATGCCATTCGGCTACGGCACCAGGGTACGTAGCCGAATGGCACAAATTCTCACGAAACGAAACGCTCGTAGATATCTATCTCTATCGCTCTTGCGTATTGGTGCGACAGAGTCAGACTAACTTTCGCGGCGTTTCGTTTTCGTTTCGCGTCGTAGAAATGCCATTCGGCTACGGCACCAGGAGTGTAATCGTTGACGCTCCGTGGCAAACGATACTCAACTGGTTGGGGATACCGAGGTGAGTTGTGACAAAAGAGTGTTGTGACAACGTCGATTTTTAAACACTAACTATTAGCAAGCTCGCAAGAGCGTAGGATTTTTAGTTCAAGTCTCGGGCTAGAAAACGCGCGATTGAGAACTTGCACATAGCAAGTTCTCAAAAATCGATGTTTTCACAACTCACCTCTATTTCCATTCTGTTGCACTTATACCGAAGAGCGATATTGAGTGAAAACTTACTTACTTACTTACTTGGCTGGCGCAATAACTCAAAATGAGTTTTGGCCTCCAACACAAGAGCTCGGTCTTAAGCGGTATCGCGCCAGCTTTCGCCGACGCCGAGCTCACCTCAGGGTGGCTAGCCGAATGGCACAATCGCTCACGAAACGCTCACGAAACGAAGCGCTAGTAGATATCTATCTCTATCGCGCTTGCGTATTGGCGCGACAGAGCCAGCGGCGTATCGCTTTCGTTTGGCGTCGGAGAAATGCCATTCGGCTACGGGGCCATGTCAACCTCCACTCTATCCGCCCAACGATCGGGTGTCCAGCAGGACGGCGTCCAATCGGTCTCCCCAAGTAGATCCTTTTGACTGCCCGATCTTCTCCCATTCTCTCAAGGTGACCTAACCAACGGAGACGATGCGCTTTGGTTTGAGTGAAAACTAAGATTAAAAAAAATGAACTTAAACTGCTTATTTCAATCATTTTTTATAGAATTTTACAAAGAAAACTCTTAATCTATTAAACTACCCCTATATGGATACGCTACAGAGCAAATAATATAATACTCCCTCTGCTACAGAGTGTTAACGATTGACCTCTTTCGTGCGTTCTGAGGAGAAAATAAACATTTTAATATTTATCATTATTTACTGCTATTTTAATCCACAAAAATTTACTTGAAATTTACACACACATTACACGCCTACGGAACGTCATAATATCACACATTATGACAGTGAAATGCTCAAGACATGCAAATGAGTCAAATTATTGTCCCTTGGCGTCTTGACACACGTCAGTTACAGGTGGAGACGCGATACCATCAGCTGCTTGAATATGAATGAAGGGCATTGAACGGGTTAAATCCTTTTATAAGGTAATAGGGATAATGACTACATATAAAAATGGCATTCTGTTTAGTCCGTCAGTTTGATCGTCCAAAAATAATAATACATATTTTTCGCTTTTTCTAATTAATGAAAAAATACAAAGATATAGAGCATCAAAGTTCCGAAGTGGGGGCTTGTGACGTCACTTCTAAGTAAAAATTGTACCTAGGCGTGACATCACGCGAAACTTCAACGCACTGTACCGTCGTCATTTTTCGTTTACGAGAAAAAAGAAAAAAATACGTGTCTAAAATTCTTTGATAATCTAACTGACGGACTAATTAGTTTTTTTTAGTCGTCTCGCCTATGCCTGAATGTTAGTTTGAGTATCGGATGTTATACCTATGAAGAATTTTATAATGTTTTTGTAGCCATGAATTTTAATATTGTTGATATTAAATACAAAACTTTATTCACAAATTTTCTGTCTTAAAAATCAGTTCCATGTAGGTTTTTCTGAGACCGTTTGACCGTTGTAGATAGGTATTATCAACTGCAAAAGTGTAATATGGCGAATTTATCAATGAATTCATTCATAATTTCTCCATGCACTTTTACAGCTGATACTAGTAGTACATGGCCAAAATTTGATACAGTTGTAATGGAAATAAAGGTCAAAAGCTCCTATTTAGAAATAAATTGATAATGGCGGTTATTTATTTCAGAATATCTCTGCAATGTAGGGAACAAATCAAATTATTTTATTATATATTTTTTTGATTTGTTTTTTTAAGTAGTAACACTACTATATATAAATTATAAACTGAAATAGATACCATACACTAAAGAAAAAGCGATCAAGCCCACTGGTGGCGAAGCCGGGAATCGAACCCGGGTCTCCAGCTAACGCGGCTGACGTGATAAACCGCTACACCACCTCGACCGCCGAGGTACCCGTCGAAATTTCTCTAGTGTATGTTATCTCTGAAGGCTAGGCGCCTTTGACCAACTCTAAGGGCGAGCAATTTGTGCTTGCACCTCCTATATGAATCCTCCGGCTTCGCCACCAGTGGGCTTGATCGCTTTTTCTTTAGTGTATGGTATCTATTTCAGTTTATAATTTATATATAGTAGTGTTACTACTTAAAAAAACAAATCAAAAAAATATTTAATAAAATAATTTGATTTGTTCCCTACATCGATAGATGGCAGCACCATCTCTCTCGCTATATCGTAATCCTGCAAAAAGGATTCATATAGGAGGTGCAAGCACAAATTGCTCGCCCTTAGAGTTGGTCAAAGGCGCCTAGCCTTCAGAGATAACATACACTAGAGAAATTTCGACGGGTACCTCGGCGGTCGAGGTGGTGTAGCGGTTTATCACGTCAGCCGCGTTAGCTGGAGACCCGGGTTCGATTCCCGGCTTCGCCACCAGTGGGCTTGATCGCTTTTTCTTTAGTGTATGGTATCTATTTCAGTTTATAATCTCTGCAATGGTGTCGAATTGCCATAACTTTGTTTTATCTGATTTCTTATTTAGATATTTTATTTACAAGTTACTACTTTTTGATAGTTAGGTGCTTCATCATTTTCTTTTCATGGGTATTCCGTGATTCATTCTAGAAAAATACTTTCTCTAGGATGAGTTATTTCATTATCAACCTCAACTCTCAAGTCTACAAAATACGATCGAATTGAGTTCGGTATCATTTTCAAGGGATGACTCACCCCTATGCAGACATAAAAGTCCTTAAATCATAATTGGAATATTAACACCTCTGTAGCTACAGTTGACGGGCTTCTGACCAAATTATTAATATTAAACACGAAATTCGATAGCTATAAGAGCTCATTTAGACGGCGCGCAAACTCGCATGAGATTTGAGTCACATTGCGGGCTGAACCTATGTCACTACGGTATAATGAAACTCATCTTATTTCCATAGAGTAGGTACCTAGTCTGTTAATTTAATATTTCTTTTTTTTTGATGAATACTTTTGCTGATTAAATTGTATCTCGTTTTGTAATGCATGTTAATTATAAGATGTAATGTTTTGAAAAGAAGTGGCCCGCCGAGTTTCTTGCCGGTCCCATAGTGGATACCCCCCTCCAACTGAGGGGGGACTGAAATCTTCTCGAGGCTGAGGCGTAGGGTTAGAGCCGGCGTAGCTTTATTTGACGTTCATAAGCGCATTGTAATATGCCTACTTGGAAAATAAATATTTCATTTCATTTCATTTAAGAGCGTTATAACATTTCGGAGTCGGGCGAAATTAGGTATTTTACCCGCCGCGCGAGCCCAATATGCCGACCCTTTCTAGCACGTCTTATTACTCGCTTGCACTACAATAATGGGCAAAACAATCTTGATCCTTCCTATGGAATTTTGATAACAACCACAATCTACTATCTCGATATAAACTTTTGATTTCTAATAAACATTATTTTGTACGAAAATACTAGAATATAGCGCAAAATAATATTAATTATGTTAAAATTTATTTAAAAATTTAAAGTAATAATTATAAACTATGATTATATTTAAGTAGATCCCATCCCAAATATTTGCTTTTGTTATATGATAAGTATTAGAGTATAGTACATTACGATACAAGTGCGTAAAAAAGGAAGTTCGAAACGAGTGGCGATAAATTAAAACACGACCGAAGTGAGTGTTTTAAATCGACACGAGTTACGAATTTCCTTTTTGCACGGGTATCGTACGACGTTTTTCAGTACAGATGACCCTCCGAAGTTTCGACCTGGCATATAATGAACCACTTCTCGCACTAGTGCGTAAAAAAAACACCATCTGTACTGAAATAGTACATTACGATACAAGTGCGTATTAGGAAGTTCGAAACGAGTGGCGATAAATTAAAACACGACCGAAGGGAGTGTTTTAAATCGACACGAGTTACGAATTTCCTTTTCGCACGTGTATCGTACGACGTTTTTCAGTACAGATGAGCCTCCGAAGTTTCGACCTGTTATATGTATAATGAACCACTTCTCGAACTAGTGCGTAAAAAAACGACCATCTGTACTGAAAAAGTATATATTAATATGATGATAAAATATGTCAAATACAATTCTAATTACTTCAAGGTGGTACTCAGGGTCTGATGATGGAGCCAGATGGTGGTCACCAGGTACTAATGAACCATGTGACTAAACGACTTCGTGTTTATGCTCGTTGGGTTCATCTCAACAAGACCTTTGATAAAAGGTGGTACTTAGGGTCTGATGATGGAGCCAGATGGTGGTCACCAATACCAATGAACCATATGACTAACCACTTCGTGTTTTTTTATGTTATTCACATATGCGAGTTGATTTTTTGGTGACCACCATCTGGCTCCATTATCAGACCCTGAGTACCACCTCTTGTCAAAAATCTTATTGAGACGATCCCATTGAGCCTATACATGAAGTGTTTTAGTCATATGGTTCATTGGTACTGGTGACCACCATCTGGCTCCATCATCAGACCCTGAGTACCACCTCCTGTCAAAGGTATTGTTGAGACGAACCCAATGACCCCAAACACGAAGTGGTATAGTCATGGTTCATTGGTACTGGTGACCACCATCTGGCTCCATCATCAGACCCTGAGTACCACCTCTTGTCAAAGGTCTTGTTGAGACGAACCCAACGAGCCTAAACACGAGGTGGTTTACTTACATGGTTCACTGGTACTGGTGACCACCATCTGTCTCCATCATCAGACCCTGAGTACCACCTCTTGTCAAAGGTCTTGTTGAGACGAGTCCAACGAGCCTACATACGAAGTGGCTCAGTTCCATGGTTCATTGGTACTGGTGACCACCATCTGTCTCCATCATCAGACACTGAGTACCACCTCCTGTCAAAGGTATTGTTGAGACGAACCCAATGACCCCAAACACGAAGTGGTATAGTCATATGGTTCATTGGTACTGGTGACCACCATCTGGCTCCATCATCAGACCCTGAGTACCACCTCTTGTCAAAGGTCTTGTTGAGACGAACCCAACGAGCCTAAACACGAGGTGGTTTACTTACATGGTTCACTGGTACTGGTGACCACCATCTGTCTCCATCATCAGACCCTGAGTACCACCTCTTGTCAAAGGTCTTGTTGAGACGAGTCCAACGAGCCTACATACGAAGTGGCTCAGTTCCATGGTTCATTGGTACTGGTGACCACCATCTGTCTCCATCATCAGACCCTGAGTACCACCTCCTGTCAAAGGTATTGTTGAGACGAACCCAATGACCCCAAACACGAAGTGGTATAGTCATATGGTTCATTGGTACTGGTGACCACTATCTGGCTCCATCATCAGACCCTGAGTACCACCTCTTGTCAAAGGTCTTGTTGAGACGAACCCAACGAGCCTAAACACGAGGTGGTTTACTTACATGGTTCACTGGTACTGGTGACCACCTTCTGGCTCCATCATCAGATCCCGAGTACCATCTTGATGTGTCTTATCATCTTGACCGTATTTTAATTTTCACATATTTATCATCATAACGTTGTAATATACTTTAACATTCAAACATAACAAAATATTACAAAAGCAAATATTTACGGATCTAGGATCAAATTCGTTGGTCGCTGTTTACACACACACAATGCGAGGATAGCCCGTGTATAAACAAGGTGTCCGACCCACACAACGATAAATATTCTCGACGTTCGCGATGAAAACTCGGAGAGCGAAGCGGCATACGTCTGACCTCCACGAGCTCCGACGCGGCACTGAAATCGCAGGCGTCCGTCGCCGGTAAAATAGCGACAGGAAGGCTAGTTTTCAAAAAATTGGCAAAAAATCATTATAAAATATTATAACGACAACTGGATAACAGAAATTTAAGCAGATTGTGCAGATTATTTATATACTAAAATAACTTCGATAACATGTAGATTTTCGGAGAAATGATCACTTGTTTCGATGTATTTTCAAGACAAAATTGAGTTCGTTTTACTCTCAATTTCTCAATTTCAAAGGATTAAATGATAAATATTGTTTAATGGGCCTAAAGTACAAGATATTAGGAACTTAAATTTACCACATTTATGAGAGTGAGCTTATCAAATTGTACATAATAAGAGCTCCGAAATCAGTGCTTCACGCGGTTTTTTCTAAACGAGCATCAGAAAAAAAATCATTACCAATTGAATAAGCTTTTTCTTTCATATGTTTTTTGTTTAACCTACGGTTAATAACATGTTTTAACTGAAACAAGTACTTTTACTGTCTTTTAGTATGGGTAAAGTGTACAATTTTATCGTTGAATATTGCGAATTTTACAATATATCGCCATTTTTTGTCATAGCGCTCTTAATTTCCCCGACGCAAAAACGACGGAGTGTTAGGTATAAGTTTGACGTGTTTGTGTGTGTGCGTCTGTCTGTGACATCGTAGCTTTCGAACGGATGAGCCTATTTAGATTTTGTTTTTTATGTTTTTCGAACCAATAAGTTTAAAGTCTGACGCTAGAGGAGCTATTTTAAAAGTAAGTACTTAGATTCTCAAGGGTTTAGGTATATCTAGGTTTAATCATGTTCAGTTACATACACACTTAAGCGAAGAAAAATATCTGAACACATCTTTAATATTATGATATGATATCAAGGGTCAAATAAGAATATACAAAAACTTGCTCAAATATTTACGTTCGCGTAAGTTTGCAAGTGACTGTAATTTATTGTAAATAGGTATGTTGATTTTTTTCGATATTTTTCCCTAATAATTAGAATTATAATTAAAAGGCATGAAATCATTTCGCTGAAAAAACAACGCCATAATATTAACATTTCAAATAGAAATATTATAAATTCCCGTAGCTTTGCAGATCTTAGCGTTCCAATTAACTAGAAAAATGGCGCTTTCAACTTTTTTAGGGTTCCGTACAAAAGTTAATAATATTATAATAGGCTAGTTTCCTATACTTAAAATAAAATAAATTATGCAGTGCACTAAATAAAGCATCAAATAATTAGAAGAAAAATATGGACAGTAGTTATTTTTAAACATAATTTCTATTTAATAAGTCAAATAGAAAGATATTAAGTAAATGAATTGACTGTGACGTCACTCCTCATTATTTCAAATTAATTGTGTTGCTTAACTTCAAAACTGGGTAAATCCATTCTGCTATAAGGTTGATTATCTTTCTGATCATATTATATTTTTTATATATTCAACCTTAAAACAGAATGGATTTACCCAGGTTTGAAGTTAAACGACACTAATTCCATATTCGAAAATCGTTTTGACAGTTCTTAAAAAGAAGCTGATTTGACTAGTAGGAAACTAGCCTATATTATCTGAATTATCTCTTTCTCCGCTTTCTGTCATACTAAATGTGACGATCCATGTTCAAGGGATACAAAAAAAAGGGTGAGATTCCCCCTATCTCACGCTCTTAGGGAGGAATTGGTTCAAAAACTCGAAACATTGCGAGACGTACAATAGTATGTAGACGGCCCTTAGAGCCTATTTATTCCATAACAAAATTGAAGCTATCGAATTATGTTATTGTATTATTAGGTACTAGTTAAACAAACAAATCGGAACCATTTTCGTGTCCAGGCACGCACTTGGCCCATCTTTTATTTGTACAAAGCGAAAACGAGTTTTTCCATGAAACGTTGCACGTTGGTAGGTCAATTAGGGCATAATGACGAAAAACTTATCAAAGGAGGCTTTTTTAGAAAGGTGATAATTAAAAACATAAATTTTAACGAGGCCGATTTTCGATGAAACTGTCTTTTATAAAGAATTTTAGGGTGTTTTTTTCGCCAACGGCATCGTTTCAGCGGCACGTGGAAAATTAAATGAAAAGGAAGGGAAACCCGGTTTAGTTTATTTTTTATTAGTAGTATATATTTCAAAAGTCTGTGAGTGTCTGTAAGTGCTCCAACTGAGGTACAGTCGCGATCAGTATAGGGCACACTTACACGATGAAAAGTATTTTAAAATATCATTTCGTTTTAAGGCTGCTTTAAAAAAAACGTCAAAATAATGTAAAATTGATAGTTTTAGTCGGTGAAATACTACACTTTCCGTTATCCAATAGATTTATTTAATTAAAATTTCAGTTAGAGCATCTCATTATCTTGATTTTTATAAGACTGTTTTTTTGAAAACCAAGTCACTAAATTAATTATGAATTTTTCTCTAATGCACGTTTAGAAAAACTCACGTATAGAGCTGAGTTAGTCGATCTTATTTGTAAAATTTGGACAATTTTGATTACTAAAACAGGTAAATTTATAATTCGTATACCCTGTACTACAAACTTCTCAGACTACATTTTTATTATAAGGTTTTAAAACAGAGTAAACGAGGCTAAGACGAATTCAATTTTTTTCAGAAATTACCTAAAATTAAGTGACAATTTCTTTGAAAATCTACATCACATCGAAATAATTTTTGTACTTAATTAATCTGTAACGTTGGGGCCGATTTTTGAGTCTCACTGTCAGTAAAATACCGGTTGAAAACGGTGAATTGCCTACTATTTTCAGTGACAATTTTCTGAATTCGAACGCCGTGAGATTCAAAAATCGGCCCCGTTTACTTAAATAGCTGTTATGCCTTAGTGATTATAAATTGCTATTATTTATTTTTGGCAATTTTTTGAAAACGAGCCTTCACCGTTACAATTGTTACCACTTTTGGACATTTTCTCATATTATGTTAGACCAAGTAGAAAAAGTCCTATAATGTGATATATATTTGTAAACAACTCGCAAAGCCCTTTAATTTGATACTACACACGGTATGATCAAGCGCTCGGTTGCGATTTCACTGTTTTTCACACGAAAGCCCTCTTAAGACGCAACTGGAGCGAAAATGCTTAAATGGTAAGGAGTCCCCCTGTCACAAAAAAGAAAATGTCCATTAAGAACAACTCAGTTAAAAGATATTGTGAAAAAATCCGCTCTCGACTGTTTCCTCTTAAAAAACTTAATCAATCGTAACGGAATTTGAGAATCTGAATAACAATGAAATAATCTGTGTCGGTCTGTGTGTTTTTTGGGTAATTGATACCAATTTGGAATACCACACCTTTTTTGCACCATAATCAATAAAGCAATTTTTGGAAATGTTTGATAGGCTCTAGCGTCTTTCAAAATAAGAATATCAAAAAAAGCAAAACGGTCCGACACAGATAAAAATACAATAATAATAATAATCGGTGTTGAAAAAATCATTGCTCTATCTTCAAAAACCAGGAAGGAAATAGTCGAGAGCGTTTGAATGGACAATTTGACCCCTCCTGTTGCGACTTAATTTATTTATATTGAAAACACCTTCAGATGCGCGACTTTTGTACCTAATCGCTATACCTACCAACTATTATGTTATTAACGTATTAAGTCACCAGTTCATTTTTTTTAATAATTTCATGAGAATTGGCACAAGTGCCAACTTTGCTTGTGAAGTACTTACTTGAAATTTTATTTTATAATAAATATAACATTTTATAGAACTGTCTAAAACAAATAGTTGGATAACTGGATGGAAATCTGTACCTAAAAATTTAAACTTCCTGGTGCGTAGGCCATATAACCATTATTTGGCTACTAATATCAGGCCCATTTCGAAGTCAATGAAAAATAGTAAGTAGGTATATAATTTTCCATCCTTGGGCCTTTACCCACCATAGGGATTCATAATAAAACTAACTGTAAATATAAACACGTGTAATGTATTAGTTAAAAAATGAATAAAGGGCTTTTTTTTATATATAATTTTACATCAACAATAACGAGAGCAAATCAAATATTTATTAACAACAGAATCCAGAACTAATAAATAATAAGCCAGCAAAGCACTCCGTAAGTCACTTTCAATTACATTCAAAAACAAGAACGGGCGGCGTAGCCGAATCGCTATCGTCGACGCCAGACGCCTAGCTCTATCGCACCAATACGCGAGAGCGATAGAGATAGATAGCCACGAAACAGTTATTATCGCGAGCGTTTGTGCATTTAGCTAGTACACGGGTAGAAAAGCGAATATTTCGCTCGCAAAATAAGGAATAAACTCGAATTTATGGCGGTGATAACAGAACTTCGAAAAGGCGGCATAAATTTCAGTCGAGTGTACTTTGACTTACACATTTTGGAATTATGGGCCTTGGGAAAGTTTTGGGCGTTAGCATATTTGAACTTTTTTATGTGGAATAGTTGAGCGAAGTTTTGCATCGACTTTGAGTATTTTTTCATAAAGTATTATGCGCATGAATCACACATACCTAATTGTTAAACAAAGAAAATCTAATTTGAACTAAATAGCTATTTAATAATTTCAGAAACAAATTGATTTATTGTTATCGTTTTAAGGGCATTTTTAGAATTTGAGACCTCCCCAATTATCGTAAGTTGTTAACAAAAATTAACTCACTGTCAGTTTTATGACGAGCATGCAATTTCTATAAAAATATTGTTTTTGTGTTGATTACATAAATTTTAAGTGGCAATCTACATTCAGAATATGAAAAAAAGTTACTTTTTAGACATATTTTATGCTTAATTGTCGTCACAAAACTGACAGCGAGTTAATTTTTGTTAACAACTTACGCTAGTAAAATTGGGGGACCCAAATTCTGAAAACGCCCTAAGTAAAGGTCGTGAAAAACGTCGCGCAGCAAGATGTCAACTTTTGCCACGCTGTTTTGGGAACGAGAAAACGATGTCTGTAAAATAATTATATCAAATTAGCTTATTATATTTAAGTAGGTAAGAACATTAAATGCCAAATTTTGGCACAGCAATATCGGTATGTGGTGTCTATAGCAGGCCTGACAGGGTAGCCATGTGGTGTTGGGCATGGCAGTAAACAACTAGGTTCGAGCACAGAATATATAATAGTACAAGTACAGAAGGCTCACTCCTTTGATGTGCACAAAATGCCGCCATTCTAAATTCTTACCTACAGTAACAAACGCCTCGCACGAGACCAGCCGACATTGAATTCTATTTCGCCGCGCGAAGGTCGTCACCACTGAATGGGCCGCGAACTCGCGGCCGCCGGCATAATACTTGTAGCGCGACGACAGAATCGCTGAGTGAGCCGCCCCTGTAGGCCTAGCACATGATGGCCGCGGGAGTATGTCGCCGCGAGATAGATGACACGTCTTTGTCTAATTGTATTAATGACATAAGGACAGGTAGTCTATCTCGCGGCGACATACTCCCGCGGCCATCATGTGCTAGGCCTGCTGGTTCGAATTTAGACGTATAATATTTTAAATGACGCAAACGCAGCCTTAAATACAAGTAGCACATACGTGTGTGGGTGAGGTGTTAGTATATAAAATACATATACTACTGTAGTCTGTAGTATATGTATCAGGTATATCGGCGAGAAGCGACCAAAATTTTGCATGCATTCGGTTATCACGAAACAAATTAGCATGCACACTGCTTACTTCATAAAACAGACCAGCCCATTAAAATCACAACTAATCTACCGCACAAACTCCTAGAATTTTTGTCGCCCCGGGACCAGATAAAGCCTTTATTACCTCCCCCTTTATTTACAGTCTGAACTCCGGCACATTTATTAAAACGGTGATAACATGCTATTTATTGTCTCCTTGCCTCCTTAAGTCGGTGGTAACACGCGAGATTTTTGTAGGTGCGATGTCGGAGAACGATATTAAAATTAATGTATTTGTAACATACAACAGTTTTGGAAGGACTATTTCGCGTGAATGTTACCTAACGCCCTAGTAGCCACTTTAAAATGTTTTATATTTTATGAAACCAATTCGTTTTTATTTATAAGTAATAAAATTTCAGATTGTTGAACAGGTGATTAATTCTAATGTTTTGTAGTCAAACAGATAACATTTAAAACTACGTATTTTGTCACCGTAAAAAGTAAAAATAACAAGACCTCCTTCTACAAATATATAAAGTAAATAATACTATATTAGATTTTAGTATTTGTAAAACTTTTCAGATATAAACAACTCCAAAGTATTTTAACAAACAGCAAAAGTATTCAGTATCAGATAAATATTTCTGATAGTGACTTAAGTTACCTACTTTGTAAATATAGCAGCATTAAAAATGTAGTAAAACATTATCTACAAACTAACTCTAAACTAAACCATTCTGTACAACATAATTGTGTAAATTTTGTAATCCTAACTGACAATAGGTATGTTCTTATAAGTACATTCACATTTTTCAGAGTAATTCCCTAAGTATGGGAGCCTGGCAAGTGTGTAGCCATCATGATTTTCTAGTCAGCACAGTCTACCGATTTTTGCAGCAAAAGGCGTCAAGTTTAGTGTATAGTTCTTTATACGGATTACGGTTAGTCGCATGGACATACAAATAGCTATTTCCAGATAAATATTAATTCATGGAATAAATCAGTACGTCAAATTGAAGTTTTTGGCAAAACGATAAAAACACTTAAAGGCGCGACTCTTAGGCTTTAAATGCTCAAAGCCTTACCATTCCATATCAATTTCTTGTATCCATTATAACTTTAAAAAAGGATATAAAAATAACAAGTATAAATTAAAAGCTACTATACTTGTCATTCTAGATGACCACAGACTAAATACAGTGCGCTCCGCTTTCAAACTTTAACGAACCATTACTGCCGTCAAATGGGCGGAGATTTCGACCGTAATTCGCCATTTGTCGCGCTATAAGGCTAATTGGGAGGACCGGGTTTCATATTGTTGATTAACAGATGGTTATCTAAAATTTTAGATAAGCATCTGTTATTCAACAAATATGTCTTTGACATCAGTCACTCTACAATGAATATATGAAGATAGTAATGGAATAGATGCCACAGTACTGAAACGTATAAAATTAAAAATGATTAAATCATAAAAATGGCGATAGGAAATTATCTATCCAAGATAGACATATGCCTGACGTTTACGGTATACATTGTATAAGCCTAAGAGATAATACACCGACCCCAGATAAACTGGTTACATGGGGTGGACAAATAAGAGAGGAGGGATAGTATACCGAGATTACTTTTTTGATTTTTGTCGAGCCTTGATATTTGGAAATTTTCGATGCAGCATGTAACTCTCATCATCATCCTCCTTGCGTTATCCCGGCATTGGCCACAGCTCATAGAAGCCTCGGGTCCGCTTTGACAACTAATCCCAAGAGTTGGCGTATTAGGCACTAGTTTTTACGAAAGCAATTGCCATCTGACCTTCCAACCCGGGCGACCTCCGGAACGAAAGTCGCACGTACTTACCACTAGTCTACCAGCGCAGCATGTAACTCTATTTCGAAATAATTATCAATAGTTATTTGTTTTACAAGGGGGCAAAGTAGTTGTTTAACCGCACGTGCCAATATTGATACCCGAGCAAGCGAAAGATTCCAATATTGAACCGCGAGCGTAGCGAGTGGTTCAAAAAGTGGAATCTTGAGCGTTGCGAGGGTATCAAGGCACGAAGGTTAAACAAACTTTGCCACCGAGTGAAACACAAAATTTTTCACCACACCAACACGAACAAAGTACTGACTATAAAACATCAAAATAAATGAAATCCATCAATTTAATCAATATTTATGATTCAATATCATCATTTCTAGGTAAAACGTAGCAGCCAGATTAAGACATCGAGTTAAAATTTGTATGAAATTACTTTGCCCCCATGTGGATAAAATGCAATTTTGCTATCTGTTTTTGAATAGCAAAGAAAGCCTTTACCAGTTGGTGTGATGAAAAAAAGTAATCATGGTATATCCCGGTGAATATTAAAAGTCTAATATTAGGTATTTTTTAATTCACAACCGTTTGGTAGCAGATTTCACACTCAGCTATTCTTTAGGGACATATGAATATATTATAAAATATAACTTTACCGGTAAATTCTTTGTTACAAAACAGTTTGTGTTGCCAAATTGCGTCCACTCGCCATCTCATTTCCGCTCATCCTTTCGCCGAAAATATTATCCTATTTATTTTGACACCAAAACTTGTTATCCCGTTGTCTTTGATCATTTCCCCTCGTTAGCAAATTCCAACCGACTCGCTTTCTTGTACGCAAATATAGTTAATTTCACATTACTTTACACCTTTATGAAATGCAACACTGTTGTCATTAAGGAAACCTTGCTAGGGGAATTTATGTTTTGGGTAAGTAAGGACTAGAGTTCAAAGTACCTTGTTTGGGTCGACAGGTATTAGCGCCTTTGACTCATTAATACAAAGGCATTGCTGCAGGGCTCCGTACTGTCATTAGTGCGTTTTAATAAACATGCGAGTTGTATAAGCAAGGTAAGCTTGGTATAATTTAAACAGTATAGTATTAATGCAGTGGCAACGTATTAGGTAGGTATGTATTTTCGAAGCGTTTGGGTAAAATGTCGTGAAATTTTAATTGTTCAAGTCCATCATCATCCTCCTTGCGTTATCCCGGTATTTGCCACGGCTCATGGGAGCCTGGGGTCCGCTTTGACAACTAATCCCAAGATTTGGCGTTAGTTTTTACGAAAGCGACTGCCATCTGACCTTCCAACCCGAAGGGTAAACTAGACCTTATTGGAATTAGTCCGGTT
Organism: Leguminivora glycinivorella; assembly: GCF_023078275.1. Lineage (NCBI taxonomy): Eukaryota > Metazoa > Arthropoda > Insecta > Lepidoptera > Tortricidae > Leguminivora > Leguminivora glycinivorella. Next base: position 22,185,306 of record NC_062974.1, read on the forward strand.
TCCTCACGATGTTTTCCTTCACCGAAAAGCGACAGGCAAATATCAAATTACATTTCGCACATAAATTCCGAAAAACTCGTTGATGCGAGCCGGGGTTCGAACCCGCGACCTCCGGAACGAAAGTCGCACGTACTTACCGCTAGGCTTACTATTGTTCAAGTCCATTTTATTAAAATTGTAAATGGGCTTAATCTTGGCCACAGACTATCCAAAGGCAAAGACGTGGCCTACGATGGAGTGAACTCGCCCAGAAGATGCCAGTTCACCCCAGATTTTAAGGTTGCCGGGTTATATGAGTTCGTTTATATTGTTTAGAGAGTACATTTTACAGTTTGTGTTTGTTATGTGTCCATGGGTGGCGGTATCAACAACATACCAAGATCAAGAAATAGCGACTAAACTTGTACGGAAAAGCAGCAGTTCCTTATCATTTTCATGTTTTTAAAAATATTTTAAGCGGGTTACTCACGTATTTAAGTCGATATAGCGCTCGACATGTTTCGATCCATTTCCGAGGATGTTTATCAAAGAGTAGCATTGTAGTCATTTTCATGTTCTTGCAGTTATTGCATTCTTAACAAACAGGTAACCAAAGAAATAAATTACGATACAAGTGCGAAAAAAGGGAAGCTCGAAACGAGTGGCGATAGATTAAAAGACGATCAAAGGGAGTGTCTTAAATAGACACGAGTCACGAATTTCCTATTTGCAAGTGTATCGTATGATGTTTTTCAGTACAGATGACCCTCCGAAGTTTTGACCTGACAAGAAATGAACAACTTCTAGCATTAGTGCGTAAAAAAAACCATCATCTGCACTGAAATAGTACATTACGATACAAGTGCGTAAAAAAGAAAGTTCGAAACGAGTAGCGATAAATTAAAACACGACCATAGGGAGTGTTTTAAATCGACACGAGTTACGAATTTCATTTTCGCACGTGTATCGTACGACGTTTTTCAGTACAGATGAGCCTCCGAAGTTTCGACCTGGCATATAATGAAGCACTTCTCGCACTAGTGCGTAAAAAAACCACCATCTGTACTGAAAAAAATGTTTAGTAAGCAAAAGAACTTGCTCATCATCGTTAACATCACAGCGAAAACAATACATTTACATCATTTGTATCCAACACCTCAGACACAAGCCCCAACAGTCAAATCGATCGTTAACGACTGAAACTGTCCGAATATGAAGTGCCACTTCACTCAATTGATGAATCACCCTCCTCCGCTACTTCGTAAAAGAAGAACGAAGTATATATCCCACTGATATGAAAGTTTCTACAATTGTGTGCCTTTTTCTATCGGAGTTAGGTCCAATAGGGTGCAACATTTTGGTGCGGTGACTTTTTGTATGTGATTTTTACTAAAGACGACGTAACAGCTGTCTTTGCGAGTAACTGTGTTTTTAGGGAGTTTGGTAAAGAGCTGAAGTTTACTATCCTACTATATAAATACAAGGTTTCATAAAAATAGTGGGGGTACGTTTCAGTATTGTGTTTTGATTGGGATGGAAAAATAGAACAAAATATTTTTTGGCGCAAAACTCGGATGTTTGTTATGGAGCAGGGGTAGCCGAAAGTTGTTGCGTAGATTTTTTTACTGTTTTTCCAATTAAAACAATATATCGAATATTATTACATTTAAACGGATTTCCTAGGTATATTTTTGTTAGGTACACCTTTTATAACACTCGAGAACTGGTCGTGGTAATAATCATCTTAAGACGATACGGTAGGGGTGAATTCTCCATACAAACGCTCTCGACTATTTCCTCCCTGGTTTTTGAAGATAGAGCAATGATTTTTTCAACACAGATTGTTATTATTTTTATCTGTGTCGGACCGTTTTGATTTTTTTGATATTCTGCTTTTTAAAGATTCTATAGTCAATCAAAAATTTCCAAAAACGGCCTTTTTCATTGTGGTGCAAAAAAGGTGTGATACTCAAGATTGGTAACAATTAATCAAAAAAGCTAAACGGTCCGACATAGATTTTTTTATTGTTATTTAGATTCTCAAATTTCGTTCCGATTGATTAAGTTTTGAAGGAGGAAAGAGTCGAGAGCGGAACCTCGATTTTAAAGATTTTTTTGAAATATCTTTTGACTGAGTTGTTCTTAATGGACAATTTTTTTTCGATAAATCTAGTTATATACACTTGTATATTTAACTAAAATTCCCAAGTTGAAACGGGGGCTCCTTTCCATTTTAGCATTTTCGCTACCATATCCTCTTAACTTTGCCGACTGTCGTACGGTTAATACATTTTCTATAATTATGGTACATTTTAGTTTTATTTTTCTATTGTTAACAGGTACATATTGTTAATACAGGTATCTATGGTTATCATACCATGATTTCACGTTAACGACGTGATTTGAATCTACTGAAAGCTCGCTGCATTGAGGATCATGACTAGGGATTGCAATCCGGTCTGATATCCAATCCGGCCGGATCCGGCCGGATCCGGCCGGATTGGCCTTGAGGATTAAAAGTACCCAAATAGTAACTTTTTTTGTATGTTTTCAGCATAATATGATGGTATTTTGCTTCACGATTAATAAACCAAAAGTTTAAAGCTTAGAAATCAACATTTTTACCAGGTAACAAGTAAATTTTATTAAAATAATCTGTCGCAAATAAAATTCTGTCGTTCTTTTTAAACTTTCATAGGATAACAAAATTATTTCTACTGTATTGTTTTACAGTAATACCTATAGAGCTTTTAAGATACAAGTAAGAACGGACATTAATAACATTACCTACATACATTATGAGATAACTATTAAAAAAAAGAGAATAATGTTTTGTGTTATTTTACAGTTAACTTTTCTCACACGCAAATAAGAACTTAAAAAAAAACTACAGTAGTATTATTTGCTATTGCTGAAACCACAATCTTACTGGATACCTTTTAAAATGGTTCATATTTAAGCTTTGAATTGTTTTTTTATGATTCTTGCAGCAATGTGCCCTCATACTTCTTATATCATGCTGAAAACGTTGTCGTTCTTGTAGTCCTACGTCACCATAGAGATACAAAGGGCCTTCTCAAGCTCGCGCCATGCCTTCCTATCTTCAGTTACCCTCGTGGCCTCGCTCCAGCTCGACCCGGTCGCTCGTAGTTCATCCTTAACGGACCGCTTCCATGAGTTTACAGGGCGCCCGGAGCCAAGGCTCCTTCCAGCAGCAGGCGATTGAAATGGTTGCGTTATTTCGTTAGAGGGAATTCTTATAATTGTGTGCGACCAATGTATGTACTTTTTGTGTCGCGGTTTCCTCACTAATGGGTGTTTGCTAGCATATACTCAATTAGGTCTTGATTTCGGATAGTGTTTGGCCAGAAAACGCAAAGGATCGACCTCAGTGACATGTTAACGAAAAGTTTTGTCGTATGGTCCTTTGTCACTCTCCACTATTCCACATTTTGCATCCAAGCAAACAATGGCACAGATTTCAATACAGATTCAAAAACGGAAAGTTTGACGCGTCACTTGAGCACATTATTTTACTTCCAAACGGCCTAGTAATGCATAAAACGTACGTATTAAATTATTTTTTGATTTGAAATCAGACCGGATTGCAATCCTCTGTTGAGCTACGTTCAAATGTTAGCGTAAATGAGATTTTTTTGCACTATTCTAATATATTAAATTACACTACCGGATCCGGTACCGGATCCGGCGAATTTCACCGGATCCGGTGGCATGAAAAAAGCACCGGATCCGGCCGGATTACCGGATCCGCCGGACCGGATTGCAATCCCTAATCATGACCTAAAATAAATTTATTATCCTAGTTTAATATAAAGGACAAACTTCTTGTTTACCTTTTTTGCGTGCTGGTATTGCTATATTTTTGTATTGTATTAATTATTATTGCATAGTGACTGTCCAAAAAGTGTGTTTTTTTAAAGTTTCTACTGTTAGGCACACGCAATACATTTCAATGGCCTTATAAAAACATAATCCAATCAAGTACCCTGGAATTACATTTATCTGCAATCGATGCACACATCATTTCTTCCAACCCGAACTCACACAAAAATCAACTCAATTCTTTAAAAACAAAGTTCAAAACTGTAATTTGGAAGCCCTCCCTACACTTTTCAAAAGCAAATAGTGTTAGTTGGATAATTGACGCTGGCAACCCTACTGCATCGTGTTATTTACAAAGACGCCTACCTTCACTCGTATCGCCTTCATATTACAGTTTAAATTCGATAAATCGTGCACGCCATTGATTGACAGGTACCCTAGGGACGGTAGGAAATAGGGATGCGCCCTGTGCAATCGCTCGTACGAATTAGAATAATAAGATTTCCCTGCAATTTCAAATATTGAGGACTGCAAGAGCATTTCGTCGTAACTTAGTTTTTTTAAGTGCATTCGTTTGCATAATGAATGATTGTGCGCGAAAATTTTGTGTTTAGGTGCGTTAGGTGGATATAAAGGCACCTTTGTTGCGCTTTTATTCAATTTGTTTTTATAAAAGACGTTGAAATTGTGTAAAATTTGTAGAGCGGTGATGATTATGAATTCCCAACATCAATCCATGTTCCTAGGGGCTATCACACCACGATGACATTGACAATTGAAACTGACAACTCTTTGCCTATTTCTGAGTTGATAAGTAACAGTATTACGCAGTTACAATACCATGTTGAACAGGCAATGAAGGGCGAAACTAGTGTCACTGTGCTCGGCCAAAATTGTTAATAAGAGTTTTGAATGAGTCACGGTTATTTTCATTAGACTTATATTGACCGGGATATAGACCGTGATTACCTTTTTGATTTTTGTCGAGCTCCCGATATTTCGACGCAGTTGCATGCATCATGATCACGGAAAACTGACGAAGGCGGGTGGATGCACTTTCGCTACCAAGAACCCGACTGTCGGGTACACCGCTCGTAGAAGCGTAGCCGATTACATGGGTTTCCCCGTATGTAGCGAAAATGTCGTAGCGCCGCGTAGAGCCCGGTTTCGAAAGTGTTAAAGTTGCATAGACAGCGCGCGATCTATCCTCCTTCGCGCGCGTCGGCTGCGTTCACTTTCAGCGTTACCACTGGTCGCATTCACACTCGATGGTCTGTCCAAACACACTACACTCACAGTGTCACTACGTTTGTTCAATTCTGACTTCACCGGTTTTTTACACAAACAAATCCTGGATTCCATACATTAGATAGTTTGAAGCCATCCTCACGATTGAAATTTTTATATTTGTGAATCTCAATGGCTTCTCTTACCAATCTCGGTATGTAGTGGCGTTCCGTCGAAATTACCTTAGGACTATGCAACTCGATCCAATGATTTGCACCCGACTCAATGAGATGTTGAGCAATAGCAAACTTGCGAGTATCGTTCTTTTTGACTGCAGCAATATGTTCTTTAATTCTGCAGGCAATAGTGCGCTTGGTCAAAAAGGTAATCACGGTCTATATCCCGGTCAATATAAGTCTAATCAAAATTGTTAATATTGTGAAATAGGCAACTGATGTATTTTACGACAGCAAAAGCTTTTATAACATTTTGACACAAGAATGATAGTAACAAAAGTATAAAGCACTTAAAAATGTGTAAACATGCTTACATCTATAGGTCAGTCACACGTAACCTTATAGCATTCTCCGTATTGACTTTACCTACATACCTATTTTAGAAATGAAAACACAAAAAGGTTTCATCAGTGTGATTACTTACTCAAAATGTAGGTACGGTCCCATGGCGTATATTATTCACTGGTAAAGTTCAACGTTTGTTTTAATACGTTAACTAGGCTTAACTATCAACCATTTGTTAAAATTCACGTTGTTGGATGTCGAATGTAGGTAATTTACATAAAACATTAGCTGAGCTATTAGTCTACTTACTAGGGGCGAGTCCAGGTTAAAATATAGGTACGGCAGACTTTAAAAATTGGTGTTTTTAACCGCCTTCCAAATCTCAAAGGAAGGGGTTATCAAGTCGTCTGTATGTTTTTTTTTTTATTTTTTTTAATGTTTGTTCCTCGATATCTCCGTCGTTACTGGACCGATTTTGAAATTTTTTTTTTTGATTGAATGTATATGCATACAGATTGGTCTTATTTTTCTCAGAACCCAGTTCTGATGATGGGATCCTGGAGAAATCGAGGGAACTCCTCAAATCTGAAAGGCATATATATGGTGATTTTTGTGTTTTTAAAGGAACAGCATGCATTTACGTACGGAACAGTGACATTTGGTGCAGTGGAACTCCTGATGATGGTCAGAATGGAACTCCTCAAATCTGAACGGCACACTTATAGTGACTTTGGTATTTTTATAAGAACAGCATGCACTTACGTCCAGAACAGTGATATTTGGTGCAGTGGAATTGCTGATGATGGTCAGAACGGAACTCCTCAAATCTGAACGGCACACTTATAGTGACTTTGGTATTTTTATAAGAACAGCATGCACTTACGTCTAGAACAGTGACATTTGGTGCAGTGGAACTGCTGATGAAGAGTGAGCCGCCCCTGGTTAGAGTTCCGTTCTATCAAATCATTCTCATCTGTAAGTACTTCTGAATCATCCAGATTTCAAAATTGGTTCAGAAATGACGGAGATATCGAATAACAAACATTAAAAAATATACAGACGAATTGATAACATGACAACATTTGAAAGTATTTATCACCAGAACCCCAAAGGAAGGCGGTTTTTTTTTTTCTTAAAAATTATTTCGCACGTTTTTCGGTAGTGTAGTCAGAATAATAAATACGAATCTTTATCCATGACGCGCTCTGAGACTGCAACGGACCTTGGTTGATGTTGCTTGACATCAGCTAGGTACCTATATGTTATTTTACCCAAGTGGCTTTCGCTTCGTCTGTCCGACATAATAATAATCATCATCATTATCTCAGCTTTATCGCCCACTGCTGAGCATAAGCCTCTCTTTTTGTACGCCACTTGTCCCGGTCCTGAGCTAGTCTCATCCAGCAATTTTCCGGATGTCGTTCACCCAACAAGCCAACGGATGCCAAGCGCTTCTTACATCTGTAAGCGGCCACCATTCCGTTAATATTTTAGTCCATTTGCCCTCACTCTGCCTGATATATATGTTGTTGTACGTAATTGTTTACTTATACAAGGTTTCTTTGCTTCAGGTCTCGACGCAGAGCTGTACTACGTGCGAGAAGGCGTGGTAAATACCTACGCGACAGGTTTCATCGTCCCTGTGCCAGCGCATATAGCGGACTTGGAGTTTATGTGGCAGTCTTTGGGTAGAAAACCGGTAAGTCTCTCTTTCTCTCTTTTCTGTCCCTATATCCCATTAACCAGTAGCTAACGGTTGCCGTCTAGGATCCAGTTCTGGATACAAACATATACGGAAATAAATGAGAAGCATTTTCTTATAGACCCTTAATTTCATCACAACATCGTCTAACTCCGCTAACGAAACTATTCATCGATAAGTGGCTATATCTTACATATGTATGTCTTATTATTTATTATCCGTTCAACGAAAGTTGGTACCGCGCTGTAAATAGATATCTGTCTTATAGATTGTACTATTTATACCTAACATTATTCGTACAATATTAATATTTAAATAAAAAATAAAAAAATTTAACAAGATTTTCCATAACCAATTATCAGAATCTCTACCTACTTAGCCATGGATTACATTTCACATTTTCAGAAACAATTATTTTCTTTTTAAATACGCAATAGTGTCACACTGTTACAATTTAACACAAAACAGAACCTGAAACATGCAAAGGTCCCGCGCTTCCAATTTGGCTTGAATGCTGTTCCATTTACGAAACAAAAGGACAGCATTCGTTCTGGAATGTTCTAACGAGCTTCTGTGCACTTTGTCCACGAATTACAATGTAAGCGACATTTACGGAGGTTATTTTATTCACATGATTTAAGTAATTCCTTCGAGCACTCTTTTTCCTCTATAAACTCTAAACTTACCTATTTATTTTAATTCTCATAGAATGAAGTGATAATTTTACTCGTCTTAAGGTATTTTCTGACTGAATTCGTTAAGGTGATTAAATTTTCAGTGTTTATTTGTAAACATACCTACTACTATATAGTTTACACAATGATTATTCGTTTACGATAAATTTAATACAAAAAACAATCCTTTTACTTCTACACTGCATCTTAACCTATTCACTGCCAACTCACGCTTATCGGGTTAATTTTTTATTAAAAAAAAAGCGCGTGATAGAAAAAAATATTAAAGATATGAAAGTATTAAATTAAAGTTAAATACGTTAAAATAACTAAAGTGAAGGTAGTTAAACTAATAATTGTATTGCAACATTTCCAAGAATATTTAGGGAAATCTATTTCAGTGCTTATGCTGTTAGGTAGAAAGGTAGGTAATCGATTCGAAATAAAAATAAAAGTAATTGAAAAATAAAAACATTTATTCATATTTACTTACATTTATTTTGTCACTTCCAAGATTATAAATCCAGAATACCACGTAGTAAATTAGGTCACTATTTTAATGTACCAAAAATCAATGTATTAATTTTATACATAAACCAAAATTCCAAAGTAGGACACGAAGGTGCGGAGTTTAGCCTTTAAGACTTGTATTGTCAGCTAGGGTCAGAGCAAGAATGTCCCCTCCACCGGTGGACAACCCCTTTTTATGCTAAACTCCCCACCTTCATCGAACCAACTTGATCATTACAACTTCCGGTTTTAAATATTCACTTGATCGTTACAACTTCCGGTTTTAAATATTCATGTAATTTCCTTAAAACTACTTATTTTACAGTTAGAATTTCAGAAAAGTCATTTTAGATTTATCTCAATACTATTTATAACTTATTACGTCACAAAATCATATGCGAAATCCAAATAAACAGAGTATGTTTCCGGTTATCAACATTCTAGTAAATTAAGTTTATGATATTTTATCTAACACACGCCTACCGCTGAATGTCTTAATCAACCCGTTATACATATCTCAGTGATCCGAAACTGTCCATCAGACGAATCCAACTCTTTTCAGCTCACATTGCTACGTACTTAGTCATTTTACTATTATTAGGTTTGGTTCATAAGAGTACCTACATACCACCTGACGTCTCTTATCGTGCGCTATCATTCGCACGCTTCGCACGGGTACTATACCTACATGTAAACCTTCCTCTAGAATGAATCTATGTATTAAAAAAAAAACGCATCAAAATCCGTTGCGTAGTTTTAAAGATTTAAGCATACATAGAGACATAGGGACAGAGAAAGCGACTTTGTTTTATACTATGTAGTGATTATGTGTATAAGATAATAAATCACTTGATTTTCGACAACCCTAAATATCCGCAAGGAATAGTAGGCACGACACGATTCGACCCTGAACTGCTGTCTCACTTTTGTTTTGTAGGAAGTGTCGTTTCTGTACTTTAGTACTAAGTATTATGTTTATGTATTTGTATATTACGTATCTATATCGTTGTCTGAGTACCCAGAACACAAACCTTCTCGAGCTTACCGTGGAACTCAGTCAATCTGTGTAAGAATGTCTTATACTATTTATACAATACAATACAATACAAATCCACTTTATTGCACAACCTCAGAAATGTACATAGGAACACATGGGTACATTACAATAAATTTTATTACAGAGGTAAACAACAGGCGGACTTATCGCTAAAGAGCGATCTCTTCCAGGCAACCTATTTATTTATTATCGCTTGTTACAGCTACCGTACATCATGGACATAGACTACGAGAGCCGAGGAGCGATGTTGCCGCCGCAAGTCAACATCTCTGAGAGGGGGCTGGTTCCTACCAAGTTGCAAGCTTTCAGGTAAACACGGTTAAGATGTGGATAGGGATTATAGACGGGCTTTAAGTTTCCATGTACTTCAATCTTAGGCAAGCTTAGGTGCCTAATAAACTGCCTTTAATTTTGTACTGCTACTAATTTTGTACACATCAAAATATTGTGAGGATAGATTTTTAATGACTGAAACGACTCCACAGTCTAACTACTCGTAACTAGTTTTGTGGCGCATATCATAATTATTATATTGTGCTTCTTGAATTTAATATAAATAAATAATGGGATCAATAATGAGATAGATGTATTACATATCAACTGGACATGCAAATACATTTATGATTAAGAATTATTCTGAAATTCAGACTTACCTATTTATTGAAATTGTCCAACAATAGACATTGTGCAAATGCGAATTTTCTGGGGATTTCATCAGTCTTTATCGTAACAAATAGCCAACAATTCCGAAGGCAATGAAGGGAATGAAACGATGGTTTCACACGAAATAATATGTATATATTTGGGTGCATGAGACAGCCTGCGGTTTCTTGTGTCAGCATTAAGTACAGATAAACTTAGATAGACATGTTGATTTATTAATTGCTGGAAAAGAAATATCTATATACGTTACTTGTACAATCTATTATTCATATAGGGGCATTTCATGAGAATGTGATTTAGAACATGCTTTTGCCTTGCATGGCAGCTATTTCAATCAAATCCGTAATGCTCGAGAAAATACTACCAATTTGTTAACCAAATTAGACAAAACTTCGCTCTCTTAGCGTCTTCAGAAGTATTAGAAGAATTGCATGTCGTTAACGACATTCCGTGGAAGGCCTTATTTCAAATCAAATTCTTATTTTTTGAACAGGGTGCGTCTGCCATGCACCGGCAGCAGAAGCGCTGAGATCCTGGTGACCATGCAACTGAACATCTCAGCCCCTGATCGCGCCCACAAAGATGTGCGACTTCTGTTTAAGAGGAACAAGATCTGTTTGAAAGGTGAGATGTACATCACGATTCAAGTTACATTCCCACTTCGCACGAGTATCGCACAACATTTTTCAGTAGCTACATAATAACATTATGACTCTTTGAAGTTTCGACCTGACAAAAATAAAGTGCGGCGCTTTGCAAAGTAGTGCGACAAAAAAAGTCATAATTATGTACCTACTAAAAATAATGTTCCCGTAATAACATGTTACACAACTAAGGTCGCAAAATACACAATTTATAATCATCACGCTTCCTCTGATAGCTTCCTTGTACCACGAATCACGTAACAATATAACCTTTTCTAATCTATGATAATATTATTGTGTCTCCGACATATCAGAACACACACACATATTATGTTATTGCCAAATAACTCAATACTATCAAATTATTTACCTACATTGTTTTGTTGTTCTTACTGTTTTCTATAAAAAACAAATTAACTAGTTTTATGACTAGTCTAGATACCAATTTCGAGAGTTGATACCAAACGCAAAATCTTATTGGTAATTCAATAGTCTAATAAAACAATGAAGGATCCTCTTACACCCAACTTCATCTCAACCCCTACTCAATAAATTATTTTACAACTACCAATATAAAACTGGGAACAATTTTACAAAGTTCCACACTTTCCCTGGCAATAATAATAACAGTAAATCAGCATGGCAACATTGGGAACAGTTTCAAAATAGGGTGGGCTGCATAGCAGAATAGTGAACAACTAAACATGGCTACCCCATGATAAAGAGAATAAAGAGATTGAGGCATGTACACACTTGTGTGCGTCTATAAACAACTTGCATTTTTCGTTAAGAGACTGTGAACTGTAATTAATATAGATTTTAATACATGTCAATCAACTGGATTTCCTAGAAGAATTCAACCGACATTTTAAATTATATCTAAGTACATCGCTTAAAACCGGTACAATTTTAGCAATGTACAATTTACTTGTAATCGAGAGGGTCTAACGGGCAGAATTGAACTGAAGTATTCAAATTATTTTGAAATGCGTAAAAATATTAAAAACTCACGCTATATATCCCTATATCGTCGGACGTTTCGCGTGGCACGATTTACTTTTTTTTTAATCTTTGCTATTGGACTAAAAATGTTTCAAATAGCATTTAGTCGCAAAGCCAAGAAAATTTTGCCTGCACTATGGATGCAAAAGAAGATGTTAAACATGCGCTGATGTGGACACGTCTTTACACGCTTACTGCAATTTTCTTTTATGCCACAATAGTTTCAAAAAGTCCTATAAACTAAGACGTTTCTAAGCAACTGAAACTTTTTACAAACATCATACCCAAGTTTTCTTGACAAATTGGGTGCCTACTATATTATTCTCACCACTATCGAAGTTTCGTCGTTCTGTAAGATATATGTGGTGTTTTATTTGTCAAATAAGGAAGGCATTTGGCGATGTTGGCATGGGTTGAGTCATTTTGCATCCGGCATGTTTTTTTCCGTGTGGGGTGATATTTCATGTTTTTCTAGCTGAGAATGTAAAACTGAGTCTGCAGAAGATTATTCAAGTAAGGGCAGACATCTGCTTGGCTGTGTTTTTTTTTTATAAAAATGATGCCATTTTTTAAGATTAAGTTTTGTTGTAAATAAAGAGCTGAAAATAAAGGTGCGAATTCACTATAAACATTTTTGTTTAAAAAAACGGTACATAAACATTGTTTAGAAACCGTGAATAAAAAAAAATGTTTATAGTGAATACGCGCCTTAATACAAATGAAAACCAGATTCATTCAGAATTATATTGAATTATAATTATAGTGCGATACTTAAGTAGCTATCTTTTCAAATATAAACCTGTAAGTTGCGCAAAAATCTGCTATGCTAGACTTATTGCAGACATCATCCCCTGAGTCTTCAAAATGGGTGTCGAATATAAAGTACACATTCTACACTGCTACCAGAGAATATATAATAGTACAAGTACAGAAGGCTCCTTTGACTTTTAAAAAATGCCACCACCATTCTAAATTACCTACCTACATTAACAATCGGACCGCACGTGAGCAGCCGACATTGAATTCTATTCCACTGAGTGGGCCGCGCATTCGCGGCCGCCGGCATGTACTTGTAGCGCGGCGATAGAATCGCGGAGTGAGCGGCCCCTGCTTATGCCTGCACCTATTATGGTCCGCAGTGTTTGTTGAAAAAACATTAACTCAAAGTAGTTATCATTGCAAATTACACAATAATTTCAACAATAATAAATGTAAACTTTGTAACTAAGAACCAGTAATAATTTGTGCTACATCGTTATTATCTTCAAGTTCCCTACAGCCCCTAATCAAATTGTCACACATAACGAACGGCCATACGTATCTGGCCTTGAACTTGAAGAGTACACGCGCCTCGAGGCTTTTACTAATTTAGATATTGGGTTGGCACAAAAGTAATGAGACACTTGGTTTACGTTTTATATTTTTTATTATTATTATAATACAAAAAGCTTACTCGATGATGTAATCACCATTAGCATCTATGACTTCTTGCCAACGATCCGGCAAAGTTTGGATGCCTTTCGCCCAGAACTCTGATGGCTGTGCCTCGAAAAAGTTGTTCAACTCCACCTGTACATCATGGAAATCATTGAATTGTTTACCCCGCAAATGTCGTTTCAGGGCTCTAAACAACTGAAAGTCTGATGGTGCAAGGTCTGGAGAATAAGGTGGGTGGGGTATCGTCTCCCAGCCCAAGTTCTGCAGCTGTTGGCGAACGGTAGATGCGACATGAGGTCGAGCGTTATTATGTAGTAAAATTACAGTGGCTCGTCTTCGTCGTTTTTTCTTGATAGCAGAAGATAGTTCGGTGAGCTGTGTTAAATATTTGTTAGCGTTTACAGTTTCATTGTGTAATGGTTCATGAAACAGCATGCCTTGCGAGTCCCAGAAACAACAAAGCAAAACTTTTAAGCGGTTCTTTTGACTCAGCTTCGGTTGAGTTAGTGGCGTTTCTTCTCGAGGCAGCCAAAAAGCACGACGTGTATCGTTCTCATTATAAATCCATGATTCATCTCCCGTAACCAGATCAGTCAAAAACTCTTTACGTCGGCGTCGGGGTCGCAGCAAAAGTGATTGACAGATGGCGAACGGACTGCACGACTGGCGTCGGTAAGGATGTGCGGTACCCATCGAGCCAAAACTTTTCGATACCCAAGCTCATGCAGATGGTATTCCACAGCGTGGTGACTGCAGTTAAGTCTTCTTCTTCTTCTTCTTTCTCCTGGCTATATTCGCATATCACTTGGGGTCAGCCCTCCTCGTACGTTTTCGCCACAATAGTCTATTTTGTGTTGTCACTTCGTCTACGTTATTGGCTTTAAGGTCTTTTTCAATGGTGCTCTTCCAGGTGGATGGTGGCCGACCCCTGCCTCGCTTTACTTCCTCAATTTGCATCACTGCTCTAGTCATATGACCCGGGTCTCGTCTCATGACATGCCCATACCAACGCAAGCGTTGCTCTCGCAGTTTGTGCTCAATTTTTGTGACTTTGAACGTTCCTCTTACATATTCGTTTCTTATTCTGTCCAGTCTCGTAACTCCGCCGGCCCATCGCAACATTTTCATTTCAGTAACGTGCATCCGTTGCTCATCTTCCTTTCTCATTGGCCAGCATTCCGATCCGTAAATCAGCGCTGGTCGGACTGCCTGTTTATAAATTTGACCCTTAAGCTTGATGGGCATTCTGGTGTCACATAGCACGCCCGATAGTGACCTCCATTTGAGCCAGGCGGTTGTTATTCTATGCTGGATATCTTTTTCAGTTGCTTGGTTCGGGGCAACGATTGAGCCGAGATATTTAAATTGTTGTACTTGTTTTAAACAAAAATCTTCAATCATTACCGATCCGTCACTATTGGTGTCGCCTCCAGACAGATTGCATCTCATGTATTCGGTTTTGTCCCTGTTCACTCGAAGCCCATGTCTTTCCAAAGCCCGCTGCCATACGTTGAGCTGTTCCTGCATATCCGTTAAGGTTTCTGAGATAAGAACTATGTCGTCAGCGTAGAGTAATGTCCAAGGTGGCGGGCGCTGCAGGTGTTCCGTTATATAGTTCATCACTAGATTAAATAATAGCGGGCTTATAGTGGAACCCTGGTGGACTCCGACTTTTACCTCGAACTCGTCGGACTGCCCCGAGGGACCGCTAACTCGTGTAGTTATCCCCTGATATAGGTCTTTTATCAATGAGATGTATTGCTCAGGGACGAGTTGTGATCTCAAAGCTTGCCAAATCAGAGCTCTTGGAACGCGGTCAAAAGCTTTTTCAAGATCAATGAATACAAGGTGCAGGTCTTTTTTTAGCAATTTGTATTTTTCCATAAGAATCTTCACACTATGTATTGCATCTATCGTGCCTATTCCGCTAGTGAAACCACATTGATTTGGCGTGAGTTTGACAATCTTGTTTAAGCGATTGGCAAGAACAATTTCCCAAATTTTCAATGCATGGGAGGTTAATTTAATGCCTCGGTAGTTACTGCAGTTTGCCACGTCCCCTTTATTTTTATAAAAAGGTACTAATTTGCTAGTTCTCCACATGTCTGGTATCTTGCCGGTTACCACAATTTCGGTGAAGAGGTTATGCAGCCAAGCCACTCCTGTATGTCCAGCTTCTTTCCACACTTCAGCTGGTATCTCATCGGGTCCTATTCCTTTCCCGTTCTTCATTTTACTTAGGGCTGTTCCTACTTCCGAGATTGTGATATCTTCAATTGGGCCTTGTGCTGGTGGTATCGCGTTTAACGGTTCGTGCGGATACTCTTCGTTTAGTAAATTTTGATAGTACTCCTGCCATCGCTTATTTATCTCGTCGTTTCGAGTTAAAAGTTTGCCCGATACATCTTTAATGTATTTATTGCGTTTTATGTCTTTTGTCTGATTTTGGCGCACTTTAGCAAGTTTAAATACTTCATGTTCCGATTGAGCTGCCTCTAAGTTCTTATAGAAAGTGTCTCTACTTTGAGCTCTTGCCACCGCCACACAGGACTTAGCCACTTTTTTTGCTCGCTTATAGTCTTCTCTGTCAGCGTCCAGTCCCGAAGCTTGCCACTTTTTAAACGTTACTTTTTTGTTTCTCAGCGTGGCTTTTACTTCCTCATTCCACCATGTAGGATCTTTCTCGATCTTCAGCTTCCCTTTAGTAGTGCCTAAACATTTTTTAGCCGTTTTTATGCAGTAGGAGTGGCATTCGTTCCATCGAGCGTTGGCATCCGGCCAGCCGGGTCTTGTTATCGTGTTTTTAAGAAATTTCTCTGTTTGTTCGCTGAAGGTCTTTCCTGGTGGTTTTTTTAAGTTATACCATTTTACGCGTGGTTGAGGTTTAGGCTCAAACTGTGATTTAGAGAACCAACTAGGGAGTCTTAAACACGCTACTAGCAACCTATGTTGGGTTGTCAGAGCCTCGCCGGGGATGACCTTGCAATCTTTGAAGAATCTAAGTAAAGCTCTGTCACATAGAAAGTAATCTGACTGCAGTTAAGTGCTTCCGCTAATTCAGGAGTAGTAGCATCAGGATTCGACTGTAGTTTGCGGCGTAAATCGTCATCATTGAATGCAGGTGGTCGCCCTGAGCGTGACTGACTTTCAAGGCTCCTGTCTCCTGATTTAAAACGGTCAAACCATCTAGACACCGTGGCATGGCTTGTACTTCCAGCGCCCAATGCAGTGTTGATATTGTCAGCCACAGCCCGCGCACTGTGGCCTAACAAGTACTCGTATAAGTAAAGTGTTCGAACTTGTCGCTCGTCCATTTTATTTCAATCTAACTAAACCAATCACGAGGGCGGCTTTATATACCCTCACATTAGAAGTACCTAGAATGTTCTACAACATACTAGAATATTATCGAAAACAATTAATTTAAGGAAGGAAATGTATAGAGTTTTGTAGAGTGTGTCATTACTTTTGTGCCAACCCAATACTTTAGCCAGTATGTACATTACGATATTAGGAATGTGATAGTTATATTTAGAAAATCTATTTTGATAAGGAAACGGGGTATACAGTCAACCAACCCTAGGACCCCTAGGCCACTGTAGAACTATGTCATAGTGACGTTATAAATTAGATTGTAAGAAACTTCTTACTGCTTGCCATTTTGACATGGTTGTATAGTGGTCTAGGGTTGCAATTGGTTGACTGTACATAAAATTAAGAAACATAACATGTACTACAAAATAGCGTTTTGATCATCATATTCTCTATGAGGATTACGATTTTTAATAATTTTGTCACCAAATAAGTAATTTATTTAATTTAATTTTATGTATTTTTTGTAAAATGTATAACTGATGGCCTTACGAACTCATGTGTGAACCAGCCTTAAAAATTTACCCTAAATTTATTGTTCTTTAAGCCTTCTTGTAGTAGTAGTTTTTGTGCAATTTTTCCTCATTAACCTGTTGACCTCAGACCCTGTTAAGGGTTCGAAACGTCATCGTCAATCCGTAATGTGAATTTATTAAGCGCGATATAATCCGTTTACACAGTTTATTCCTTGTAATATTCTATTTTGGGAAAAAAGTTTAAATTAAAAAGATGTCTCATCAAATCTGAAACGAAAGCCAATCTCGAACTAATATACGATCCAAAATCTTTTCCGCGAAAGCATTAGACGAATCCCACTAAATGAAATATTAAGGATAATAGAAAAACTTTGCACGGGAACGAAATGGCTAAATAATAACTGTGCAAAAGGTCTTAAGCGCCTCTATATTTATACGAGAATACGTCATTCCAAAATATGGCAAATCGATACCGGACGCCTACCTAAAGTCACAATCTCACAAGTCACAAAGCCACCTCTCCCTATCTCTCTTCTATAGTGGCACGAAAGAGCCAGACTGTATTTCGATCGCTATCTTGCGTCAACGATTGCCACTTCGGCTGGGTCGCCAGGTACGTCGTACAATGACAATGGCGTTTCTGCGATGCGAAACTAAACGAAACGCCGCGAAAGGTAGTCTGGCTTTGACGCGCCAAAACGCAAGAGCGATAGAGATAGATATCTACGAGCGTTTCGTTTCGTGAGCGTTTCGTGAGCGTTTGTGTCATTGGGCTACGCACACTGGTCGCTAAAAGACATTTCAGTAGGTACACTGTAATATAATACGAACTTATGTCTTTTAATATACGGTCGAAATTGGAAGCACATTTTTAGTAACATAAGAGCTTTCAATTATTGTTTAGCACGTTATTAAATGTCAACGACAACGCTCTTTGAGATATTGATACTGGCTCCAGACATTTTAATTAAAAATGAAGAGGTAATATTATCCATATATTTCGTCGTGTAGGTATTAGTTTGAGCGAGGTTATTGAAAATTTTCATGTACCGTTCTATTTTGAGCTTCAAAGTCGCCTTGTTGCTGTTGTTACTCACAACTCACAAATGCTGAGTACCTAAATACAGTAAATAGGTAAAAAAGTATATATTACTAATAGATATTTGTCTTCATTTACCGCGATAATTCCTTGTGACTAAAACTATGTAGGTTACTATATCGTCAAATGATTTAGTTTTTTTTAATAATATTGCGAGCTGAAAAAGTGCATTGAAGTTGTCATATAGGTGTGTAATATGTACGTTATATTATTGCTGCTCTGAAGCATTATAGAAGGTGAGGCACAGTTTTAAAAAAATTGTTTAAGTGTCCAGGGCAAGTCTACCAGATTCTTTAGTCTAGTTAAATTAAAAACAATAAAATATAAAAAATTCTCTAAGTATCACATTTCCAATAAAGAACAACTCGACAGTAAAGGTTTCAATTTTCAAGTACTCCTTAAGGCATTTATCAAATGGGCCAATTTTATACACTCCACAAATCACTCCCTCGCAGTCTGTCCTACGAGTGTATCCAGAGGGATAAAGACGTAAGCACAGTAAACGATTTTTATCAGAACGATTTCACATTACGAGCAGCATGCTATCAGGGGCGGCTCACTCCGCGATTCTATCGCCGCGCTACAAGTACATGCCGGCGGCCGCGAATTCGCGGCCCACTCAGTGGTGACGACCTTCGCGCGGCGCAATAGAATTCAATGTCGGCTGCTCGCGTGCGGTCCAATGGTTAATGTAGGTAAGAACTTAGAATGGCGGCATTTTGTAAACGTCAAAGGAGTGAGCCTTCTGGACTTGTACTATTATATATTCTGTGATGCTATGTTTAATATTATAGTTTTGAAAACTTTAGACAGTGAAAATTATTGGCTCTGTACTCCGCGATATGCTTAGAAAAGTGAAAAACACTTAGTTCTTCAAGTCATCATCACAGTCAATTCATCTTAGTCTTAAGCGCCATATTCGCTAAATTGGACTTAAGCCATTTATGGCAATTTACGCATTTCGGAAAATTTCCAAGAACTGGAGGGTTACCATGACGTACTAAAGACGTTCAGTTTAGGTTGAGAGAAAGGGACACAGCTATAGCAGTTACATAGCTCCGTCCCTCTCTCTCAACCTAAACTGAACGGCTTTAGCACGTCATGGTATCCCCCCTGGATCGAAAAAAATACTTACGTAATCATAAAATATGGTCACAAAATTTCACGAGAATCGATTGAGATTTGCGACCCATAGAAGATATATCCGGATATTCGGATATATGAATAGATAAAGACTAGGCTACGTTTTTAATCGCTGTTTAAATAAATATTTAGGTACATATCAGGAGATTTTTGAATCATTTCGGTTCGACATGGTTAGGTTTTTATTGTTTTTGCGAATTATTAAACTTCACTCATTTTCTAGCCGTGTTTAATTGTAGTTAATAATTTAATTTTTGTAAATGTAAGTACTGACCCTCTGGGCACGGGCCCAGAGGGTCAGAAACGGTTTTCGAAAGGTACAAGCCTTGTATTACAAGTGCGCGAGCTGTCAAATCGTATGGGTTGTCATGGAAACACACTTGTAATACAAGGCTTGTACCTTTCGAGAAACGGGCCCCAGTCGGCCAGTAGGTACTTAACATTTACAAAAATTTAAATATCATGATTTATTTGTTCAACAAAACTAATGAGGAGCAATGTTGTAAGGCAAGAGCAAGTGTTTACTGTTTATGCTATGTCTACTGTGATGAAGACTTTAAGGGACGCACCCCTCCTTAATGTGTTTACAACAAAGTATCGATTGTTCTATTGTGCTTTTATTTGACTTGTAAATTTTATGTTTCTTCTTACACGCTTGTTATTATAAAAATGGTACTTGGGAACTTTGGAAGAGATTGTCAAGAAATAGCATAATGAGGCAAATGTTTCGGAGTTATGACGTCTGTCCTTTGAACATACGTCTGCCACACCTTTTAGGGTTCCGTACCAAAAAGGTACAACAGGAACCCTTATGGTGCGACTCTGTCCGTCTGTCTGTCCGTCTGTCACATTCCTAAATATCTCGAGAACTACTAATGCTATCAACTTGAAATTTGGAATAGTTGTGAACATTGTGAAGCTCTACAAATAGAAGGTATAATTTTTTTAAATTTATTTATTTAATTGTAGAAAATGGCCAAAATGAAAGGGGGGCAAACTGTAAATTTCAAGTTACTAGGTCAAATTAGTTAGCGAATTCACCGAGAGATTGCGCCTATACACAATAATGCTCATTAGTACCAATTGCAATACTTTTGTCTTCTAGTCAAGTCGTTAGAGTTATGTGAAAACATGAGATTATTTTAACTGGGGAGTTTGAAAGTTTGTATTACGGAACCCTCGGTGGGCGAGTCCGATTCGCACTTGACCGGTTTTTGATGTCTTATTTTTGTTTCATCATTTTCGTCACTGTGAGACAAGGGCGATATAATACCGAGACAAACAAAGCCCATACAAAAAAGCATACCCCTGAATTGTATGGGCCTTTTAGGCTTAAAACTAGATGGCGCTTTTTCGCAGCCTAGAACCAACCAACTTGGCCACCAAAATCATATTTTCCCCAAATATTTTTGATTGTTTTTATTTTTTATAATAACAAATGACATGCTTCTTTATTTTGGTATCATGATATCACGTCAATACACATTTTGAAACAAAAAAAATGTAGGCATCACCAGTGTAGTTATGATAGTATTTAATAGGTGGCGCTAAAAAAATGAGGTACGATTCTTAGTATGAAAATTGTAAATCCTATATAAATCATCCTTGCTGGCATAATTAAATCAATTAATATGATATTAATACCTCATTTTCATTATAATTATGTAGCACAGAATTATTTATATAGGTACTGGTAATATTATGCATTTTCTCAAACGATTACACTTGCAGAAAAAGTGACAGTCAGTAATTTTAATTTGGTTACCTTAAAGCATGTTAAATGTCATTTACCCAATTATATAGGTACGAGTATCTCCATAGTTTACATACAAAGCTCATGAAATGATAAACACTTTGACTTAATTGACACCAAGTCAAGAAATATGAAAGAAAACCTACATAAAAAAGTTCTGCGAAAGCGTTTAAAAAGCCACATAAAGGGCTGAACAAGAAAATAACTTTCTTAAGCGCTTTACGAAACCCGACTTTTAAACTGTACTTACAAAAAACGATTGTCGCGTGCCCGCTAAACAGTCACATCTCAAAAATACACTTTTTCGAGAAATCTAGTGTTAAAGTTTTCACACATGTTTGTGCGTCAGTAAAATAGCTCTAAGTAGGTTAATAATGTTATAATTTTTTTTCTAACTTGGTTAGGACATATATATTATTTAGGTATTGTTTGTTATAGTTGGGCTTAGTTTGTTCCTCAAAATATACTGTTAAAATCTAGTGTTACCTGATGACATTTCATTAAAATAGGAAATGTTTCTGTAGGATAATTGTAAATGGTATAGGTCACATTTCCTATACGTATAATATGACGAGGACACAATTAAAAAAATCAAGTTTGTGCAATATGGCCACAACTCCAAAATAATGATCATATTATTAACGAAATATTTGGATTTGTGGATGTATTGGAGGAAAGAAGTACGAGTAGACAATTTTTGTGAAGATATAGCCATTCGACGACAACAAAATCTGCAATTTTTTTTTCTTCAGAAAATTGCACCTTACCCATAACGTACCCTGGTGATCTGCTACAAAAAGAAACTGCATATAGAAGCTTATACGTTATTGTCGTCGAATATGCATCTTCCGAAAAGGGGTAAAGCAGACTTTTTAATTTTTTTTCCGAATTAAGGTCGTAATTTCAATGATTCTGAATCCGAATCTGCAAAAGTATCAAAAATCTAAAATTTTGAGATGTGGCCGTTTAACAGGCACGCGATGTCAAGATTCTCGCTCCAGAAAAGATTACTTACAAATTGCTTCCATAAAATGATTCAGTTTCTAATATCCTTTTAAATAATGAAAATTTAGTCGAGAAAAGTTATTTCGGAGCGTGGAAAATTTAAATGGCTCCTTACCAACCTTAAGGACGGAAGTGATTTTATAATGAAGTGAAACTCATCATGAGATCGCTTATTTGCTGAAGTAAAATTCAATGAAATTGATTTGTTCAATTAAGTTTTTAATTATTGGTGCCCGAGGCAGAAGTGATTGATGTTGATTGAAAACGTGACCTGTGGAGAACCTTTGGATAAGGGCGGCACACTATCTTATATCGGTAATAGATATCGTGATTATCGTGGCATGTAAGATTTCTAAGAGTGCCTAATGTTTTTGAGAGTAATACAATTTTAAATCCTTACTGTATGATTTGACGTCATGTAAAAAATGATGATAATTAATAGTTTCGGAATATACTTTACCAAATGCTTTTTGCTTAAGACTGTCTTTTTACTAAAGCAGGATACATACGAGAAACTACTGAACAGACCTCTTCTCCCAATTACAAAAAAAAAATTGGTTGATTACCGTCTGTGCATATCAGATCTCTGTCTTAATAAACGTAGCTTTATAGCAAGTTTTAGCAGTTTTAAGAAAGACGAACCAAGTGGAGCACCAGAGCAATACCTACCTTTTCTCGAAAATATTTTACTTGATACTACTAGTAATGGAGACTGTTACAACCATAGAAGCTTCATCTCTCATTCTTCCCCCACAGGTCTTTCAACAGTAGTCACCCACAACGAAACAGCGATGCTGGCCGGCGATGCCACCCGCAGTTCCAGTGGCGTAGCTTTTGCGGCCGGTGGCTGCGCGGCGGCAGCACTGGCGCTGTTGGCTGCGGCGGCTGCAGCGGGTACTCTTTATAGAAGAGGCGGGAAGGCGCGACATCATGATTCTATACAGTAAGTTCATAACTACTATCTCTTAAATAGTACCGTCTACAACTAGACGCCTTTTGTTGTTGCAGCCAGCGCCAGATTCAGCCACAGAGGGCAAAGGCCTGATATGGCCTCCTCACAACTTCCTCAGAAGGAGGAAATGTGTAAGATGACACCAGCTGCTAGACGCCTTTGTTAGGGGGAGGCCACCCGTAGTTTCAGTGGTGTAGCCGCGCCGGTGGCTGAAAGGCGGCAGATTTTTTCTTTAACAGCGGCGGCCACAGCGGACACTCTTTATAGAAGAGGCTAAAAGGCGCGGAATCTTGATTTGTCAAAGTAGGATGAGTGAGGTTTGTCAACTATTTACTGCTGTGATTGTGAAGGTCAATCCGTCACTCATTTTGGATAATTTACAGATAAAAACGGCAACAATGAAACCGCTACTGCCGAGTAAAGTCGCAACAGTAATTCTGTTGTAGTTGAAATCCCAACTTCATGTGAATTCTGAATGAACGCTCATTATGAGTTTAATTTTGGCATATTTTGATTGAAAGCATCGAAATGTATATATTAAATTAGTCTATCTTTATATACATTTATATAAGTATTAGTATTCAACCCGAGTTTAGTAAATTTATGTTTGATGTCACGATTATATTTGTCTCTGTTAGCTATTATTTCTCCTGCGCCAACATATATGTCTCTGTTTAACCCAATGGTTGACTGGTAGAGAATGCCTTTTGGCATTAAGTCCGCCATTTGTACATGTTTCTTTAGTTGTGTAATAAAGTTTAAATAAATAAATAAATAAATGTGTTGGGTAACGAGCAAATAATAACAAAAATAACATTTAGTTCCAATTACATCGCTTTTCATCAAATTTTATTGTTCAATTCGTTTATAGTCGTAACACATCCGAACAGAGTCATAATAAATCCATAAACGTTTATTTGTGCGTTTGTCATTTTCTGTTCGTTTTTATGGTCATTGTTTTTATTTAAATTTATTGTAACACAGTTTTGTTTTGCTCCTTTTTCTATTTGTGTCAACTGTGAATTTTTGCAAATGGGTATTTTCAAAATTTGGGACACCCCAATTAGCGTAAGTTGTTAACAAAAATTAACTCGCTGTCAGTTTTGTGACGACCATTAAGCATAAATAAAATCTGTCTAAAAAATTAGTTTCCTCACATTCTGAATGTAGATTATTGCTTAAAGTTCATGTAATTAACTCAAAAACACTATTTATATAAAAACTTCATGCTTAATTTTATTATCGTCACAAAACTGACAGTGAGTTAATTTTTGTTAACAACTTACGCTAATTGGGGGTCCCAAATTCTGAAAATGCTCAAATAATTATTGTATTACCCCTGCAGAACTAAAAAATATGTATATCAAACATTTATTTATTAAAATTAAAATGTTCCTGTAATTCAAGAAACACATGAATAATAGTCTAGTAATATAAAATGTAAATTAAATTCTGTATAAGCTCAACTAAACTTACATTCACAGCGCTCTACGGTGCGTACCGCTGGATCCGTAGCAAATATACTCATATATCAGTCCGTACCTACTCGTTACATATTTACATACATATAATCACGCCTGTATCCCATAAAGGGGTAGGCAGAGCACATGAACTACTAAGTTTCAGTGCCACTCTTGGCAAAAAGGGGTTGAAAGAAATCCAAATTGTGACATTGCAGTGACAGGTTGCCAGCCTCTCGCCCACGCCACAATTTAATCCATATCCCACAGTTGAATTCTACGAAACCCACGGGAAGAAAGGGGGTGCTGAAATTCTTAACCTGTCACCATACTCGTTACATAAATGGGCCATTTTTTTCAAAGTTGTCCACCCCACTTTTTTTGCAACATGGGTATTTTTTACGCGATTCATACCTACTCAGAACCGAGAGCTCTTTCGATCCTGATAGGAGAAAAAAAAATGTCCCAAGATTTCCATACATTTTTTCCAACCTTCCATTCCGTTACCGCCATACAAAATGTATGAAAATGTGGTAACAGAATGGGAAAAAAACCTTGGGACACTTTTTTCTCCTATTAGGATTGAAAGAGCTCACGATTCTGAGTGGAAAACATATAAAAACTTCTAAATCTAAAAAAAAAGTGGGGTGGACAACTTTGAAAAAAATGGCCCAAATAGAAAACCGCCTGTTGTTGCGGTAGGTGGTTATTGTTAGGTCATGCCTATCGTACTCTATGGTCACTATGTAATTCTAAAAAATAAAAACAATAATATAAAAAGCAAGCAAAATAAAGTGCCACAGTATTCAATAAAAGACACGCCCGAACCTTACGTATGTTAATTTATGGTAAAACTTCCTAGGTGTCAATCAGTTTCATGTTTTACTTTCTGGCCATTAGGCACAAAATTACGTAAGTAATAAGACAACTTTATTGAAATTATGGTTTTCCTAGCATATCTCAAAGAGTAGGTATCTTATCTACCCATTTATTGATTAAGTAGAATATTTAACAGTCAAAAAGTAGACTGTGTACTCATAATTTTTATATTTCCTTCGTTATCATTTTACTGAAATTCTCCCCAGTCAAAAATACGAATCAAA
Source organism: Leguminivora glycinivorella (assembly GCF_023078275.1). Classification (NCBI taxonomy): domain Eukaryota; kingdom Metazoa; phylum Arthropoda; class Insecta; order Lepidoptera; family Tortricidae; genus Leguminivora; species Leguminivora glycinivorella. Next base: position 22,210,928 of record NC_062974.1, read on the forward strand.
TCCTGTTTATTACCATAACCTTAATACAAGCGTACATTTACAGGAAGAATATCATTTTCATCGAACAATTTTATTCTTGCCCTCATTTTTCCGGGAGATTGAAATAAAACTCAATTGTGCTCATGCGAAGTTGCTTAACTAGAAAACAAACAATGCCTGAAATTGGATTACTTGAAACTTTAGATGGATATTAAATGAAATCCCGAAGATTATTCAAAAGTGGGCAAAGTTCCCTTTGGGTTATTACATATTCGAACTTAAATTGCCAGTCGTTAACGAATTTGAACGCTCTAATGGGCAATTATTTCCAAAATTTTGGTGTTAACGAAATATTGGGTTGGCACAAAAGTAATGAGACACTTGGTTTACGTTTTATATTTTTTATTTGTATGTCTTTCCCATCACGGAACAATGGTGTTCCGGACCTTTGGGAGGCGTGCTTTATTTACATATTTTAATTTTTTCATTTGTTTTTTGCCCCCTTAAAAAAATGAAATCTTAATTATAGTTTAAATACCGTGTCAGTAAGCAAGTGGTTGCTTGAAGTGAAGTCACTTCATTATACTTCAGAGTAGCTATTATATTATAATTTTATTTAAAGGTCGGGTATAAAATATTAATGACCCCCTTCCTTGAGATTTGGGCGGCGGTTAAAAACTATTATAATGCTGATGGGCAGGTGAATGACGTCCATATCAGGTGAATGACCACCAAACTACAGGTGATCGACTACGGACGCAGGTTAGCGACGCTTGTCGTTAACTTGTCAAATGTGTCATACAAATTTGTACTAATTTGTCGTTAACCTGCTGCTGTTGTCGATAACCTGTGTATATTTATCCTTCACCTGATCATGATGTCGTTCACCTGAATTTTAATCGATCATAACTTCTAAAATAATTAATTGATATCGGTGCCTTTGACATTTTTGAAATGTTTGAGACGCATTCAAACGATCCCTACAAATCTTTTTAAAAAAATGCGACATTTAAAAAAAAGCAAATCTTTCACCTGTCGGTGCCAAAATTTTGAGAAATGGCCCTATACATTTCCTTTCTTAAGTTAATTGTTTTGGATAATATTCTAGTATGTTGTAGAACATTCTCGGTACTTCTAATGTGAGGGTATATAAAGCCGCCCTCGTGATTGGTTTAGTTAGATTGAAATAAAATGGACGAGCGACAAGTTCGAACACTTTATACGAGTACTTGTTAGGCCACAGTGCGCGGGCTGCGGCTGACAATATCAACACTGCATTGGGCGCTGGAAGTACAAGCCATGCCACGGTGTCCAGATGGTTTGACCGTTTTAAATCAGGAGACAGGAGCCTTGAAAGTCAGTCACGCTCAGGGCGACCACCTGCATTCAATGATGACGATTTACGCCGCGAACTACAGTCAAATCCTGATGCTACTACTCGTGAATTAGCGGAAGCACTTAACTGCAGTCACCACGCTGTGGAATACCATCTGCATGAGCTTGGGTATCGAAAAGTTTTGGCTCGATGGGTACCGCACATCCTTACCGACGCCAGTCGTGCAGTCCGTGTCGCCATCTGTCAATCACTTTTGCTGCGACCCCGACGTAAAGAGTTTTTGACTGATCTGGTTACGGGAGATGAATCATGGATTTATTATGAGAACGATACACGTCGTGCTTTTTGGCTGCCTCGAGAAGAAACGCCACCAACTCAACCGAAGCTGAGTCAAAAGAACCGCTTAAAAGTTTTGCTTTGTTGTTTCTGGGACTCGCAAGGCATGCTGTTTCATGAACTATTACACAATAAAACTGTAAACGCTAACAAATATTCAACACAGCTCACCGAACTATCTTCTGCTATCAAGAAAAAACGACGAAGACGAGCCACTGTAATTTTACTACATGATAACGCTCGACCTCATGTCGCATCTACCGTTCGCCAACAGCTGCAGAACTTGGGCTGGGAGACGATACCCCACCCACCTTATTCTCCAGACCTCGCACCATCAGACTTTCATTTGTTTAGAGCCCTGAAACGACATTTGCGGGGTAAACAATTCAATGATTTCCATGATGTACAGGTGGAGTTGAACAACTTTTTCGAGGCACAGCCATCAGAGTTCTGGGCGAAAGGTATCCAAACTTTGCCGGATCGTTGGCAAGAAGTCAAAGATGCTAATGGTGATTACATCATCGACTAAGCTTTTTGTATTGTAATAATAATAAAATAAGGAAGAGTTACTTTTAATTATAAAAATATAAGGATACTCATTATTATTATTATAATACTCATATTCTAGATTATGTTTTAATACTCATTATCATTACTTATTGATCCGATTGATCGCCCCTCGTAATGGTTCATCTGGCTTATGACAAGTGATCGACGTGTCGGTTTCCTGTCACTGAGTCGTTCACCTGGCTTTATCGCACAGGTGAAGGACACACACCACAGAAAAGCAACAATCCTTTGAGAAATGCAGCCTAAACCGATATGACAGTAATACTTTTCTCATTTAACGCACAAAACAGATATTGAAGGTGTAAAAACGTATTATTACGATTGGTAAATTTATCATTATTGTCATCACCCTGTCCCAAAATGTCGTTCACTTGCCTATTTTAGCCAGGTGAACGATGCACAGGTGACCGACAAAATGGCAGTTATTTCGTCAAAATTAAAAAAGTATTTGCCGAACGAACTAAATATTTAGGTGCCTAAAAATAAGCAACAAAATACGAAACATATGTTACAGTTAATGCATTATCTCAAACAATAACCAGTTTATGATTGACAGAATAACGACTACTTACCCGTTACAAACTCCCGTTCGAGGTAATTAAAAATTTCTATTTTCTAATCAAGGCGTAGTGAGCACGTGCCGTTGCTTGCAGGTGATGGCCGATACTGGCGGCTTCGATTCATGTGGGGTGGGGCGGCAGAGGTGGAGTAGGGATCGCACAGTACTTGCGAGTTTGTCTCGACAGGTCAACGACAAAAACGGCCGTGGACAAACTTTAAAGCCAAATAACTTGGAACATAAGAGTAATATTATTATCAGATACTCTAGTTTTAAAAGTTAAGGATATATGCAAATAAAATACAGCAATAAAAGTAAGTAAAGTTAATAATTTGTGTACTTTTAACAATTCGAAACATGAGTACTCCGCGTTGGGACACGGAAGGTGAACGACAAAACTTAGTTACAATTATTATTTATTTCATTAATATAAAATAAATCGATTTCAAAGCATCAGGCCTCTATGTAAAAACTGTCTTTTAATATGTATTGATAATTTATTTATGAAGATATTGTATACTAAAAAAAAAGTTCTAACATAAACGTAGTGACAGGTGGGGGTGGCAAAATTTTGAGAAATGACCTTAGAGTTTTGTAGAGTGTGTCATTACTTTTGTGCCAACCCAATATCTCTCACGGACGATAAAATCGTCCCTTAGAAATGATAAAACTAAAAGACTTTAATCAACTTTAAGTACTAGACGAAATAGGTATTCCTAAAATTCGGCTTTGATGTCTGTTTATTTTATGATATTTAAAGAAGAGAATAACCTGAAGCCATATTAAATTAGAGTTTTACACAAACGGTTATCAAAAATCCAAATTGACTTGACTTTTCGAGTTGGTAGCTTAATTTAACTTAAGGCTGCTTTCAAGAAAATCTTATTATGTTGATTCTTATAAGACTGGATTTTTGAAAACTGACTCACTAAATTATTTATGAATTTTTATCTGATGCACGTTTAGGAAAACTCGCGCATAGCGCTGAATTAGTCGATCTTATTTGTAAAATTTGGACAATTTTGAATACTGAAACTGGTAAATTTATAATACATATATCCTGTACAACAAACTTCTCAGACTACATTTTTATTAGAAGGTTTTGAAAAAGAGTAAACGAGGCTAAGACGAATTATTGTTTTTTCAGAAATTACCTAAAATTAAGTGACAATTTCTTTGAAAAGCTACATCACATAGAAGTTATTTTCGTACTAAATTAATCTGCAACGTTTACTAAAATTGCTCTTATGCCTTAGTGACTATAAATTTCTATTTTATATATACATACATACATACATACATACATACATACATACATACAATCACGCCTGTTTCCCATAAAGGGGTAAGCAGAGCACATGAAACTACTAAAGCTTCAGGGCCACTCTTGGCAAATAAGGGGTTAAAAGAAAACGAAACTGTGGCATTGTAGTGACAGGTTGCCAGCGTCTCGCCTACACCACAATTTAACGCATTCATTCTATTATATATTTTTGGCAATTTTTTGAAAACAAGCCTTCACCGTCACAATTATTACTACTTCTGGACATTTTCTCATATTTTATTAGACCAAGTAGAAAAAGTCCTGTTATATGTTATTTATTTGTAAACTACTCAAAAAACCCTTTAATTTGATACCACACACGGTATGATTAAGCGCTCGGTTGCGATTTCACTATTTTTCACATGAAAGCCCTCTTAAGTAGTTCAGCCGCCGTATCATGCTTCCAATTTTATCACCTATCTACATTTATGTGGATAAAGTATCCGTCACGCTTTGGCAAGTATGTCAGTGTGAAAGTGACAGATGTCTTATCCACGTGGATAACTGATAAAATTGGAAGCATAAGGTCTGATTTAGACGGCGTGCGAACTCGCTTGCGATTTTAGTTACTTTGCGGGCTGTTGAGGTTACATACAATTTTGCACACCCATCAAATACCGCAATGTAATAAAACTCGTATACGAGTTCTCGTACCGTCTAAATGGGCCCTAATACGCCGGCTGTAGTGATATAGCGACTGAAATTAACTTATTTAAAACCGTTTAGGCAGGTTTTATAAAGGATAAATAAACACTAAGATGGTTTAGATGGCACCACAGTTTTAATTTATACTCGGTAAGGTGGCGACCTGATTAGTATTTTACAATTTTAAAGAATATGGGTGAAATAGTCAACAAAGTTTCCAAAAGTTTTCATCTTGTCTGGAGAGATTTTTGATTTTATTTTATTTATATAGATGGCAGTAAATGTACTGTGACTACATTTTTTACATTAAACCTCTATAATACTCCATTATTCCGTATTATTGGTATTACATGTTAATACGTTGTATCAAGGAGTATATTTAAAACAAAACAAAAACAGTTTAATATCAATCAGACTCTATGTATAGAGGATTCAGAAAATAAAATGATATTATTTACGCTAGTTAAAGCAATGCAAAATAAAAACTTTGTACACAAATAATCGAGTCAAATTTATCCAAACCACTGAGCAAGATAACTCGAAATGAATCGAAATGGATAATAATTTATATGAAGTATTTAAACATATTGATACATTTTACATGTACTGAATACATTTCATTTCATGGATTACCTGAGTAGCAATTTCGGCGTATCTTCAATTACATATGAAATGTAATCATACCGAAATCGATGATCTTATTGGAATCGCTCAGGATTGATGTGGCTGTGATTTTAAACATGTTGTATGTATAATATTTACCTCAATAAAATGTAAATTATTAAAGATAATAAATTGAAATAGATATCATACACGAAAGAAAAAACGGCAAGGCCCATTGGTGGCCGAGCCACTAGACCATTTATTTATTTATTTGTTTATTTATTCAACCAACTTACATTTACAGCATAGTGCTAAACATGAAAGTTATAGGTCATAATATCACTAAATAAAATTAATTCAATACAATTCAAATTCATATTTAAAATTACAATCAAAATTAAAATAAATAGATTCAATGTTTTACTTGTCAACTTAACAATAATAATAGTTGCAGGTCTGAATAATCGCTGCACATTAACTCATAATCGTAACATTTAATTAGCACTGTATTGTGGTAGGCGTGTGGATCGATTCGAGATAACGAGAAGCTGTGGCCAGAAATCTCGACTCCGTGTGCGAAAACAGGTCTAATGTCGGATCATAGAGGAGAGTATTGTTGACGAGATTTAAGGCCACGTACACGGGAGAATTGCTCAAGTTGTTTTCGGCGTTGGCGACCTGGAATAGCGGCCGTTGGCGTGGACGGAGGGTACCTCTTATGTGTAGCGGTACTTTTAAACGATATATACTGTAACAACGAAGGATTATATATAGTGCCTCGTATCAGCCTGAAGAAATATTTGATTACCGCAATCCGTCTACGCATTTCAAGGCTTTGGTAAGATACCATTCCTAGCACAAACAGGGTCGGGTATAAGTAAGGGTAGAAACCATGAATTTTATAGTATAGGACAAATGACTTTTGAACTCTTTCGATTAATGTAACATGTTTTTGATAGTGTGGATTCCATACTATGCAGTTACTTTCTAGCACACTGCGGACATAGGCATTGTAAAGTAGCGAAATGACATTGTGACTATTGAAATGTTTTGACTGCCTTAAGACAAAACCAAGAGACTTACGCGCTTTGTTACAAATCTGTACAATGTTTTAATCGAATTTTAGCTGTGTATCAAAGCACGTGCCTAAGTCACGCATAGTTTGAATATTTTGCAGCACCTTGCCATTTAACGTGTATAACCGAGAGTCGGTTAATGATGTCTTTGAGTATGACATGCTTGCACATTTAGCAGTATTGAGGTGTAGACTATTATTTAAACCCCACCGATAAACGGCGTCAATGTCCGATTGCAGTTTGCTGGCATCAGAGTCAACCTGGATTGATTTAGCTAATTTGACATCATCAGCAAACATCAGAACAGTAGAGTACTTGACGACTTCGGGTAGGTCATTAATTGTGATTAAAAATAAGAGGGGGCCAAGGCTGCTGTCCTGCCCTATACCCGACGTCACTGGGTATTCCAAAGAATCAGCTTTATTATAGGTGACATACTGGGTACGGCCAGATAAGTAGTCAGCAAAGAATGCTAACAACATTCTCGAGAAACCTGCTTTCGCCATTTTTTGTAAAAGAATGTCACAGTTTATCCGGTCAAAGGCCTTTTGGAAGTCAAGGTAAACCACATCAACTTGCTTTCTATCTTCCATATTATGAGCTATCAATGTGACTAGATTTAGCAAATTAGATGTTGTGGACCTGTTAGGTAAGAATCCATGTTGGGCATCAGTGAACCAATCTCGCATCTGCTCATATATTTTTTTGTATACAACGGACTCAAAAACTTTTCCAAAGACAGATAAAACGGCGATTGGCCTATAGTTTTTGATATCATCCTTTGGGCCGCTTTTGTGAATTGGAAGTACTTTGGATTTTTTCCAAATTGTAGGAAAGTTATTGGTTTTAATTGATAAATTAAATATGTATAACAATGGGTTTATAAAAATTTCACAACAGTCACGTACCAAAAATTGTGGAATACGATCGGGACCCTGAGTATTCTTTGCAGATAATCGTTTTATAGCGCTACGTATGTCCTTATCAGATATATGTCCAATATTTATGTGTCGTGATGACGTTGTCCAGTGCCGCTGGGCATCTGATACGTCGAGCCGCGGCCCGATCGGTAAAAACACTTCACTAAAGTAACTTGCAAAATTTTCTGCTACCTTTGAGGAGGATATATTGCCAAAGGTCGACTATTCGTTATTCGCTCGGTTGCTTTTTATATAAGACCAAAAAGTGGCAACGTCACGTTTAATATTTAGTTGAATGCGTTCATTACATTTGTTAAAATCCTGATCTGAAGATTTTTTAACCTGTCGTCTATAATAGGTGAACAAGGCGTAATACAATTGGTTATTGGTCTCTTTATACCATTTGTGATATTGATTCTTTAGTCTATTTAATTTAATGGTTTCTGTTGACATCCACGATGGGTATTGAGTTCTGGGAGACCAGGGTGTTTTATATGGTACTGTTTGAGCAATGATGTTATTGATAGGACTATAGAAAGCATTAACAGCTTCATTAACATTGTTCTGTATATATATTTCATCCCAGCATGCTGTGGCTAGACCATCATATAGTTGAGGGAAGTCAGCCTTCGTGAAGTTCCTTTCAAGTTGGATACTATTTCCGGTACAATTAAAATCTGTGTTAGTAGCTGTTTGATTTATATCAACTTTGATACTAATATCCAAGGCAAAGTGGTGAACTTCATCCGATGACAACTGGCACTTGGAAACCGAAACTTCGTCCACAACATCGTTAACCAGAATCAAGTCCAGCAACCTATTTAATCCGTTCAATACAGTATTTTTTTGACTTAAGTTACATTCTGCAAGGAAACAACACGCCGGCGTGTGGTCTAGTGGTAAAGGCGTTAGCCGCGTAAGCTGAAGACCCGGGTTCGATTCCCGGCTCGGCCACCAGTGGGCCTTGCCGTTTTTCTTTCGTGTATGACATTTATTTCAATTTATAATTTATATATAGTAGTGTGACTACTAGAAAAAAGAACAAACCAAAAATATTCAATAGAATAATTTGATTTGTTCCCTAGTTGTATTAAAGATAATTTAAATTATCAAATGAAAGTGGTAGTTACAAAGAAGTTCCTTGCCAACTGGCTCGATGAAACACAAAATCGAGTGTCACACAAAATCAGTTATAATTATGGACAATCTCTGCAGTAGCTTAGGTGCTCGAATAAGTCATTTGAAAAGAAAAGAAAATACATATTATAGTCAAATTTATGTTAACAAAATTAACGGCGGTGAAAGAATAATTTAGTGATAAAATTAAGTATTTTTCTTAGACTTTATATTATGATATATTATGATATTATCTTTCCTCAATTGTGTCGCTGAACTACAAACTCGGGTACATAATATCCATTCTGCTGTAAGGTTGTTTATTTTTCAGATTATATATTTTTATACATAATCAACCTTAAAGCAGAATTGATTTACCCGAGTTTGAAGCTAAGCGGCACAATTCTGATACACGGAGCTTACAAGGTTATCCCAAAAACAAAACGTGTCCCTATAAAATCATATTTAGTTCAATAGATCGTATATAGGTCGACCCCTGTCTCTGCTGATGGATGGTGCGGTGGCGGCGATAGACACTCAATCCGGTTTAATTATTATGGAGATTTAGAATGCGCGTAGGCAGGTTGAGGTTAGCTGATTAATTTATTTGATGATGTGATGAGGAATTTGGTGAATTTGATGAGGTGCGGATTTGTTTAAAATAATAGCATTAGGGTGCTGCAGTTCGAGTGCAGGTTGAGTGAAATTACGAAAATGTAGATGCAGTTCAAGTCAGAAATATAGTAGAAGTTTTTTGCCGTAAAGAAAACAAGCCTTTTCGTCCCCAATGCGCGAACCAGATCGCAGTTTCAGGTTGGTCAATATGAACAAAATTAAGACCAATGACCTTATACTCATTGTACCTACAATGAAATTTTGTGTTTAATCTTGAAATTTGTCTCATCGGTTTGATGATGTTGTTTTAGATAGCTCTGTAGTTAGTGTTTGCCTGGTTCCTGAATAGGACAATGGTATCTAAATATTCCCTAATACGTATCTTAATAGAAATGTTTGTCCACAGTACATCGTACACCACAGCAGCCTACGGCAGCCACCAGAACGTACTGCTGCGATTGGACACCCTCGGCAGACCACCAAGCTCTACTGGTTCTTATGCTACTATAGCCAGCTTACATAAATTCCCGTTTGGTAAGTGTTTTATATTATAAATTAGAAAAATATTATTGTGGACTTTTAGAGCTCTTATTAGCAGCAGTAAATACACAACCAATCATATCAATTATAGCAATAGTTTATTGAAAAACAAATTCTGTATCTTCTTTAAGAAGTTAAAAGGTCAAGACTAAAAATTATTCAGTTGAAGCTTCATCGAAATCCTAGAATCCTTAAAATTCTTCACTAGAAAAAGACAGTAAAAATTTTATGGTGGACTATTTTGAGACATCCTTAAGTTTTATCAGCTTCAATTTCAAATCCAAATAATTCATAAAATAAAACTATGAAAACGGATTATATCACGTATAATGAATTTATAAGACATCCCGAAGTTTCGAACTTCGACCTTTCGAACAGTTTTATTTCATGAGTACCTATCGCGCTAACCGAAGACAATAATATTATTCAATAAAATTAATCTACCCCGTAGTAATATGAAGCTTTAATTAATTAATCAGGCAGCAGAAGATCCCCCTCGCCATACGCCACGACCCACATCGGCGAACACGTGTACGCGAAGCCAGAGTCCCGAGTGTCTTACTACGCAGCCTCAAATCTCACGCACGTCTCGCAGGTGATTTCATTATTAGTTTTCGAGTTATACCCACTTTGCATTTAATAGGTTGAAGTAGGGCAGAGTTGTGACAGCTCGGATGGAAAATTGTCTTCATCGTATTTCACTAGATAGTCATTTGGGATGTGTGTTTTCAAACGACAATCATAACCTGCAAGGTGGGTAACGTGGGTTACAACACAAATTTTACAAAGCAATAAAATTACGTGTAAAAAAATAGTGCGTGGAAGAAGTGAAACTTCGTAATGTGTTGTTTTTTCAAAATTTAAGTGGGCAACACTGAGCGTGTCAGTTGTAACTGTTGGAAGTCGCATTACAATTTTCACTTCAGAAAAAAGAAAACGTTAAGTATGTACCGTAAAAAAACAGGAATTGTATTGTTTTCACGGAATCATCCATCACATAATTCGTATTGATTATAAAAAGCAGGAAATTTAATGTTTAGAGTACACAGAGAGTATCTATAGAGTTCGTGTCCATCACAGACATTTTGCCTTTAAATTTAAATCTTATTTGCTCCTTAATGTCCCTGAAGAAACTCTTATTATTTACACGATTTCAAAGATCATCTCAAAGTAAAAGCTATTACTTACACCTTTAACAAATTAAACAACTCAAGTGTCAGAAAGTGTGAGCTCTTTATCTTGCATAACCTTAAACACGGCCTTGTCAGGGTTCCTGAAGTGAGGTCACGGGAGCTCCTGAGAATAAGCTTATTAACGTTGAAGGATCTTCCGCTCCGCTTAACCTGTCAACAATGTATCTTCGAAATCGTTTGATGAATTCATAATTTGTGTATCGTATAGTGTTGGTTTATTATGGGGTACAGTACAGTACAGAGTAACTTGATGTATTTTCTTGTTAGTTATTAGTTTAGGTTAGGTCAGCAATTTAGTGAGTAAACTAGAGTTAAAGAGTCCCACATAACCACTCGTATGCGTGATAGCATTTTTGCAACATCTCTATAGGAAATCAAACTTCAGACGAAGAGTAAAATTTTCAAAGGCTTTGCTACCCTAAAGTACGCTAAACTTCATTGTTTACGTTACTGTGATAGTAGATGCCTAGAAAATTACATCCGAATTAGACTTTTAATACAATCTGAACTTTCTGTGGAAAGCTAAATTCCATTAATTGAACAGACAACTTTTTGAGCATAGCTGTTCATCACTAGACTACGTGAGTGTATACTTATTTAAAATGAAACTAAGGTGAGCAAGTAAAACAAGTAGCATCCTTGTTCATAAAACAAGGAAACTTCACAAAATGTCCACACTTTTCCTATTGCTGCTCACCTACTCGTGTAAAAACTTCACCTACTCGCAAAAACTGTCGCTGTGAACTTGCAGTAAATTGTCCAACTTTTCTATTCCATTCAAATAAAACTCCTTCACCTCATTAAGAATCCAATTTAAGACAAGTTATCCTGTCTGCAGGTAATACAAACGTAATACAATTACCAATGTTCACGGAATTGAAGGGAACTTCGGCTAGAAGCGGCAAAGTTGCCCACTGTCGTTTGATGTGCAGAAGCTGAGTTGAAGTATTGTTTTAATCAAAACTTATCTTGTGTAGTGAAGTTGAATTGATTGTCTTAAGTTGTAAACAGGTGTACAAAAGCCGAAATTATTGTTTGTAAGTTTCTTAACTAATCAATGTTCAGAGTTCGTGTTCATGTTGTGTTCTCGATCCTTAATTACTAGTTTTAGCGTGAAATCTCCTTTGATGTCTCTAAACACCTAAGCTTTAGTATTTGGAGTATTTGGAACAAGCAAATAAATACTGTATAGTTTTACCATTTAAATTATTTTATTTATTTTCCATATCAATATCAATATATTGTGCTTCGGACTCCTTTAAATTTTTTATACTGGATTTCAAAATGAATAGAGTATCGGTCCATCTATTTTAGTGTTACACGACTAAAATTATCTGTATAAAAGGTAATATTTCAGAAAGATACAACAAATACATAATTTCTAGAAACTTATAAAACATGATTCCGGATACTTTTGCTTGTCAGTGTTTATCTTGACCTATTTCAAGATTAAATAACTATATTTGAAGAATTCATTTTGTCTATTGCCTTAAATCCTGATTATTCGGTTCTGTTTCTCTATGCCACTAGCCACTTCCAGCATTGTCAGCGTGTCATTATTAGGCCCTACCCAGTTTTTAATTTGCGATCCCCTTTTGTCCGTAAATTCTCGCGCCGCTGGATATCTCCAGGAAACATGAATTAGTGCTCTTTAGCGGGGGAGGGTTAACGAATCCGGAATGCAAATAGGGGGTATCAACAATGCACAAAGATGCTCGGAGCTGTTGGTTTGGAGTCGAACTTAATGAATTTGCTCGGATAGTGTCTTTGAGACGCTGAGATTAATTGCAGTTTGCAGTTGTCCGGCTGCTGAGGAAAATTGCTGTTATACTTTGTTAATTAGTCTCGCTGTTATTTGATTGAGTTCTTTAAAATGAAGTTAACAGAAAACGTTGAACACTTAATTACCATTTCCTTCAAATCTCCTATGTTTAATGAAATATAAACATTAGCTGCAGGTGAAAATGCTTTGCTAGTGCAAAGCCTACGTTTTTCTCCTTTATAATAATATATTTTATTAACACATTTTCCATTGACATCAGTAGCTGCCCTATAAATATTATTCAACTTCTATTGTGTTTAAAAAATTGCATAGGTATTTTGATCAATTATGTGATCCAACCGTACGAATTTGTACGCAAAGAGGATTTTTATTTGTGAGGTCTATCTTACACTTACTGAAATAAAGCCTGCCTTTCCATTTTTTTAAGCAAAGCAAATTCGCCCATACACGTTAAATGAAAATCTATCAACATGTAAAACACAGCAGGCTAGAGCTATGATGGGTCGCAAGACCTTTTCCAATCTAGCAGTAAACTCGATTAGTGATAGCTTCGCTCGGCGCTCAATGAAATTATATGCCCGAGCACCTGCCAACTGGGTTCAACTTCGGAGCCGTGTATAGATTTATATCTCAGGTATAATGGGAGTAGATTAAAAACCGATAGAACCGTAGTAAAGATGCAATATGTTTATGTTTTACAAATTTTACATCAGAATTTGTCTTCGCAAATACATACATATAGGTACTTACTGACTCAATCGAGTTCTGACTTAGAAACTGGGTATAGATTTATATGTGCACAAGTATAATGGGGAAGCAGTATGGTGTTTTAAGTTGCAAATGTTGCAATAAGTTGCTTTAACTATTAGGTATAATGCATTTACCTGTAAATAAACTTAAATCTTTTAAATTGTGTTCGCTAACAAGCATTTGTTACTCAAAATCAGCAATCTCTGTTTTTAACGTTACGTTTCTATTCGTGTTATTAGTGATGTTTTAAATTTTCAAAAGAAGCCAACTTATTTATTTTGTCTAAAAAAAATCGACAGGATTTAAAAACAAGGAGTTTGAAAAGCTAGGATATTTCAAATAATGCTAAATTTAAACAATAATATCTCTTGGATTTTGGACTTGCATTTCGATACTCATCAAATAAAAACATACTCGTATTACTGCTGTCAAGTACCTTAGTTCAAAACAATTGCTATAATAAAGTACCCGATTTCAGAACACAATAACGAAGGATCGCATCACAGACCCAGCAGAGCAGCTTCGCATTCTGACAACTCCTCGATCCAACATTCGTCTTGAGATCCTGGTGCAGGAGGGGACGTTCGGACGAGTCTACAAGGGGGTGTACAAACGAGGAGACACGTATGAAGAGGTCTTGGTTAAAACGGTGACAGGTGAGTATGTAAAGTTATCTAAGGTTTGATTTGGTGTTATTGACACTAATGCTGACCTGAAAAGAAAACCCAAAAAAGTGGTTATTGTATAGTCTCTTTTATGTTTCTGAAGTAAGTTACTGATTTATATAACATTTGCTATCGCTTACTAAGCTTCATTTTCTTAATATTTTGTTAGTTCTTGTTTTGTCCCTAAAATCTTAAACCTGATCACTGAGCAGCTGACTGACATAAGAAACAGAATAACTGAACCCTACACAACAAGATATTTATCTTTCTTTCTTCAAACAGTTTTTTTTTGTTCAGAAGCAGCATCAGCCATGCAAGCAGCCCTGCTTGTCGCTGAAGGCTTAAGGCTGTGTGGTCTTGTCCACAATAACGTGCTAGCACCAATGGCAGCCTGTGCTGAAGAAGCAAGGAAACCACTTCTAGTATATTGCTGCGCTTCTCACTCTTCTAATCTTAAAAGGTAACTAGCTTTGTTAAGAGCTACTTCTATTTCTGTTGTTACTTCTTTTTCATCAACATCTTTGTCAGTGTAGTCGTCAATTTTAAAATTTATTAAAGCTACTATTATAATATTTGCTACAGCTTCATCCAACAATTCTGCTTCTGAGGTTTCTTCAAATTTATCCAGCTTAACTTTAAATTTTGAATTCTAGAAATGTCTAAGATTCTCTTTGTGTTATTCATTTAATTTCGTTTGGTCTTCTCATTATATTTAACTACATAAATATTCACTCCTTTTAACGATTTCTACCAGGTTCCTAACATCATGTCGCCTGGGCCACCAAACAGCACCAGCGACGAGGGAGCTAGTGGAGCTCGGTGCACAAGTTGCTTGCGGCTTGTCTTACTTACACGTCCAACGTTTTATACACGCTGACGTCGCTGCGAGGAACTGCGTGTGAGTTGATTTCTATTGGTGATTCGACTGAAACAAATTAAAATTAGTCTATAAAAATTTGACAGTATTACCTACAAAATTTTTGACATAATTATAAATTTAAAACTTCCCGCATAGTGCCGGTTGTACCAACTGACCACTCAATTAATTTATTTATGCTGGTCAGTGATTGAATGAATGATTGCCCTTTGTTGAACTTAAATGCGTCACAGCCTTTAATTTACGTTACAGTAGTTTATAAGAATATGTTTGAAATTAAGTTTATCTGTTGCTTGAAATTAAATAAAGCTGACATCAACATTTTTGCATCTAGAAATTACGTAATGTTCATTATGCCACTACTTTAAAAATATTTTTTTAATAACTTTCTTCCCTTAGTAGTCGTAGGCATTATTTAGATGCAATGTTTTTATTTAAAATTCTTAAAGGCGTGATGAAGTGTCCGAACCTTTTAGACTTAATTACTTTCAGTTGTCCGCGACACCCCCTACGTCCTAGATCTCTATTTCATATTAGTTTTGCTCGTAAAAATTACTCAAAGCACACTTTTTTCAGACGAGTCCCTAGTTATTATAATAAGTATCTATTTGACATTGATCCTTTTAACACTTCTTTGTGTAGTTTGAAAATTTTACTCAAGCGAAAAGTGTTTTAGATTTAGATTTAAAAACACTAGTATTACAAATAAAATACCTAAGTGTACATTTTTGTTCGGTTTAATATGAGTAACTAATATTTACCTCCTCTAATTAAATTAATTATAATTGTATCCGATCGTAGTAAAGAAAATGTATTTAGTATTTAGTCTAATGACTGTAAAATTTCTTAAGTATTACCTACTGTTCATGATTTATTTTGCTTACCTATTAGCTTACATACCTAATTTTGTTAGTATGTTAACAATCTTTATATTCAGTAATGAACCTCCGGGTCTTTTTTTATCCAAATTACTTAGTACCTACATTGTAGTACACCAACTCATTTTGTTTATGTGACTGTTTGTGTTCTAAATAAAAAAATAAAAAAACTTTCTATTATTAGTAAGTCATTTCAATAATGCCTATTTATTTCCTAATAACATTGTTTTATACTTGACATATGCTATTGCAATTGCAAAATAATTTAATTGACCTTAAGTATGTCAAATTTACATTTTAGGGTGGATGAGAAATTGAGACTGAAAGTCACCGATAATGGTCTATCCAGAGATCTATTCCCTGATGACTACCACTGTCTTGGTGATAACGAGAACAGGCCAGTGAAATGGATGGCACCAGAATCTCTTCTGCAGAATCAGTACACAACTGCTTCTGATGTGGTAAGATAATTGTATTATAAACCACTACAATCTTATTAGGTAACCTGTATTAAGTATGAATGTTAAAACTTACACCTAGCCGAATATAGTTATACTCGTAGTTATTTGTCACTTTTGATATTTGATATTTTATTTTTTATTTTTCTCTGTATACTTAATTTTACTATTGACATCGGATGATTTAGATTTTAGACTATTATAATTTATTATTATTTTGATATTGTGTAGCGACGATCTTTTTGTAAATGGATTTTATTTTATTCTGACATGTAAAATTCAATGTACATTTTCAATGAGAAATAAATAAATCTAATCTAATCTAATCTACAACTTAAAAGTTCAAAATGTCACCAAAGAACAAGGTTTTAATGTTAAAAAATAGAAAAAGTCGGCGTAGGTACTGTGAGAAGTTGAGAAGAAAAGGGGGGAAAGGGAGAGAAAGTTAGTTCTACACTTCTAAATAAATAAAAGCTATGAAGAATCAGGTAAGTTTTTGTATGTGCTAATTTATATTTTGTTGTCAGTGGGCGTTAGGGATAACGCTATGGGAGCTGGCGACACTTGGGGCTTCTCCGTTAGCTGAATTGGATGCTGCTGATGTTGGAGCATTCCTCAGTGGAGGCTATCGTCCATCTCAGCCACATAACTGTCCGGATGAACTGTAAGTACTTGAATAACAGTCATATAAGTAAAATATCAGTTCTTACCAAAAAGTTCAAAATTGTTAAGAAACAGATAATCATTTCATTCATATCCTTATCTCCTACTTAATTTGTCTTGAGAATGTAGGTAATTTTTAGGATGTAACTGATGATTTTTGAAATCAGGTATGGCCTAATGTCCTGGTGTTGGACAACTTCTGCAGCAGCACGACCGACCGCACCTCAGCTTTTGGCGGCCCTTCATGACTTCAGACAAGCACTTAGCACGTATATCTAAATTGTGTTGATTCAGGACCTTTCTTACCAATTTTTAGTTTGATCATGTCACAACTTTACTAAGTTACAAATTGCAATTCCTATTTTAGAATATGCTTTGAAAGTTTTCCTTTACCCGAAACTTTTGGAATTTCAAAGTCAATTGAAATAACCACTCGGCACTATTTTTCGTATACTTACTAAACCCAAAGTGCCTGCCAAAGAATCATAAAACCGACTAAGTAGATGGAACATAAAATAAAACGTTAGGTAAAACCAAAGATGTAATGTCGAATGGCGTAGCGCTTGAATTGATGTAGGATAAAGTAAGGAAATGCAAAACGGTGATATATTTTTAATTAAATCATAAGACCTATTATGAGTATACTTTAATACCTACTTAATTATTTTTCTTGAAATGAAGCTAGTTAGACTGTAGTCGTAGTAAGAAACATTGCAGCAGCAGCAGCCTATATAATCAAAGCAATTAAATGTCCCCAAAGACGGTTACCAAAAATAAGGCATAAT
This sequence comes from Leguminivora glycinivorella, assembly GCF_023078275.1. Classification (NCBI taxonomy): domain Eukaryota; kingdom Metazoa; phylum Arthropoda; class Insecta; order Lepidoptera; family Tortricidae; genus Leguminivora; species Leguminivora glycinivorella. The sequence goes on from NC_062974.1 coordinate 22,228,599, forward strand.
TTTAAGATAACGTATTATATTTATTACTAGATAAAGAAATATAAAATAATTAAGTTATAATTATTATCTGAGTTAGGTTGGACGAATGTGTAGGATAAATTTGGTCAAGTAACATTAATGACTTTTTCTTATGTTTCGACTAACTATTCCTCTCAGTTTTATAATACCAGTGTTAAACTCAATGCTCAAAATAGGCGATTTGTTTTGTAAACATCCTGCAATTAGTTATTTTGTTATTGTTAATTTGTTATACATGATAATTTTACACTTGTTTAATGATTGCATATTTTTACACGTTTGCAAAATTTGGACCAATATCGCCCAACCTCTTGTGTACATACGGAATCGATGCAAAAGGAATTTAATTTTGATAAATGGAGCCGATGGCTTTGATTAATTTAAATGCGATATTAATCGTTTAGATAATAATTATTAGATTAGAGTTCCTGAGGACATAAAAGTCCGTCCAGGCACAAAAAGGATACAACACCAAAGCAGTAGTTAGTCGTGATATGGTTGACGGAATGGTTTCGAAGAATCTAAAAAAGTAGACAAACAGCGAGAACAAAAAGAGTGTGTCATTGATGTAACAAATATTAGGGAGTACTAATTGGTGAAATGATTCCTCAAAACCATTGATCGTGCAACATTCATGATAAGAAGATGTCTATTAAACCACAATTACTCATAGAAAATATATAAATGTACTATTCAATATTTACTAGTAATTAAAAATGGAAACCTACAATATTCAGATAATTATACAAATTGTGTAAATATATGTCAGAATTCTGAAACCATCGTAATAGTAAATAGTACTTAAATTGAGGCTAGAAATAAAGTTTATTAACAATTTCAAATCGGTGTCGTCATTCATGGTTAAAATACGTGTATTACAAAGTGAGATTTAACTATAGATAGATTAACCAATTAATTTTCCGTAGCATTGTCTTGTTTGTTGTTGGTCAATTCTGTTTTCTTTATCAGTTTACTAACTTACGACTTTTATATTTTCTACACTATGATTGTTGACTATGTTATCAGTATTTAAGCTACCTCAACCATAGCTTGCTTGCTGTTTCTTCTTAAGACCCTATATGCTTGTTACTTAACATTTTAACTGCTATCTTTATTGTGGTCCTTCGGTCTCAAAACTGGTGCAAAAATTTCATGCAGATTTCAATCAAAAATCTTTTAACCTTAATCATCTTTTCGTATACTTTGAGAAAATTTTATCTACTATGTCCAATGTCCTTGACATAATTATATATGTATATGCTATGAATACTTGTATCTAAACATGTTATGGATCAAACAGGGTCTTTAACTCTTAGGCATTATACGTGTTTCTTAATTTTAATGTGTTGCGCTTTCTACTAATAATTCTTAGCTTGATGTTAACTTTTCTATCGTAAAATCGGTGTTCTTGTAAGATTCTAGGAGTAAGCAGCACCCTAAATAAAATATTAGAATATAATGATTGCGCGATCGGTATTGAATAACATGCGAATATAAGCTGATATTACTGATCTTTATTGACAGGAGACAGCAAAATAATAACTGTGACTTAGATAGATTTCCCCTTAAAATCAACCAATGAAATTTTGAATCAAAAATCTTTTTAGTCTAAAACTTGTATGGCTAGGTACTCTTCAAATTTTTGACACTATCTGAAACCTTTCGCGGCGAATGATCGTCTCTGTGACAGTTCCTCGAATTGTAAAAATGTTTTTACCAAATTTCTAAAGTTTAAAAATTACATCCATCCATCTATTCTTGCGTTATCGCGACTCATGGGAGCCTGGGATCTGCTAAAAAATCCATAATAATATGAAAATTATTGTTAGTGTAGGTACATTTTTATACGTAAGTAACTCTTTTTCCATATAAAAGGACTGTCAAAGGGACTATTATTGGATGCACCAGATAATATATGGTTCGATCTACCTACTTGTAAATTGTATAGATAATAAATTGCGTCATTTCGTATAATGACTGAGTGCCAGATGAATGTGATTGTATGTTACATGTTGAACTGTATTTAAATTATAATATAAGTAACTGTTTATAGTGGTAAATGGATGTATTGTAATCAATATGGCTTCAATGGCGAATGAAACGAAATAAAGGTTATTTTGTATTATAGAATTGTCGTTTTATTTCAAACAATTCTTCATAAATATCAGTCGTCAAAATATTGACTAAACTATAGAATTATAGCTAGCAAAAACTAAAAGGTGAACAAAGATCAGTAGCGTATTCAAACGTAAGGAAACGTATATAATAGAAAAAGTATAAAATTGCTACGTACGTATGAAATTCAAACAAACACGGAGTGGAGCTTCAAATGAGTTATATAAAATCATAGTCTGTTTTATTTTTGGTTATTTATTAAGATTCTGAAGTAAAAATCGCAAAAATCAGGACCCCTGTACTTTCATCATATCCATTCATAATATGGCCGTAGGTCACAGCCATTTTACACGAAAATAGATATAGGGTGGGAGTATTCCGACAGTAGTCGCTTCTGTTACTTAAACTTTTAAGCAAAATTTCCTGTATTATAGTTAGATTAGAAATAAATCGGACGTACTTCTGTCTAATAAACACCGTCAAAAATCGATTTCTAGGAAACGATTTTACTACCCAACAAAATTCCGTCCAAAATCGGTTTGGTCTATTTTACTACCAAAAAAAATTCAACCCAATATTTCTAGAAACACCAGCCACCAAAACGCTGTAAAGCGTAAACAGCCAGTATCAAACTTCCCGGCCTGTACATAAATCAGTGCACTTAATGGCCGGCGCTCCTCTGTGACCGTTTATTTACTATCAGATTACAGTGTTGTGTGACCAACTTTCAGTTGTTTTTATCAAAACGCTGGTTGCCTTTGTGGTGTTTTAATGTCGTGCTTTGAGGTAAACACGAATGCAAAAGGCTTTGTGAATATTTTATACTGAGAATAAAAATAGGCTAGTTTCCTATACTTAAAATAAACTATTTTTCCCCTCACTAGCTCGGAAACACGTGTTTTGTCCTTTAATACCAGCGGGTAAAAACGCATTTTATCCACTAGTGGGTAAAGTAATTTGACCTTGAATAAAGTCAAAATAACTGCTTTAAAATTGATAAAAGTAGGTTAATCTAGTAATAAAGATGATTTACCACCTGTGGAACTACTGGAAGCAGTGATAAACACATTTTTTGCGTTGTAGTTTCCTCGCTATAGTGAGGGGAAAAGTTTTGTGTTACACTCGGGTGCAAATGTATTTTACTTCTCGTGTGTTAAAAAACTCGCAAGTTCAGGATTCTATTCTCGAACCACTCGCTTCGCTCGTGGTTCAACTATAGAATCCTTTCACTTGCTCGTTTTTCAAATTCCACACTCGGCGTTAAAATACAACTTTGCCCCCTTGTATAACAAATAACTATTATGCAGCGCACGTAATAAAGCACCACCGAATTAGAAGAAAAATATGGACAGTAGTTATGTTTAAACATAATTTCTATTTAATAAGTCAAAGAGAAAGATATAAAGTAAATGAATTGACCGTGACGTCACTCCTCAGTATTTCATAGCAATTCCATATTAGCAAATCGTTTTGACAGTTCATAAAAAGAAGCTGATTTGACTACTAGGAAACTAGCCTATTGCTTTAGAAATTATCTGATAGGTACCTTTTCATCAATGTCACCATTGTCATGATTTATACCACCAATCCCATTATAAGAATCATTTTTTTAAATCCTTTATGAATAATGATTTGTCATCAGCTATTTATTTATTATAAAACTACAGTGTTGTGTGTCCAACTTTTTTGCTTTGAGGTATGAATACAGAAGGCATTGTGAGGATTTTATACTGAAAATGGAGCCCAGAAAATTAACATTATGCCTTATCGAATTGTCAATATTATCATTCATCAATCTCTTTATAAGAATATTCTTCTTCTATTTAACCCTTCATTAGTACTGCTGGGCAACCCAAATAATATGTGCTGATGATGAGTCACCAGTGCATATTTTTTATCGGTCTTGGAACCTTTTTAGGGTTCCGTAGTCAACTAGGAACCCTTATAGTTTCGCCATGTCTGTCTGTCCGTCCGTCCGTCCGTCCGCGGATAATCTCAGTAACCGTTAGCACTAGAAAGCTGAAATTTGGTACCAATATGTATGTCAATCACGCCGACAAAGTGGTAAAATAAAAAGTGGAAAAAATGTTTTGTTAGGGTACCCCCCCTACATGTAAAGTGGGGACTGTTTTTTTTGTTTCATTCCAACCCCAACGTGTGATATATTGTTGGATAGGTATTTAAAAATGAATAAGGGTGTACTAAAATGTTTTTTTGATAATATTAATATTTTCGGAAATAATCGCTCCTAAAGAAAGAAAAGTGTGTCCCCCCCCCCTCTAACTTTTGAACCAAATGTTTAAAAAATATGAAAAAAAATCACAAAAGTAGAACATTATAAAGATTTTCTAGGAAAATTGTTTTGAACTTGATAGGTTCAGTAGTTTTTGAGAAAAATACGGAAAACTACGGAACCCTACACTGAGCGTGGCCAGACACGCTCTTGGCCGGTTTTATCCAGTTATAATCTCCCACCCTGGCAATATCATCAGCCCGTCTCTGCACTCCATAATTTCAAATTCCTAATCTAATCGCAAAACAAAGGAGTAACAAGTCCTTATCGTTAATATGTTATATGAAAGATGCATATGACACATCAACGAAAACATGTTGGTACTTTCAAAACAAATAAAAAAATAGTGCTTATTATACATACATACAACATACATACAATCACGCCTGTATCCCATAAAGGGGTAGGCAGAACACATGAAACCACTAAAGCTTCAGTGCCACTCTTGGCAAATAAGGGGTTGAAAGAAAACGAAACTGTGACATTGCAGTGACAGGTTGCCAGCCTCTCGCCTACGCCACAATTTAACCCATATCCCATAGTCGCCTTCTACGACACCCACGGGAAGAAAGAGGGTGGTGAAATTCTTAACCTGTCACCACACAGGTACTTATTATTTAATCAAATATTGAGCATGTGGAGGACCGCTTTCCTAAATTATCATTCAAAATATATTCTTCCTTTAGTAACCAAAGCTAGAGCTACACATACATAAAACATGCCGGGCACCTTCGACGTGTGAAATATTTAGCACCAGGATAGACAAAACATTGTATGCTAGGTGCGAGGCGTGTTAAATATTTGACAAGTATGTGCATTGCGCTCGTGCTGGTTCCCACGGTTTACTTTTATTTCGTGGTTTGGTTATTTATAAATGTAATCCTTTGAGAGTTGGGAGGAATCCGTTGACCTACCTAAAAAAGGGCAAAGGATGACTAAAGTTAGACCTGCTGGCCTAGCCGAAGTGACAATCTTTGACGCCAGACGCCGATCGAAATGAAGTCTGGCTTTGTCACGTCAATACGGAGAGAGCGATATTATCATAACGGCCCAGCCACGACATTGGTCTAAGCGCGGCAGCGGTGAGCGGCAGCCATACGTGCGAATGAAAAGTTCCATCGCTGTGTCTCGCTCCAATGTATGGCCGCCGCTCACCGCTGTCGCGCTTAGACCAATGTCGTGGCTGAGCCGTAAGCGTTTGTGCATTTGGCTACTCCTATATGTACTCGGATCGGGTCCGGGCCGCAGTTTCTGAAAAAAAAAAACGTGAGTCAAGAGTACGCGCGTAGAGTAGATATTTTTGGGAGTACCTAAGAATTTTTTTAACACTACTTAATTTTATAATTTTGTGATATTTTGAATTTTGTGTTTAAGTGTGATGCTATGAGACAAATAAGTATAAAATTTATTTAAATATCAAGGCCATACATAATATACATTAGAATCGTGAATGAAGTAAAACCGTTACTTAAGCTATAGATTACACTATACTGAAAGTTATCTAACATCTAAAAAGAAAACTCCCACGGCATGTCCATAAAACTATCTACCGGAACAGCAGAATTCCGGAAGCTAATAACAATGTGTTCTAACGATGAAACAATGTACATTATTCCCGAGGTGCTCTATACTATAAACTGCAACTGGAGGTGAATTTGTTGATAGGAAAACTATGCAAGTACAGGTTATCCAGCCACCTAATAGTACATTGGCAACAAGGGGAGGAAGTTGAATATTACTAACGAGTGTTAGTTAAATCGCGACGGCTTGCCGGAGCGCTTTAAAGACTCGAGTTAGTAATATTCATACTCCCCGAGTTACACACAATGTTTTTCATCACACTCGCAATGTAAAAAATATGTAAATAGATGCAAAAAAGTTAAGTACAGTACAAGAAATTTCATTATTCCCTTGGGAGAACGATTTTTCTATAACTCACGCTCCGCCTGCGTGCAATAGCACATTTAAAGTGCGGGTGTGATGAAAAATTCATTATCAGAAACTAATATTAAAGAGTTTGCAATTGTCTCATATAGTTAGCAATCTATCAGTGTTGATATGAATTGAACTTACATTTTAAGTAGAAGATGAATACAATCATAAGAAAGTAACCATGATATTGAAAATAACTTATTAACTTGAATCTAAAATAGACCCTTGATAGTCGTCTTGATACATTGTCCCTAGAATGCTAACGCCATTTACTCGCTGTACCGCAATCGCTGTTCGTTCAAGTCGCCAGCACTTATGAAACCAGTGTGCGTAGCCGAATGCACAAACGCTCACGAAACGCTCACGATAATATCTCTGTCGTAGCTATCTATCTCTATCACTCTTTCGTATTGGTGCGACAGAGCCAGACTAACTTTCTGCGGCGTTTCAATTTCGTTTCGCGTCGCAGCAATGCCATTCGGCTACGGGGCCAGTTACGTCAAGGGTGAATCCACGTAAAAGTAACGTGAGTCACGACTTCATTGAGTGCTTCATTTGAACTACAGCTGCAAATTAAAGGATCTATGTATATATTGGGAAAGTAACACTTATTTAGATATATATAATCACTTGAATTTGCATCGTGAAATTCGTGAATAAATGGAACGCCATAAAATCGTGACTCACGTTACTCTTGCCGCGGATTGACCCTCAACTAGACGCTTCACATCAATTTCTGTAAGAAACTGGGACCACGTGGACCAAGAATTTCAGCGCCGAATGTTACAAAATGGTACTGGCTTACAAAACTCTTGTATTTATTACTATGTAAAACGTTGCGTTCAAAAGTTCGGCCTTCGCTCCGCCTTCTTTTATAATAGTCGTTTAGAAGTGGGATGGTGCCAAAATAAGTTTAGAACTATATTTATTCATATAACAGTAGTACATAATAATAAAAACAATAAAATAGGTCCTTAAATAAAACTACAAACTAAAACTAAAATCTAAACTTTAAACACACTAAAACTAAAATATAAACTATAAATAAAAGATTTGATTTAGAATATATAAATGTACTAGCTTTTGTCCGCGGCTTCGCTCGCGTTAGAAAGAGACAATAAGTAGCCTATGTCACTCTCCATCCCTTCAACTATGTCCACTTAAAAAATCACATCAATTCGTCGCTCCGTTTTGCCGTGAAAGACGGACAAACAAACAGACACACACACACTTTCCCATTTATAATATTGGTATGGATTAATACGAGTATGGAAATATTTGTTGGGCTGACAGAATAACGTCTGTGGCAAAGACCATATTGCAAGCCGAGGATACGACGAAGAAGAAAAAGAAACAAGAATGTAAGTACCGCGGTGGTTTTTAAACGCGGGGGCGACTTTGAAAATTTAGTTTTAGAGTATACTGTAACTTAATTCGAGATTTTCTATGGTAAATTGACAGGAATATCTATTGATCTAACTAACGAAGAAATTTAGTAAATAATGAATAATGTTCATTTTAAGGCCGTTGAAATACCATCAAAGTGATCCCAAATTCTCCTAAAGCCACCCCGGTTGACCGTATCTACTATGAAATCTTGGGGGTTTGTCTGGGAAATATGTGTATTTTAAGCTTATAATAAAGTTACTGCGGCACACGCTGGCAATATTTTCTACATCCGTATACTCATTTTATTTAACTTTATCCGCTGTAATTTTCTCTTTCCAACCGCATAGCTCATAAAAGCAAAGTCAGCGGCGCAGTAAACACTAGTTTATAGTGCAACTGCAGAGATGTCGCCACCGGTTACGGCCGCGGTTAAGTTGCACATTTCAGCACCTTTATTGCTTTTGCAACTTGAGGATTTCATGGGAAACTGGGAAAAGCAGGAAGAAAAGGTCTTGCTAAAGTTAATTTATTGTACGTTTTACACTCAAAATTATACACTTTATAAAATTAAGAACCAGTTCTTTTGAGGGTCTTAATAATATGCACAAATAAAACCCTATCTGCGATCGTGATAAAAAGTAAAAGCTTATATTAATACCTACCTAAGCTGTATTTTACTAGTCCTTTAAATTTTTGAAATAAAATTATTATAATTTTATAATTTATAACACATCCCGACGTTTAAAACTATTTACAGCGTTCGTGATCAACTATCTCCCACATAAAAAAAAGTAAATTAATAATATTTTAAGACTCGTTTACACAATCAGATCATAAAGCTACTTATTGCTTAATACTTAATTGTATAATATAATTTACAGCCATTTTTAGTATGTAAAACCTTTAAAATAAACGCATATTTTCACAAATGACAGTCATAATTTCACGACACTTAAAAATTTCCCTGCTTAGCTAACACTGCAATACAGCAACTTTTATTTAATTTTACGCTCTTGTAAAAAGTTCGCACATTATCTTAATAAACTAAGTATGTCCACCGCCGCTAAATCACTCCCAAAGGTACAATCGACCTCAACAAGTACCTTTAACGTCTCACTTCATCAACTTACTCCATAAACCACACCATTTGTTGACATCATCGGCCTACAATATCAACTTTCCGCCCTAACACCTCAAAGCGAAGAACGTTGAAAGTAATCGCCGTATCAAAGAGAAATTTGTCAAAAACACGACTCCGCGTGCACTTCCGTCAATTCTCTCCAATTAATAACTTGCATCCATCCCTTTTCAACTTATACAAGACTCAATAAGTGTGTCTCCCTCGTGTCCCCTTGTTTGAGAAGCCCCGTCGAGATAGAATATTGCCACTTTGTCCCACCACCTCCTGGGGCTGTTTATACACAGCGAAATTGCAATATTTCCGAGGCTATTGAAAAATTCAAAGTTTCACAAAGCGAAGAAAATGGGGAACCTTATTAAATTGCAGACGGCTGTTTACCTTGTCGGGTGATGACTGGATGACCTTTGCGGGTAGACTTTGGGTCGGGACAGTCGGTATTAACATTAGGGGTATAAATTGAGGTCGATTCTTGATTTGCAATTGGTTATCTGTATAAAAAATCCTATATATAATACTTATTTACTTATGTTCATGGACAGAATACTAACACGAAACCAATGGGACTAAAGGAGTTTCTTTTGTAGTTTAAATTTGACTAAATTACCTTGACCTTAATGATCGTACGAGTATCAAAACCCATGAGAAAATTTTAGATCGGCCTTTAGGACCATCATTTGTTATATATGTGGATGATTTAGACCTTTTTATTTAGAAAATAAGCATAAGAAAATGAAATAATTCGTTAGCTTTTAAGCTTCCACCGTTATGACTTCTGCAGTCATATTTTTATCACAGGACACTTTCATCCCGGAAACCATGCCTTAGAAATTGGTATAAACATTGAATATAAAAGGATGGATAGGTATCTACATTTTACCCAGAAATAACCAGAGTTTTTAATATATGTTATGTATTCTATAACAAGTAGTTGTGGTGTACTAGAAGAGAGGCCTATGCTCAGCAGTGGGCGATAAAACTTAAAAGTCTGATATGATAACAGCACGTAGTAAAGCCCGCCAAAGCTTCCCGCCAAAGAAACAAAGATCATCCTCACTTTCTCGACACGTGGCAAACCAAGAACGAACGGGCCTCCCGCTCGTTTTTGCCCAGAAGGTGCAAGTTGTGGAATGAGCTACCTTCTGAGGTGTTTCCCTTGCGCTATGACATGGGGTTCTTCAAGAAGCAGGTATTTAGGGTTCTCAAAGGTCGGCAACGCATAAGTGGCTCCCCTGATGTTGCTTATGTCCATGGGCGGCGATGAGTGCTTACCATCAGACGGCTCGTCTGCTCGTTTGCTGCCTATTTCATAAAAAAAAGCACCAATCTCCTCGATTCACAGGAGTTTTAATTTCGTGTACCTATAATTTGCATCAGAACCGTAGCAATCAGCAAGAGTATTTCATTAATTTAATTCCGTCGCAGACTCGCAACAAAAATATTTGTCACCATTTACAGCAAGAGGCACGCGAGAACACGAATTGAAACAAAATAAAACTGTTGAACGCCGTGAAAAAGAATTATCCGCTGAAGCGATTAGGGTGCAAGGTTTATTCTATAGTAAATAAAAGTAACAAAAAATTAAAACCTACAAAGAATGTTTAGTGACAGTATAAGAAGGTAACAATTACAGATGGTCTTATCGCGAAGAAGCAATCTCGTTCAGACAAACTTTGGGTGGTTGGAAAAGCAGAACTAAATCAAAACCTACCAGGCAGTGCAAGGATCAAACAGTATACAATGAAGTTATCGGTTCTTTTGAAACGTAATATTCAGATGGTCTTTACATTTATCGCTATTGGCACACCATTGCCCATCACCCCTGCTCGAATCAGTTGAAATTAATTGGATTGCACCGGACAAAGCTGGTTTTTGTTGCGAAGTTGTCGTAATATGATTATTTCCAGTTTCCATCAAATTGAACGGTGGATGGATTTGGTTAACTTTTAACGTTTGATTGATTTAGAGTTTCAATGTTTGAATGAACACTTTGGACTTTGTTCGGGGCGTTGGAAAAGGCAGAACTATCGTGTCAAAACTTGTTTATTTAATTCAATTAAAATTATTTATGTTGACACATGCAGGACAAAGCTTGAATATGATCGAAGCAGGAGCTAGAATACGGGTACAGCTTATTTTTTATTCATATTCTTTAATTCTTGTAATGTACCTAATTTTATTAATTTTATTATCTTCCGCCCGCAAGTCTGGCTGCGCTAAAATTTTTCAGCTCTTATTATAATATTATTGACTTGTAACATTCAGCTGTGTGAAACGTACCTAGTCAATTTGTATAAAAATACCAATGTATTCTTCTTTGTTTTAATAGTTAGAATTGTTTTATTTAAATTATACATAATATTATCTTAAAATAAAATGAACTAAATAAATCTAAAATTATTCTAAAATTAAACTTAAAATATTCTATACAACTACGGGCGTGTGGTCTAGTGGTAAAGACGTTAGCCGCGTAAGCTGAAGACCCGGGTTCGATTCCCGGCTCGGCCACCAGTGGGCCTTGCCGTTTTTTCTTTCGTGTATGATATCTATTTCAATTTTTAAAATATTCTACTTAAGTTTTTTGAGTTGAAAAAGTAGAGAAAAAATCTTTCTGTATTTTTAAAATAAAAGTAATCCTATCTTACTTTAAAGAAGACAGAACTATTTTATGTTGAGAAAGAGTAAATCCGCTCCCCGTTTCGCGAGAGCAGCAGATATTTTCGTTAGATAAGTGTGACAACAACTGAACACGCAAACAATAACATAAGCTTTTGTGTTTCTCTTAACTGAAAATAAATTTTATAGAAAATTCAGGAGTAACAAGAAATGTTGTAAAGAAACCGGGTAATTTTTCAAATAAAATAATTAACTTTCTAGCTGCCAAGGAATTTCAACAAGTGTGTCACAACTTCACAAGTGGCGAAAAACAAGGGAGGCCTTTGGCCAGCAGTGGGGCTATAGAAAAAAAAAAGTCACGGGAGTGGATTAATGTCAAGTCGTGAATCGTGTAGAGAATCATTTAAGAAATTAGGTATACCTACTCTGACATCACTGTATATTATGGAGCTATGCAAGATTGTAAGGCGATATCCTAGTACATATCCGCCGAAAACAAACTTTAATAGCAAAAGGCTCAACAAGATATTTGCCCATGCAGTCCAGACTCCTGTGAGCAAATCAGCATTGTTCATGAGATGCCACAGGCAGGTAGCGGCAGGGGTTTACAATGCCTTACCGATAGAAATAAAGTCTCTTTCATCCACTAAATTCTTCAATCGTCTAAAAAATATCTTTTCGAACTGTGTCCATAATAGTCCATATAGTCTTAAAGAGTACTTTCAGCTTGTAAAATAAAATAAAATGTATTGCATGCTAGTTTTACTTTTGTAAAAATTGTTTAAATAATGCTACACCAATCTGGTAAAATAGTATTGAAACTTATTAAACATGTATTCACATGTACCATCTTATGTAAACATACAATTTATGGCAAATAAATGAAATGAAATGAAATGTATTCTATAGAACATCAAAAACTCTGCTGGCATATGTGACAAACACTCTATTTATTTTTGTGTAAGTACATTTAATAGTTACAAAATATTTTATTACTACCATGTTATATTTCTGCGCAGTGAACTCGACTTTCGGAAGATCCTAAGATAAGGAAATATAGAATATTCAATCATTCTTACAATAATAGCACTTTTCCCAAACTTAAATTCTTATTACACTCATAAATCCCATACGTGCTCGCTCCAATATCTTCAGGTATACATTCAGGTGCACACTTTCAGCGATTTATATCGTTCATTACTGCCCACAACTGTACGCAATCTGAAGACTTATCTTGAGTACAATCTGAGCATTCTTGGCTTGTGTTCTTATTGTACGAGAGAATGTTGGGTTTACGCACTGACCAGTGTAACTTGAGCTTAAAGGCTAGTTCGGACTAGGTTAGGAGTTTAGTGGGGTTGGGGTAAAAGTGGGTAGACTTGGGTCAAGGAGTCCCACATAACCCCTCCGTTTCGGGGATGAATGCGTAAGTATGCGTAATGTATTTTTACCGTCCTGAATTATGAATATTAGTAAATTGTAGGTAAGCCCCACGGGTTAAGAATTTCACCACCCCCTTTCTTCCCGTGGGTGTCGTAGAAGTTGACTGTGGCATATGGGTTAAATTGTGGCGTAGGCGAGAGGCTGGCAACCTGTCACTACAATATCACTGGATTTCTTTTAACCCCTTTTTACCAAGAGTGGCACTGAAACTTAGTAGTTCATGTGCTCTGCCTACCCCTTTATGGGATACAGGCGTGATTATATGTATGTAGGTATATTAGGGGAAGTTTGAAAGTTGCGCCTATAACGGAAAAGATGAGGAGTGGCAGGTTGGCGTGGTTCGGTCATGTAATGAGGAGCGATGAATGTCATATAGGCAAAAGAATGTTGGAGATGAAGGTTGATGGATGGAGAGGGAGGGGTAAACCCAAACAACGCTGGATGGATTGTGTGAAAGAGGATATGAGGAAGAAAGATGTGAGTGTTGAGATGACGAAAGATAGAGGAGAATGGAAGAGGAAGACGTGTTGTACCGACCCCACATAACGTGGGATAAGGGTAGGAGGAAGAAGAGGTACTAAAATCTTAGTGAATATTTCTACATATTATAAACAAAATAGTTCGTAAACAATAACTGTTCTCTTAGGCAAATACCTAAATTTGAGAAAATTTTAATATCCTTAAACTCTAGTGGGACATCTACCCTTGCACAGTTCTGTAGATTATTCTCCGAGTTTCATCCGTAATTACACTGCACCACCTTGCGTTTTCCGAGTGATGATTCGAGTGCTTTTAGCAACTGGAACAATATTTATATTACTACCAATAATATTTTCTTCAGTGTTCAAATCCTTACCTTGTCAAGCTTACTACCAATAATATTTTCTTCAGTGTTCAAATCCTTACCTTGTCAAGCGGTTAGAAGAACACACCTGGCCTCACCTTTGCTGCAGCATTTGTCCTTAATGTCCACTCTTTCCAAACCAAAAAGGACTAAATCCAAGGAACTTCCAACCAACTGTCTTTCCTACATCGATGTGTTAAAGTGGATTTGAGTTGTTGATAGTTTCAAGTTGGTGTGTGTTTGATGATTGGAAGGGAACTTTTTGTGTTTGAGCAAACTCATCAATTTTAGAGGCGTGAAGCTGTTAGGTAGCGTTGACCTAGTGTGTTTGTTCTTTTGTCACGTTATTGCTGCGGCCGGAAAACTTTTTTGGCTAGTCCGGTAGCCAAAGGTCCTGTGGGTCGGGTTCGTTCCGTTAAAAACGTTTTCACGCGAGTTTAAAGACTGTAAAGAGTGGCTTTGTTTCCAACTGCTCCATGGCATATTTATAAATAAATAAATAAATAATAATAAAATATTGGGGACACCTTACACAGATCAACTTGACTATGACAATGCTTGTACTATGGGTACTAAGCGACGATATACATACTTAAATAGATAAATACATACATAGAAAACATGCATGACTCAGGAACAAATATCTGTGCTCATCACACTAATAAATACCCTAAATACCCTTACCGGGATTCGAACCCAGGACCGCGGCTTAGCAGGCAGGGTCACTACCGACTGAGCCAGACCGGTCGTCATTTACTAGATTAGATTAGATATATTTTTGGGCAACAAAAGTTATGAATACCTAAGTATCACGTAGGTAAAGCGCAATGGATTGGTTTGATAACCACAGAATTAAAATTAAAAAAAAACCCCGACATAGTTTTCATGAAACATGGTTAATAACACTCCCGACTAATAAAATTCAGCTTTCAAAGAAATAGAAACTAAATCTAAATCGGTTCATTCGTTCGGGAGCTACGATGCCACAGACAGACACATACATAAACAGACAAACAGACAGACACGTCAAACTTATAATACCCCATTTGCGTCGGGGGTTAAAAATACGATAAATTACTTATTTTCATCTCAAACTTAAAATATACGAATAAAAAAAACGTATGTGTATATGAAATAAGTTTGTCAATTGTACAAGCAGTCTATCTCATTTCCGATTCCATCTCACAGGGAACCTAGCATGGCCTTGCCATACGCCACTTAAAAACACTCGGATAGATAGAAAAATCTCGTATTATTTTGGACTGAAAGCGACCGGATATGAAAGCTAGCTGGAAAGCTCACTTCCGCCCTCTCAAAGGCACACGTGCTGCTTTTAGTTTCTTTGTACTTTTAAATTTGAAAAAGTTCCTTGTGCGCAGTTTTTATGCTTCGTTCCTTCGACACAGTTTTGTTTTTTTAATTAATTGGAGTAGATGTACCACTTTTGTGCCAAAGGGATGTTTTAACTATTTGAGGACAAGCAGCGATGAAGGGATGAGAGGGTTGTTGTCTAAAGTGTTTTGTAAAGCGAGGACGCAGCTCGATTCTGGCCTTGGACAACTAAAAGCTTGGTATTTTGTCTCTTGTACATGATGTCATAATTATCCATATTATCAGTTTAATTGTATGTCTTCAGAACCTCGTTTGTACCCATCGCGCATTTAAATGTGGAACTATGCTAGCTCGGCTAGTTGTTTGTATTTGGACAGGACGAGACATGGCGACCCTGCCCGTCTTCGAATATTCTGAATAGAGTATTAAAATTTCCCGTCGAGCTCCTAATATTGTATCACAGCTGCACATTTCACACAAAGTAATTTTACAACACAACATTAACCTTTATAACCACAAGAATAACATATCAATCCGACAAACGACATTGACTTTATAGTGCGGTAAACTCACTATTTACGTCTGTGGCCGTTTTTTCCCACGAGTTAGGTCGTTCCATAAATTTCTGTATCGACGGCTCCAGGGTTGCCATAAAGAGGGTAGCGTGACGGCCGCGGGGCGTGGATGGGACTTGACGTTGGACTCGGATTTTATAGGCTCGGATGATGGTTGTGATGTCAATATTTTATTGTGATGATATTTTGGAAGTATACCTTCGAATTATACTACGACCAACTTCCTCGTATATCGCATATTTTTAAGTTATTAATCAGCAGTTCTCAAACATTTTGTACATAGCCACGTCAGCAAATTCGATCCTATTTTGTTACCAACATATAAGTCGACTTTCGTAAGATATATACAGGATAATTGTTATAATTAAGAAAATATAGATACTAGAGAACCTTAATGATGAAATAAAACTTACCAAAATCTCAATTCATCAAAAAAATCTTGGTAACAAAACAGGAATAAAAATAAAACAAATTTTAACTTTTTCTATAACTTTTTGAGAACTGTTCTAATTTGAAAAAGTATGCTGGCGAGGTTAATAATAGTACATTACGATACAAGTGCGGAAAACAGGAGTAAAACACGACCGTAGGGAGTGTATTATTGAGCTTCGAATAACTTAATTATTCTTTAAAATCGTTTTAACGGCTTATACGTCAACAGGTAATATAATTGTTCTGTTGCAGTGCATCAAATATTAGTAGAAATTTTATACTCAAATACATAAAAAAGCAAGATAACTCGCGTGATTACTGTGACACAACCCTAGCGTATAGTGCGCAGCACGTTTTGTTTCTACTATAACAGCAGTCCAACGTCATTGCCCTACTAAGCCCAGTCGACTTTAAATTTTGCAACATGTAACTGGCCACAAATATCACAGTATTTGCAGAGCAAACATAACAATACCGTTTAAAAGAGTTCAGTCGGCCTAGCCATCAAGGTATCGATTGTTTACGATAGGACAACAAAACGCCTTGTGCCTCTCTGTCTTCTATATTAAAAGGCGGTAACAATTGCATTTTGTTCGCTACGGGTCGTTTATCTATGACATGATGATTACTTAACCAGTTTTGAGTCAGAATGAACTTATTTAAAATATATACGTGGCGTGGCCATAGTCTCCGGTTGATTTGGTATTGTTTTTGGAAATGCTGTGACGTTCAGGAACGTGCTGCTTTGACGTCAAAATTGAAAGGACACGCTAATTTAAACGTACACTAATATAAGAATGATATCTAAGTGAAATCATTTAGTTGTGCATTTGGTACTTATAAATATTGAAACGGGCAAGACGCATGATAACCGAAACAACACAATTTAGATATAGTTCTAATGTCAGTAAGAATCCTCAAAGTTTAAAACAAATCAACCCAGAATTTGTCAGTTTATCACTTCTTGACGGATAATTGAACTTCAACCACGCCAAACTTCCAAAAGGGCCAGATAAGATAAAATTTGCGCTTCCAATGATTTATTGCGATTGTTCGAATGAGAATTGTAAGGGCTTTCCACTCAGCGCTATCAAGATGGTGACGGTCAGATATCTCTTGCTTCTAATGAACAGCCCAAAACGGGGTGACCGTGGACAGATTTGATACAACGTTGGATGAAACAACACATTATTTTACTACAACGAGTTATCGTATTATTTCGATTTAGAATTGTAAACTGACTGTTCTTCATAGAATTCACATCTCGAGGGTCAAGTGTGCTCAAAACAAGAGAGACTTTTCCGTAAGAACAAAATCTCTAACGGCTCAGCCACGACATTGGTCTAAGCGCGACCGCGGTGAGCGGCAGCCATACATTGAAGCGAGACACAGCGATGGGACTTTTCATTCGCACGTATGGCTGCCGCTCGCCGCTGTCGCGCTTAGACCAATGTCGTGGCTGGGCCGTAAAGAAGCAATATCTCGGGAAGGCCCCCTGATGAATTTATGAGGAGCCGGGAATCGCATCAATCGCGTTTAGTCTAATAGTAGCGCCCCACATTTCTCACTGAACAGCTTTACTCTACTACTATACCGAGTAAAAACATGAGGCCATCACAAATAAATATTTCGGACTTAAGAATGTGAAAAAGAAGCAATATCGCAGAAAAGCCATGAATTTATGAGAGAACACTGACTGCGTCAATCGCGATCATTCGAAAAGCGCCTTCTGACGATCCGCTAGATGGTAAGAACATGTCAATTCTTCTGCGCTGTCAGTTTTTTCAAACTGACAGGCGGCAAACTTCCAGCGGACTGATAGTCAGTGAGCTCCTTAATAATTGTACAGTCAACCAATTGGAACCCTAGGCCACTTTACAACCATATCAAAATGATAAGCAGTAAGAGATTTCTTACAATCTGATTTATAACAATATTATGACATAGTTCTACAATGGTCTAGGGTTCAAATTGGTTGACTGTACTTCGCATTAAATATTTACGAGAATTACCTATCGGCACAGAACAACTCAACTACGAGCACTTGAATGAGTAAAATTAAAATAGCACGACAGTCGAGGTCATTAAAAATGTATAGTAATAATTACTTAGGAATGTAAAAAAAGCAATAACCATCTTATCTCAAGGAAGTCATTTATGTTGTGGGTTGACGCTTGGGCCGATAGTCACTTACTGTAGATACTGAAAGGGATCGAATAATAACAATAAGGTACAGCGGGGCAAATCTCGACTGGGGGCAATTGTAACTTATCCATTTTTCCATTATTACACTATGATGTTGAGTTCTACATGTATTACACTGAACACGCCTACGATATATAACCGGTGGACACTCTATTTAATAATGCAAACATGGATAAAATGGACCAGTTATATTTGTCCCCCAGTCGAGATTTGCCCCGCTATCCGCTGTACCTTACGCTTCCTGTGCGTCACTGCAATTATAATAAACAGCGTAAACCGCTGAAACTGCGTGGTCACAACAAAAAATTACCATAGGGAAGTTTTAATTTTTTTGTCTAGTGCTTAAATTAAAGAGCTGTATAATTCATCAACTGCCACGGCGATGCAAAATTTATAAAATTGATATCGATTTCACACTGTCACTCTTTAAAAAATATTCAAAGCGTCCACTTTATTAAGACGATACAGGAGGGGTAAATTCTCCATACAAACGCTCTCGACTATTTCCTCTCTGGTTTTTGAAGATAGAGCAATGTGTGTTTCTTTCTTCAACACAGATTATTATTATTTTGATCTGTGTCGGACCGTTTTGATTTTTTTGATATTTTTATTTTTAAAGACGCTCTAGCCCATCAAAAATTTTCAAAAACGGCCTTATTGATTGTGGCGCAAAAAAAGGTGTGGTATTTAAAATTGGTAACAATTAGCCAAAAAAACTAAACGGTCCGACACAGACTGTTTCATTGTTATGTATGTATGTATGTATAAGCTTTATTGTACATAAAGGAAACAAAAGAGACACAGTTACAGAGTCAGTAATATACAATGTAGGCGGACTTATCCCTTAATGGGATCTCTTCCAGTCAACCTTTGAGGAAATGAGTAGAAGCGAATTAACGATGAGTGACCAATTCAAAAATGTACAACCACTAAAAGAATTAAATGCAAATTTTGTATACACATGGTAACAAATATATACATATACAATTACATTAATACACCAATATATACATATATAATAATATAATAATAAATAAACAAATACTCATAAAATATATATTTATGTAGGTACTTAGACCAAAAAGTATATGGATATTAATATATTATGAATTCAGATTCTTAAATTTCGTTACGATTGATTAAGTTTTTAAGGAGGAAACAGTTGAGAGTGGAACCTCGATTTCAAAGACTTTTTCGCAATATCTTTTAACTGAATTGTTCTGAATGGACAATTTTTTTTTTCGATAAATCTAGTTAATAACACTAACATATTTAACTAATATTACCAAATTGAAAGGGGGGCTCCTTTCCATTTTGCATTTTCGCTCCTGTAGCGTCTTAAGCTAAGATGACGACGGCGCCGTATTAATTCACAAGGATAGCTGTTAATCAGAGACAAGAAACTTCTCAGTAGTAAACCTACCAATAAGCCTAACAAATTCACCAGAAAAACACAATTCATATAAAACTACAAGTCAAAACAAAAGTATTCATCTAAAATTGAATCATCACATACCAATGCAAAGCAAGCCGGATTACTATGAAAATAAGGTTGTGTTTGTATGGTGAAGGGTATAATGGCGTAATTGAATTGATGGCGTAATAACTGCGTTGTTTACGAGAAGTTGGTTAAAGTTTAATTGAGTCGGGCATGGACGAATCGGTAAGGGAGACGAATATTCCACTTTGCGCCCGATGATCTGACCCCGTAGCTGCCGCAGAAATGCAGTCTAGCTCTGTCGCGCCAATACGCGAGAGCGATAGAGATAGATTGCATTTCTGCGGCGTTTGGCGACGCAGAAATGCCAAATCATTCCGCTACGGGGCTTGGGAACGATAGTCACAATCACAATCGCTTACGCTAGGCCGGCTGTACCTACCGGGAGTTATAATTACATTACTTATAGTTTGAAGTGATAGATGTATACGTCTCACTGGATCTCGCTTAAAAATAATTCACGACCTCCCTGGAAGTTGCCTAAAAATACAGACATTGAAAATTCTACTACCTGTTTCCGCCCGACTGTTTTTCTTTGATGCATTATTTATTTTCTGTAGAATCATAATAGGTATAGCTATTTAAATAAAAAACTAATAAGAAAATTAACGTTAGGCTATTACTGAATCGGCGGGCTCCATCTTAGACTCTGTCTTCACTTTCCATCAGGTGTAACTAGGGTCAATCGCTGATCAGTCTATAATAAAAAAAAAACCTTGATTCTGAGCGGAAAGGGAAGAATTATAAAATGTATCGATTCCCTTATAAATACTCGACGTCTACTCTTTCTGCACAGACTGATTTTCTGACGGCACCTTAAATTGTTTATTATGAAATATAATAAGTAGATACAAAATTTAAAATATTAATATTTTGAAATGGAGCATTTTTTCATCTGCCAAACATCAGTAACTTGGTCGACCATACAACAATAACACCATAAGTATATAGATTATGCCTCTATGCATTACGTCGGCCATTTTTTTAAATATTTTGTGTAATATATAAATAAAAACCTGGCCCCAAGTGAAGCAAACCAAGGGAGCTGGGACTGGGAATTACCGATTCCAGTATAACAGGGACACTGGTTGTTGATGTGTTGACGTAATTAATGTAAAGCAAATGTTGATGCTCCCGCAGACGGTGTTTTAATAAATAAATAATAACTGGAATACCATTTCATTAGGCAAACTTCAATTTATCGCATAGTCCAGTTCTTCCTGACGAGGCAACGGAATCATCTGCTACGTGCAACAACATCTACCTGCAAGGAACTTATTAACTAAAGAAACTGAAATAACTACATTATGGTCTTCCATGGTATTAACTACATAAAAAATCGCTGGTTGGATGTCATGACAGCGAACATGCGAGAGAACAATCTCGATCATATTGGCAATCTCATGCTGAAGACCAGACGAAAGTATAGAAGACTGAGCAGGAAAGCGGACAATGTGCAAAACCGGGAAAACAGATCGAAGAAGAAGAAGATAGGTCATAATCTAGCTCACAGTCTTTTTTTTTACAAAATATTTTTTTTCCGGTCTACATCGAGAACACGACCTTGCCTTAAAGCGCATAAAACCAGCGCAACATGTAGCCCAGAACACGAGTTTAGGATGTAGCAAAAAAGTCGTAACTCCACATTTGCTACGAAACCTCAACGTCGGTTTTAACACTTTCAACTATTTTCTGAGCTACGTTGTAGCCGATAGCATGGATTTTCTTGTAACAATGCATAGTAGAGGCAAAATGGCTACGTGTCATGTTTCTAGTGCTGAGTGGGTTAATAAAAATGTTTCTTCTGAAGTTCTCACTAAGGTTGGTTTGCGGAGGCCTTAATTACCAAAACAATGATTAATGTACAGTATATTTTGAAAACCGTTTTGTTTTTTTTTTACCTGCCTTATATAAAATATATCACAACTAAATCCAATTTACTGCGACAAGCGCCTATCTCAGTGTTAATTTCAAACTAAGATGGGACTTTCTCCCACCAAGACCCCCAAGTTTCCTTGTAAATTTGAGCGAAGTGCAAAGTCCTTGTATAAGAGGACTATTTTCACAAACTTTCCGGAAGTTTCTAGACTAAATTTAACTTTTTATATGTGGATAAAAATATTGTTCTTGGCCATGATAGCGGTTTTAATTAAACAAACTTTGTGGAAGTAAAACAAAAAGGGAAATTTTATTTAATTTTTTTTTGTTTAAAAAATGTCTGTTGACTTATGTACACATCACACAAAGCAAACACATGCAAACCTACATGTAAGCCTACATGCAAAGTCATCATCATCTTCCTTGCGCTATCCCAGCATTCGCTACGGCACGGCTCATGAGAACCTGGGGACTGCTTTGACAACTAATCCCAAGATTGGGGTTAATTAATATGTGCAAAACGTGTAAGTCAAATAAAGCAGGCAGGCGAGTTAAAGAGCATGGAGGTGACAAAGCGCTTGTGTGAATAACGAGTACGCTCAATAAAGTGACATTTTAATAATAATGCTGGCGGGCACCCTAGGTTAGGGTTTTTTTAATGTAATGTTTTTTTATATTGCTTTAATTTAAAATAGTATCCGGCTCTTGACCACACATAAATCGACTTTAGACCATACAAATCACGTTTGAATAGGTATATGTATTTTCATAACACTAAAAAACATGTCCATACTTTTTCGTCTTATTTTGTAAACACTAAACATGGTACCTTCCTTCGATCCCAACGCAGAACAAAACAAAGACCCAAGCAATCTTCCACGACATTATGCTAAGCGCACACTAAATTCCACTAAGCCCACAACTATTTACGATTTAACACATGCAAATTGTGCCCTATCGAGAATCAAGCCTCTCAATGATGGATAAAACCGGCTCAAATCCGGTTAAAACCGGATTACACCGCTTCGAGGCGGAGACGTTCATTTATTATGTAAATACGCGACAAATTAAATCCAATGGGAATTTCGTTTGACAAACGGTTAGGTTGTAAGATGCATTAGTGAGTTTATTTGGATTCATGAGACGGATTTGAATTTAGGAGGAATTTTCACGTATACGCGATAATTTGACACTTCGAGGGAAGTATTTATGTTAACGTATTTTAAATTGCAAACGAGCGAGTTATTTTAAATATTTAATTTGGCAGAATTAAATGAGGTGTAAATTTTCCGTAAAGCTCATGATGAAATTCTGAGGAGCAAATATCCTTGCGTAACATACGTAGAAATTTAAATAGATGGATTATCTAATACTTTTTTAAAGTCTATATAACAATATAGGCTATGATTATGAATATACTCCTAAGTACCTAAATATGTGTCTTTTGTACGACAAGCACCAATATAGATTGAAGAGCTACCACTCGCAATAAGAGTCAGTTGCATCACTTGCATCAACCACAGTCAACAGACAGTGCTGTCACGCAGCAGGAGTCTATGGAAATTCCTACACAGTGACAGACGGTTTGGTGCAACCGACCCTAAGTTAACTATGAAACTGTTTTACTAGATTACAAAAGTCTTAGTAAAAAAACCGTCACAACACAAGTCATAAAAGCGCAAAAGTCACCCCGATCACCTTCTTTACTACTACACATTACTCCACCCAGTACTAAACAAACACATTACGCTATTTCAAGAAAACTACCAACCAACACATTCTCAATCTTACGACTTAGCTTCAGGATTCAAAGTCTCATGAGACTATTACAATGTACAGTCGCGTATGTAAGTGCGATCACGTTTCCATGTCAACAACTAAGTTTGAGTTGTAGACTTGTTCCAATCGCTTTCTAAGCAAGCGAACCATAGACGTAAAACATCCAGTGTCAAGAGCGGTTTTAGCCACACTGTCAAAGTCGTTTTCTACCCTTTTCTAGCTGCTTCCTTCATGAACTTTTTCATCTTAGCAGCCGTAGATTCCACTAGCATCATGCCAATTCCTACCACTAATAATCTAGTAATTCTGAGCTACATCAGCCTTGGTACTCTCGGCTCTTTGTTCTTCTCCAAACTTGAATACAAACGGACACGAAAATTCTGCAGGGTTAATATATTATGGTCCCTTTTGCATCATGTTTGTTTTTTTCTAAGAAAAAGCGATGCATGAGATCATAGGCAAAAAAAATGTAATAATGATGCCAATATTGAAACCGGACCAGTTGTCAAAGCGAATATATATTATAAGGTCGGTATTAGGGTCAAGTGGCACGTTAGCCCTTGAATAAAGGGGCTTGAGCTAGGTCTTTTTAAAGCGTGTTTGTTATTTTGAGCATTGCATTTTTCAAGCATTAGGAATAAAACCAGGAGTTTAATGGACTCCGGTGACGTCACAGCGATTAAGCCGCTTGATGGTAAACTAACTAAACTAAATTAACTATGCTCTGAAAATGACAGGCTTCTCAAGAATTTAAAGGTTTTCGGGAAGTTTCAGCCTCTTGATACTTCGACGTGTAGGTAATGACATCTTATGACTTGGAAACTTTTAATTATGTTGAAATCGAAGTGGTATTAGGTTTTCTCATTCAGGATGCTACTACCTGTCTCTGCAGTTTCCAAAAACAACCAATTATTATTATTTTAGTATGAATAGGTAGACGTTTGACCACGATCACACCTGATGGTAAGTGATGATGCGGTCTACGCTACGGTGGAGCACGCTTACCTACGCTTTAAGTATTTAAAATCATACCGACAGTCATATCTATTCTCTAAGTAATCAGTTGGGTTTTTGTATGATGGTTCTGTATAATTTCTCACAAGCGAGCAAAAAAAAATCGACTATATTGTAGGGAACTGCTGTCCAAAATGTGTAGTCGCAGTACATACTCATTGCCATCTCTCGACAAAATATTAAAACACTTGGTCCTCAGTTTAGACAATTTGTTCCATATATTTCGTGTTAAAACATTATAAATAATAAATAAATAAATGGGAAAGTGTGTTTGTCTGTTTGTTTATCAGTCTTTCACGACGAAATGGTGCGACGCAACGCGACGAATTGACATGATTTTTAAGTGGAGATACTTGAATGGATGGAGAGTGACATAAGCTACTTGTTGTCTCTTTCTAACGCGAGCAAAGCCGCGGGAAAAATCTAGTTTACAATAAAATTATGTTTCATTGGCGCCATCTCACCGGGCAGCAACAAAAGATTTTTTTTTTTTACTTTGTCTTAGACACAATGTCTCTGCTAGCGAGCATATTTACTAAACAATAGTAATTTAGTGCAGTAATGTAACTACATTCGCATTCCCATTACTGTACCTTAAACAGTAATTACAGGGCCGGATTCCACCGTCACACACACACACTACCCCCCAGAGTCACTCAATTTAAATAACTCACTCCATTACTGGCATTGATTATCCAATATATCGACTATGCAGTGGCAGTGTAGTGGTAGTGGCAGTGTCCACTCTACAGGGTGTATGTAATTTGGACTGGCCTTTATACAGGGTGTACAATGCTACAATGCCGGTGTTTCAATTACGTGTGTAGACTACCGCACGCCTCCCGGCTCCTTTCTATCCAATTAGGATTAAAGGTGGGGTGGCAGTTATAGCGGATTTTATGGTGTTGGCCGCAGATTTTATATATACCATGTTTTTTTTTGTTTTCCGTTAAATTCGTTATCAGGAACCTCCCTGTATATCACTTTTAGTTAAATTCGCAAAAAAAAAATTTTCATCGTTTTCATACATAACATAATAAATGAATACCCTCAAGATTAATATTCAAGTAAGTGTCAAATGATTGACGGCACATGTCAAAACAAATAACAATTGAAAGTGGTAAAGGCTGTCAAACACGTGTTCAGTAATTATTTTTATTTTTTTAATAACTCGATAACCGTAAGAGTTAAGACGCTAGTTTCTTAGAGAAATTAATTGTATTTGATCTAAAGAACCATACCTTAAAGTTAACGGAATTCAATAAAAACAGGGTGTATGCAAATATGTTCTAGGCCTTTCTAAACTTAATACAACCGTTAATAGAGAACGCCAATAGAAATATGAAACAGGGTAAATTTTCACGTCTACTTGATTCCTTAGTCAACTTGGAACCCTTTCACTTTCATCATGCCTTTCAGTCTGTTTCTTAGAGGTTTTTCTGTGTAAGCATTCGTGCTAGAAAGCTGCATATTAATATGTATTAATAAAACGAGAGAATGTGAAAAAATAAAACTAATATATATTTTTCAGTGCCTTACCTTTATAATGAATTTAAGACTATTGGTGATAAGCTTTTTGCGCTTGGTGTGGTGACGGTAGGTATATTATGCTTTGTGCGTACAAAAAGATTCAAAGAGTCAAAGATTTGATACTTAATTGGATTCTCTGTTCGTAGCCTCTTTTTGCTACATAGGCATTTTTTCAAACAATCAGCTACGCTAAAGCGCGCTGGCACTGGATATAGTGAATATGCTAGAGGACACCACATCCGCTCCCGCTTACGCTTATGTTACTAATCCCGCTACCCCGCTATAAGAAGCACCACGCTCTTTAATGGATCTCATCACAGGAATAATGCCCGGTATTAGCGGCGGCTTTTTGAAACTTCCTGTGATTGGTTTTTAATTATTTAATAGTATAAGCCGTGGCTTATAGTTGTAATTGTGTTATTGGATATTGGATGGATTTAAGTGATTGAAAATGTGCTTAATTAGTGTAATTTATATTAAATAAATGGAAATGTTTCATTGCCAACTCGGTACGCTCACAATACTGAAGGTAATTACAAAATTATTATCATAATACGTTAGGTAAACAGATTTTGTGTCAGTTCGCCAAATATATTAATACATTTTGGAAATTGGATTTGAAAATGAAAAATGAAAATGAAAATGAAAAATATTTATTTCGATAATAAATGTTTACATTTTTAGTTATAGGTTGGAGCTTCCTTTTAAGTACAATATACCTGTATCAGGAGAGAGATTTATTATGATACTCACAAACTATAATTATGTTGAATAATATTTTTGAAGCTAAGTATTTTTAAAAAGAAATCACGCTGCCTCT
Source organism: Leguminivora glycinivorella (assembly GCF_023078275.1). Lineage (NCBI taxonomy): Eukaryota > Metazoa > Arthropoda > Insecta > Lepidoptera > Tortricidae > Leguminivora > Leguminivora glycinivorella. The sequence goes on from NC_062974.1 coordinate 22,255,450, forward strand.
GCCGTTCATCGGATACCTAAAGGACCAACTAAGCTACCGAGAACTACCAGACTCCGACTTATCTACGTGACTTCATTGAAGGATACCCTTTAATGGATTTCTGGGGTACTTCTGTGATGTAGTATGTATTTACCTATGTCAGTAGTACGTAAGCACTGCCTATATAATCGTGTACCTTGCCTAATATCAGTCAGAATAAATCATATATTCATCGAAGCTGTTGTTTCTCTAATGCCATCCGTACATGGCGACCCTGCCTTTTAAGGCAGCGGCCTCGTGTTCGCGAGTGCAAGGTTGTAATTAATTAAAAATGAAGGAACTAAATTAAATAAAAATTAAACAATTTGTGGACTAAAGTGGCAGAACAAGCAGTGTTTTGTTAAAGACTGAACAATGTCTGTGGGACTATACCCCATTTGGGCGAAGTGGCAGTGTATTCGTTATAAGCTAATGTCACATCAATAATGCAGTACGACGTTACCTACTGTTAAAATGGGGTCCGGCACATCTAAACCACAAGAGGTAATCATCGCGCAGACGGCTTCAGGAGGAAACAATGAAGCAAATGCCTCGGTGAAGGATTTGGCATACCACGTCAGCAACACCAACATAGTCCTGATGACCACACTTGTCATTATTGCTCTGATCTTCGTGTACGGGCTATACAAGATATATTTGAGATGCCATAAGAAGATGATCCGTAGGGAAATTAACGGTCAAGTGGCCTTCAGGCGATCCTTTGGACTCGGGAAGAGGACCGGAGCAGCAGATGCGGTGTAACAGTTTTTTTTTTTACGACGCCTTCCTCGGACTTTTGACGGCACGGTGACGCAATGCGACGAAAGTGAAGTGTTATGTGGTTCAAATGTGAGTTAGTAGAATTAATTACCTATAACATAGATTAATTTTAATATAAATTTATCTAAAACGTATCATATATGTTCGTCAAGTAAATGCCTTTAAGGCGATGTTTCAAGAGCTTACAGATTTATACAATGAATTAAGCAAACTTAAGCAAAATATTTCTAAGTTAAGTCTTGAAAAAAGAACAGAAAAGAAATTAAATGAAAAGTTGATAACAGCAAAAGAGTTATATGATACGTTTTTGGAGTATTCAAAAGTGATAGATAATAAAATCTTAAAAGGAGAAGTTACCAGCGATACAGTAGTATATATTGACGAATTACGTAATAATATCGAACATCTATATAACAAAATATACCAATTTTGTACGAGCAGTCATATTGTAAAGTCAACCGCCATGGAAAAATTCGATCTCAAAACGGCAGTCCACCTCTTACCTATTATGACCGGTGATGAGGATACGACTAAAAAATTAATCGATGCCATTGAGCTATATAAATCAATGTTAGAAACGGACGGTATAAGAAAATTAATTAATTTCGTGCTCAAGACACGTTTATCTGAAAATGCCAAGTTACGAATGTCACAGTCATACACAGACTGTGAGTCGCTTATTCTGGACCTAAAAAATAATTTCCTAACCAAAAAGTCAAGTACTGCTATTCACAGTAAGTTAATGCAAATAAAACAGCAATCACTTTCGATTGATGAATTCGGTACACAAATTGAACAGTTGTTCGTTGATTTAACAATTTCTCAAGCCGACGGTGACCAAAATGCGCACAAGGTATTAAAACCTATAAATGAGAAGCTGGCGATAAAAAGGTTCACCGACGGGTTGCGAAATCCTACTTTAGGGATCATACTGGCAGCCAGGAATCTACCAACATTAAAGGATGCGATTCAAGCCGCGAAGGACGAGGAGATTTCGTCCACACGGGAGAACGGCGAGGTTCCAATCTTTGTCAATCGAAGGGGAATTACAGGTCAGTATAACCCACGCACAGGCCGAGGCTTCAATAACTCGCGTCGGGGAGCACCCGGCAACATGCAAGTGCGGAATTCCTATTACGGGAATCGGGCCTCGCGAGGTAGCTATACTCAAAATGAAACTGGGCGCGGTTTTGGAAATCCGACCCGCGGATTTTATAGGTTTAGATCTGATAACGTATTTACCCGAAGGTCCAAAAGTCAGCCCAATATATATGTAGCCGAAGAGCCGCAGCCTTCGACGTCAAGTCAGGATCAGGAAACTAAAAACACGACAGAAAACCCAGGTTACGAATTTTTTCGTCCCTAATACGATATATGCATACAGATACGACAGTTCCTTAGAAGTAGTAATTGGAGACGACACGTTTCAGATGCTAGCAGATACGGGCGCCGCCGTATCGGCCGTGAAATATGAAACAGTTTCGCGGCTAAATATTCCAATCCAAAAGCAAATCGTTCCTATAATCGGTCTCGGCGGCGATCTTTACACAGAAGGCTATGCTTACATAGAGTTTACTTTACATGGACACCGCTTATGTCATAAATTTCACGTACTTAGAAACTTACCTTGCGGTCCTAGTGCCATACTAGGGCGGGACTTTTTACGTAAACATAAGTGTATTATAGACTACGAACAGAACACATTCACCTTAAATACAGCTACATTAGGGAAAATAACGGTACCCTTACAGCTAGGAGCATTAGGTAAAAATAACTATTTAACTTTACCGCCAAGATGTGAAAAAATATTCTTTATAGAAACTGAAGTAACCGAGGATTGTATAGTAATTTCAAAGGAGCTTTGCAATGGCGTATTTTTGGCAGGAGGATTATGTACACCGAAAGCAGGGAGAATACCAGTTCTGTTACTAAATACTAGAGATACAGAAGTGCATCTTAGTTATTTTAGGCCCGAAATACAAAAGATTAGACAATATACTTTATGTATGTTTGAAGATGCAAAAGTTAATGGGGACAGGGTGCGTAAAATGTTTTCACTTTTAGAGTTAAATCATCTAAATAGTGAAGAAAAAACCTCAATTCAGAATATTTGCGCAAAGTTTTCAGATATATTTTATATACCCGGTGATACATTAACGCCCTCAAAATTAGACCCACAGAATATTCACTTAAAACCCGATGCAACACCTGTTTTTGTCAAACAGTATAGATTACCACATTCTCAAAAATCAGAACTTGAAAACCAGGTACAAAAAATGTTACAAGAAAAAATAATCGAACCAACGCAAAGCGAGTGGTCGAGCCCAGTCCTTTTAGTACCTAAACACCCAGATTCAGAGGGTAATAAAAAATGGAGATTGGTAATAGATTTTCGAAAATTAAATGACCGTATAATGGACGATAAATTCCCTCTCCCTAACATCCATGATATATTAGACTCATTGTCCGGTTCTATGTACTTCAGTCATTTAGATCTACATCAAGGGTTCTTCCAACTCAGCTTAGCTGAAAAAAGTAGGCCATACACTTCGTTTGTATCCCCTTCAGGGCAATATTGCATGACTAGGCTACCAATGGGATTAAAAATTAGCCCGAGTTCTTTTTCAAGGGCAATGACGATAGCCATGTCGGGCCTTAACTACGAAAAGTGCTTAATATACATGGACGACCTTGTTTGCTTTGGAAGAAATTTGGATATGCACAACAAAAATCTGATGGCTATTTTCAGTCGCTTACGTAAATTCAATTTAAAATTAAATCCGAACAAGTGTGAATTTTTGAAGAAAGAACTTCTTTATCTAGGACACGTAGTGTCGGCGGATGGTATTAAACCGGACCCGGATAAAGTTAAAGTTTTACAGGGGTATCCGGAGCCACAAAACACAGAGGATGTAAAAAGATTCGTCGCCTTTGCTAATTATTATAGAAAATTTATTCCAAATTTTGCCGCTACATGTATACCTTTAAATAATTTAACACGTAAAAACGTGACATTCAAATGGGACGACGATTGCAAACAAGCATTTTTATCCCTTAAGCAGTCATTAGCCACGCCACCCGTACTTCAATACCCGGATTTTCGAGAAGAGAACAAATTTATTTTAAAAACTGACGCGTCCGGAATAGCAATAGGTTCTCTACTTTGCAACGGAAACGGACACCCCGTAGCGTACGCAAGCCGTAGCTTAAATAAATCAGAAATTAATTATCCAACCGTGGAAAAAGAGCTTCTCGCGATTACGTGGTCCATTAAGTATTTTCGACCTTATCTCTATGGGCGGCACTTCATAGTAGAAACTGACCACAAACCGCTAGTGTATTTATTTAATATGACTAATCCCACTACCAGATTAATTAAATTCAGGCTGCTCCTTGAGGAATATAACTTTGTGGTACGATATGTAAAAGGGACCGACAATGTTTCTGCAGACGCATTGTCGCGTATAACTTTAACAAGTGACGACTTGAAAAAGATGAGCGAAAATTACATATCGGTATTAACTCGCGCGCGAAGAAAACAAATGGAGCAGCAAAATAATACTCATGTTGATAGGGCTTCCGATGATAGAATTGATCACCCTAGAGTCGTAGAAGTACTTAAACCCCCGAGAAGTTATACGGAGCTACGATTTTTAAATGAAAACGAGTGGGAAGTTTTAAGTAGCATGTGTCACGAAATACATGCCGATTACGCATATGACAAAGCAAAGTCTATTATTTATGTTAGGCCGGTAACCCGATCGCATCGCGCACGAGTTGCCTTTGCGAGGGAACTGAGCGAATTTTGTAATAAAATATCAGTCGACTGTTTATACATTTTTAGGAATATTGAGAACATAACTTTAATTAAAGAACTAGCTCAAACCATTAACGATATGACGCAGTGGTCCGGACCCTTCTTGCGCATATTGAAGAGCACTACCCGGATTGACAACCACGATACACAGCGCGTGATATTAAATGACTACCACATGCTCCCTACTAGCGGACATGCTGGAATCAGACGTATGCTAAATAATATTCGGCAACGTTATTTTTGGCCAGGATTAGAAAAAGACGTTGCAGAATTTGTCAAAAGATGTGACAAATGCCAACGTCAAAAATACTTTAGAAATACAAAGGAACCAATGGTCATAACGACTACAGGTAACTTTGCCTTTGATAGGTTATTTTTAGATTTAGTGGGCCCCTTAGTTAAGGATAGCAATAATTACACTTATATATTAACGCTTCAATGCGACTTGACCAAATACGTCGAGGCGTATCCGCTTACATCTAAGGACACAGTCTCAGTGGCAACCGCTTTTGTTAACAGTTTCATTTTGAGATATGGTTATTCCTCGAGAAATAATAACTGACCGGGGTACTGAATTTTTGTCATCCACAATGCAGGAAGTATGCAAACTTTTAAACATAAGTCATTTAAAGTCAACGTCTTACCATCATCAAACCATAGGTTCCTTAGAAAATAATCACAAACATTTAATTTCTTACTTACGCATTCAAACTAATAATGAAACTAACAATTGGAGTTCATGGCTACCCTACTGGTGTTTTGCTTACAATACGACTGTTCATTCAGAAACCCGATACACTCCATATGAACTTGTCTTTGGCCGACGATGCAATATACCGAGTAATCTTTGTGATTCATTAGATCCTATGTATAACTTCAACGACTATTCCTTTGAATTAAAATACCGATTACAAAAATCCCAATATGACGCAAAATGTAATTTAATTCAAGGGAAAACATTAAGAAAAGCGCAGTACGACCACAAGGCTAACCCTGTAACTTATAAATCCGGCGATATGATTTTGATTAAAAATGAAGCGCTTAGTAATAAGTTAGACCCGCTGTATAAAGGGCCTTTCCTAGTTGTAAGACAAATTGACCCTAACGTTGTAATCATAGTTAAGGATAAAGAGGTGTCGGTTCATAAAAACCGTACAAAGTTGTACTCACCTTAGCAAATTATGTTTAAGTACCTACCTTTCTTTTTTTTTGTTTCTTTATTTATGTAATGTTGAGAAAAAAAAAAAGAAAAATAATAATTTTCTTTTTTTTTCCTTTTTTGGTGGGGCGTGTGATGTAGTATGTATTTACCTATGTCAGTAGTACGTAAGCACTGCCTATATAATCGTGTACCTTGCCTAATATCAGTCAGAATAAATCATATATTCATCGAAGCTGTTGTTTCTCTAATGCCATCCGTACACTTCGCTAAATCTCAAAAAAATATACAATTCAGAAACGACGGCAACCGGCGGTCGTAGAATTAACACATTCTCAGACAACCGAGACAAAAAGCGAATTCTCGATAGTTTTATTCATTCCAGTAGATTTCATGCGTGAAAAAATGGCAAATTGTAACGTTTGTCACATAATATTAATTTATAAAAGGCCACAATCATTATAAAACTAAAAAGATAAACAATTGAAAACGACATAACATTTCTACAAGATGACAGGGCTGTCATGAGGAGGGGTCCTGTATTAGCACATTTTCCGGCATCGACACACAAATCGAATAGTTCACCATAGTTTTATTCATTCCAGTAGATTCCATGGGTAAAAAACCCCCTAAAAATTAACCATTTACCTCTACATACAAAAATGATAAAACTCAACCGGCGGTTGTAGAATTAGCACATTCTCAGACAACCGAGACAAAAAGCGAAGAGTTCCCGATAGTTTTATTCATTCGAGTAGATTTCATGGGTGAGGAGATCGCAAATTGCGCCGTTCGGCGCGGCGCGGCCGTAATCGATTGTGCTGCCATCTGTTGGGAAAATAATGACTCCGTCTGGTATGCTTCGCCTTTATTCTGCAGTATATGCAGAGGGGAAGAAATTTAGAAGTGCATATTTGCTGCAAGTTAGTGGAGAAATAAACGTGTTGCGATAACTGAAATATGCTTTAATTAATTGTACAGTGACCGATGAATTCAAAGATCGCCATGATTTTTTGCAGCTCACTGTACGAATCACGGAATAACTGTGTTTCGGATAAGTATTCGTAAAGCTGACTCCATAACGTAGAACCCCTTTTGACGCTATTTGTAATGAAATTCATGGGATAAACCGAGCGCTTGAGTAAACGGGATCGACTAAAAATTGGACTATGAGATAAAAACCAAACTGTAATAATATCACCATTAGCCAGACTATTGAAACCGGCAAGTTAAAAGGTGCGCCAAGACAAAAAGTTCATATAAGTTTGTGTATGAAAAATAAGGAAACACTGTGAGTTTTTCGTGTTTACTATAAGAAAGCCCGCGGAAAACCGAAAGCCGGCCATAATGAAACTATTTATCTCCTGAACACAGATCGGCTCGCTTGATCGCGACCCTTCGATGCTACATTGGTTTGTGCCACACTGCTCTTTGTTGAGTAAACAAATACAATACAAATTACAAATCATTTATTCATCAAATAGACCACAGGGGCACTTTTACACGTCAATATACAAGTTGAACTGAAATTACAATTGATAATACTAATTCTAAGTTCTAACTAAAGTATTACGCTACTACAATGATTAGAGATGTATAAGATCTCTAAATATCGATATTCAACTAAAAACTACACAAAAAAGTACAAATACAAAAAAAAAGAAGTCTAAAATTACTTTAGAGATTATTAAACAACACAATTAGAAATGCAATACGTACGAGTATTTAAGTGTCTACAGATTATGTCAGTACCTAACCGAGTTATTTAGCAATAATAAAGAGAGACCTAACTCTAAACATAAATAGTTATGTATGTATGTGACTGATGCATAATGAGAGATATTGAATCGAGCCGAATGGCGAGTTTCATAATATGATAATTGTAACGTGCTCCGTTTGTCACGTAGTGTGACTTTGGTTATATGTATTCTGCATTTCTAATGATGGGTAATTTCTAAAATTCGTTTATTTTTTCCACGTTTAAAAAGTTCAAATTGAACTTTTTAAACGTGGAAAAAATAAACGAATTCTGTTCAATGTCTCGCACACTCATCATAACGTGCATATTACATTTCTAGTCTTCACAGGAGGGCGATTTTTGAATCTCGCATACGGGATTTTGTCACTAAAATACCGGTTGAAAACGGTGACTTGCTTATTATTTTCAGTGACAATATTCTGAATTCGAACGCGTGAGACTCAAAAATCGGCCCGCAGGTCAAAAGATCAACTACTGTACAATACAAATCATACAATTTCAACGTGTTATACCATCGGTCCCAAGTGGAACTCCGATCACAAGGCGTTCACGTTGCCACCTAGCTCCAATACACAACCAATGTGTAATTTAATACTTACCGAACTGGGTTATGCCACGTACCTTAATTAATAATATGGTTTCTGCTATTAAAATGGCGATATCTGGGTGGAATTTAATATAGGTTTCCGTTGCTATATGATTTTAGGGGTGCTTGGTCTTGTAATTTTAGGAGATGCGGAATACATAAACGTTTGGTGTTTAGAAGTATTTTGAGAAGACTGTGTCTGTTTCCGTCTTTCACTGCCAAACGGAGCGACAAATTGACGTGATTTTTTAAGTGGAGATAGTTGAAGGGATGAAGAGTGACATAGGCTACTTTTTGTCTCTTTCTAACGCGAGTGAAGCCGTGGGCAAAAGCTAGTATTGTACTGATAAATTTTTAAGTACCTTCCAACGATTAAGAATCAAACGGCCCATATTCTAATCCACCCATTAGCTAATATTATGCGGTAACTCAAGTTGCATCTAATCTGAATGCAGATGCAGTGCATGCCGCACTTGTAACGTAGTACATTTTCTAGGTCGTAATTAATATTTTTTTTTTATAAATCCAAAATCGAAATTTCTTTAATTTTATTTTGTTTCAAATCCTGTTTTAGTGCAAAAATACTTGCATCCACGCATGTATGCACTTTTCTGCATAATCTGTGCACGGGTTGCCAGATAGCTAAAAATAACGCGTTGTATGAGATTTTTTAATTGTTACTCCAGTACATTTTATAAATTAAATTAATATAATTATATAGAAATAATGCAGAAATTTATCTTAAATACATAACAAAATACTATTATATTAATACTCTAAATAAGAGGCCTGTCTGGAGTGACAATCTTGCTATGTACATCATAGTAAATCTTTCATGACTCTGATGGAGTCTCAAATAAATATAATATATTAATTCGATATATTATGTCTTCCTGGGTTTGTCACCCTATGTCCTTGATTGCTCGATATGCAAATAGGTTAATGATCTTGGGTGGTCGATTTCCTTTTTTGACCCTTTTGGGTGCACACGCACTTTCTCCACAAGACCATACCGCATGGTGGTAAAAACGGTGGAAGCAGAAGGCCTGCAATAATCCTCGGATTGAGGATGATCTGTCTTCTGCTGTGGGATTGGGAGCGCTCCGCTAGGAAATTTCTTTGACCTTTAGCGGAGCCGGGATTATATTTATAGATATATATATTATTAACTCTGGAAATCCTTGTGACCGGCGCAAGTTCTGAGTCCTGTTTGCTGGAAGACGGCCTGCCTCTGCCGCATTTGTCTCGGTGTCCACGTGGCACGCGTTCCGGGTTGAAAAGTCTCCGCAGTGCAGCCAACATTCCCCGGGAGGTCCCGTGCCACCTTCCACAGCTTTCCCGAAGATTCACCATCTTAGAGGTCGGTCCAATTTATCCTTCTAATGGTCAGGGCAACTGCGTCAGCTGAAATTTAGTTAGATTAAATTCATAGAGTCAGTAATTTAGAGCAAGCAAATATTTTTGAGAACTGGTACCTAGGTATTTTAGTAGTATAAATTTCTAGTTAAAAATTAAGATAACTTGTGTGAAAATTTACTTAGAACCCTTTTAAGCGACCTAGCTTCCCGCTGAGCTCTGTACATTGCATTGGTGTCGAACAAGAGAATTATAGGTCAGTTTTCACACGGTTAGCGTAGTAAGTAACTAAATTAAGAACCAACTGAACAAACACATTTTGGCAAGAATTTTCTTTATAAATAAATGTTATAAAATATACAAAATCTTAAATTATTTATCTCCACCATATACTTCCCATAGCAAGCTTATTTCGACACCGTTTTTTATTATTTTCAGTTTTAGTATTTTTTTCTATTATTATCACTTGTGTCCTTAATTTTGTACAGCCGGAGCTTTAAGTTTATTTAACAATAAGGCACCCTGTGATGATTGGCGCCCAAAGTTTTGAATTTAAAAGCTTGCTGAAGGAATTTGTGGAATTTTGGTACCAGAGAAATATTTAGAAATTTTTTGTATGACTCACCTTTTGTTTTTGCTGCTTGCTCTTAGACTATGAAATATTCCTTTTGTGCTATTATTTAAATGCATTTCTGTTGATTTCCTGCACATTTTTTTATATATTTAGAAAGGAGAAAGTTTAGTGATTACGTAACCATTTTTAAGGTTATACAAGTGTCAAAGAAAGTTGAACACGTGTTAGTGTGCATTGACTTCCATAGTTGGAAATTTGAATAATTTTGTGTGCATTTTCTATAATTTGTGTCGCCTTGAAACTTTTATTATTATTTTGAACGTTTTACAATATTTTTTGGAAAACTAAAAGTTGCCTGCACTTGTAAGCAAAAGTTTACCAGGGTTTTGATTAAAAGTAGTTGCACTGACTTTCAAATTTGCCAGAGCTTTATCATTGTGTTACTAGATTTTATATTTAGCTTAGAGCCAGCAAGCATTTGGTTTTTGTTTTTTTTTGTGGCTTGTAACTCTAAGACTGTTTAGGACACATTTTTTTTTTTTGTTTTGTGTTTGGACTTTGGCAAGTTTAGAAAGAATATTAGATTTTGTCAGTCAGCTGACTGTTTTAAAAGGTAACTCAAATAAAACAAGGTTTGAATTTTTTAAAAGAAAATTTATAGTTTAAAGTACACACTTTTACATAATAGAGCATTGTAATACCAGTATTCTCAAGTATTAGATTCACATTTAGCAAAATGGAGAGAAATATTCAGTTTCACGCATTGTTGAAAGATGAGCTGACTTATGAGGTGAAAATTCGTTCTGAAACTCCCGCCAGTACAGTAGATGCTCTGAGGAAACAGCTTCGGGTTCTTGTTGTCGAGGCTCCAAGCGAAGACATTTTGGAAACTTCGCTAGCGGCTGACACGGAATTAGATATTGTGGCTAGGAAGATTGATGATTTGTCGTCCCTTGTCGCGAAGTATAGTGAGTCAAAGGAAAGGTATGCCTTGAGCCGAGCGAAGGCATTAGGGTACCATATTTATCATCGTCTTGCTAGGATCCAGCCCGAAGAGGATGACCAGGCATTGTTGCTTACGAAGTGCAGTTTGCAGTCCAGGTTGGAGAGTCTGCTGGCGGAAATTGAAGGTCCACTTGCGGGAACTACAGCACCAGTTTGTGCCGCTGAGGGTTCGAACCCAAGTGCTTCAGCTTCGGCCGGTAGTTCTGAAATGCCAACAGATAGTTTTAGAGAAATGCGTGTACAATGCTCAAGTGACTTGAACATTTCTAAATGGCAAGTCAAGTTTAATGGATTGACAGACCCGCGCTCATTTTTGGAGCGTGTGGAAGAATTAACGGAGCGCAATTCACGGGATCAGAGTTTAAGCAGTTATTGAAACGCTACAACGTACCTAACATTTTTTACAGTCCGCGCTATTCTCCGCACGTGAATTTGGTGGAACGTTATAACAAAATTGTAATGACCGCCGTAGCGTCTTACGTAAAGGAAAATCACCGTACATGGGACGAAAAACTGCACCAGATTAGGTTTGCTATAAACAGTGCAGTCAGCGAAACCACCGGGTATTCTCCTTTCTTTTTAGTGCACGCTAGGGAACCGGTCATTAACGGCTCCTTTTATAAAGATACCGATAAACAATATGGTGTAGGTATCCCTAGAGAAGAGTATGCGGGCGAATTTGGTTGTTTGAAAGATATTTTTGAACAGGTTAGGGTACGTATGTTGCAAGCACATGAAACAAATGCCAAGTATTATAATATGAGACGCCGAGAGGCGAGATTTTCGGTTGGGGATATTGTTCAGAAGCGTACGTACACGCAAAGTGACGCTTCTAAGTTTTTTATGTCGAAGCTCGCACCTAAGTATGAACCGTGCAGAGTTAAGAAGGTTTTGTCCCCATTAGTTTATGAGCTCGAAAGGTTGGACGGTCAACAAATCGGGTCGTGGCATATTAAAGACTTTAAGTAGGTATTAACGGGAGTCAGGTTTTGAGGTGGAAGTCATCTCTGGACGCAAAGCCTCGAGCCTATAGGGCTTGTCGCTTTGCCGCCAGGGTTGACAACTGCTATCACCTAGCTCTCGTAACATAACATATGCGGTTGAAATCGTTAGTAGTGTTAAAGATTCGGTAAATATTTAATTCACGAATTTTGTTCGGAACGTGACGAACAGGAAAGCTGCTTCGTTACTAAGTTTGCATTGTGTGATGTATGTTAGGTATTATGAATGCGTGAAGTATGTTAGGCGCGATCGATACTGTGCTCAGTCTTAAATCGAATTGGGCTGTAGGTACTTATAGTTTGGTTAAGAGTTTGGAAGAGTTATCCTTGGACGCACGATCCCTCGTCTTGTACCTGTCGTCGTGCCGCCAAGGACGACAAACCACTCACCAGCTACTGTGCCTCTCAACCTCAAGGTCAGAGCCGTTTTTAATATGACCAAATAGCAACATTTGTTGCAAAAATTTTGTCAGGTACTACCATACCGGACAAACACAGAAATAGTACGTTTTTTTTGTATTTTGTTAGCGTATCTTGTAGGTAACGCGTCGTTAAGCTAAATACCTAACGTTTTAGTTTAGGTACTATTTCGCATGTTGCCACGCCTCGTTTTTGTTTACGGTATACCATGTTTTGTGGGTGTTGTGCAACATGATTTTGGATGTTTCGTTTCCTCCGACAAGTTAGTCGGGGACACGCTTTTGGAATATTTAGGAGTTTTAACTAAGAGGGACTGAAACTTAGATTTTGACGATTTTGTTTTGTTTTTGAACTTAGGTTCTTTGGATTTCGGAGTCGGCCCATAGTTTATGGACTAGACATTTTCATTTTGCCCGGACAAGCAGAGTATATTTTAAGGAATGCTGATCAGCGGTCCTGGCGTTGGATATTGGCTTTCTTAGCACAAGGTGCTACATCGCGTTGTGCTGAGAACGCCAACGGTTCGTTCACTGGTTGTTAGGTATTACGGAGGTTTTTTCTATGTGTTGCGCGGTTGGCCTCATAGTTTTTTTTACCTGCCGTTATTGTTTACGTGGGTTCGAGATTTTTTTAGTTTTGAGTTTTGTGGATATGGCCTTTCAGGCAAGTTGATGAAAATGGTAGAATTGTTTCAAAGTTAGGAAGCTTTGATGGTTGTGTGTAGACATTTTTTTTTTGAAATAAAATCTCGAAGCCTCGTTTTGTTTTTCCCTTTTTCATTGTCCTTCTGGGATACTATTTCTTTTAGTATTATAGTTTAGTTTTCTTGCCTTAGGGTTGTTTGTTGCCTTGGTTCCTCTCAGTTCAATGTGATGAAAGCCGCTGGGGACAGCGGGCGGTTCACCTACGTTGAACCTTTAAATCGGGGAGGGAGGTATTGTAACGTAGTACATTTTCTAGGTCGTAATTAATATTTTTTTTTTATAAATCCAAAATCGAAATTTCTTTAATTTTATTTTGTTTCAAATCCTGTTTTAGTGCAAAAATACTTGCATCCACGCATGTATGCACTTTTCTGCATAATCTGTGCACGGGTTGCCAGATAGCTAAAAATAACGCGTTGTATGAGATTTTTTAATTGTTACTCCAGTACATTTTATAAATTAAATTAATATAATTATATAGAAATAATGCAGAAATTTATCTTAAATACATAACAAAATACTATTATATTAATACTCTAAATAAGAGGCCTGTCTGGAGTGACAATCTTGCTATGTACATCATAGTAAATCTTTCATGACTCTGATGGAGTCTCAAATAAATATAATATATTAATTCGATATATTATGTCTTCCTGGGTTTGTCACCCTATGTCCTTGATTGCTCGATATGCAAATAGGTTAATGATCTTGGGTGGTCGATTTCCTTTTTGACCCTTTTGGGTGCACACGCACTTTCTCCACAAGACCATACCGCATGGTGGTAAAAACGGTGGAAGCAGAAGGCCTGCAATAATCCTCGGATTGAGGATGATCTGTCTTCTGCTGTGGGATTGGGAGCGCTCCGCTAGGAAATTTCTTTGACCTTTAGCGGAGCCGGGATTATATTTATAGATATATATATTATTAACTCTGGAAATCCTTGTGACCGGCGCAAGTTCTGAGTCCTGTTTGCTGGAAGACGGCCTGCCTCTGCCGCATTTGTCTCGGTGTCCACGTGGCACGCGTTCCGGGTTGAAAAGTCTCCGCAGTGCAGCCAACATTCCCCGGGAGGTCCCGTGCCACCTTCCACAGCTTTCCCGAAGATTCACCATCTTAGAGGTCGGTCCAATTTATCCTTCTAATGGTCAGGGCAACTGCGTCAGCTGAAATTTAGTTAGATTAAATTCATAGAGTCAGTAATTTAGAGCAAGCAAATATTTTTGAGAACTGGTACCTAGGTATTTTAGTAGTATAAATTTCTAGTTAAAAATTAAGATAACTTGTGTGAAAATTTACTTAGAACCCTTTTAAGCGACCTAGCTTCCCGCTGAGCTCTGTACATTGCATTGGTGTCGAACAAGAGAATTATAGGTCAGTTTTCACACGGTTAGCGCAGTAAGTAACTAAATTAAGAACCAACTGAACAAACACATTTTGGCAAGAATTTTCTTTATAAATAAATGTTATAAAATATACAAAATCTTAAATTATTTATCTCCACCATATACTTCCCATAGCAAGCTTATTTCGACACCGTTTTTTATTATTTTCAGTTTTAGTATTTTTTTCTATTATTATCACTTGTGTCCTTAATTTTGTACAGCCGGAGCTTTAAGTTTATTTAACAATAAGGCACCCTGTGATACACTGACATACATTTTGGCTTTACTAATATTGGACCGCCAGTGCAACTGGTTATGCAATCGGTTCACTGCGGGTTCTGTTATGAGTTTCATTACTGGAATTTATTAGAATGAGAAGCATTAAGAAAAATATACGAAAACTTAAAGTACAAAATAAATAATGTTTTATTTACGGATGAGCTATTCTATTCCTGAAACAATGAATAAACTAAAACTGGCTCTGTAACCATGCCTCGGAGCCCACGGTACGAGAAAATTAAATCATGCCAGTGTTTGTCCAGCAGCTGCATATAATAGCATTATTCATTTAACCCTTTACTGCATACGATGCCATTTTTAACGAATATGACATTCAACTCTATTAACATTTTAGTTTAGTTCCATTTTTTTTGGTAAAGGGTTAAATGCAAGTAACGTCATTACCAATGACGTCACGTTTCAGTGATGCTCAAAAGCATAAAAACTGGATTTTGCGTCACTTTGTTAATTTAAAAATTTACTGGATCGCTTTTAAAGTCCGGTTTGGGTCCAATTTGATTAAGTTGATAAACGAAACAAGTTGTGTTTGAAATTGAGTTACGCACATTTCGAACTTGGTGTTCGTTATGGCTGTTTTTTCAAATAAAAATCATTTATTTTTAATGTAACAGTATTTTACACATACTGCTTTTAGTATTTAATACTTTTCTAGTTTAAACCGCCTTCCAAATCTGAAGGTAGGGGGTTATTAATTCGTCTGTATTTCTAAATTTCTGTATTCGTTTGTACCGAACTTAATACTTTTAACAAATTGCCGATATTCTATAATTTACCATCAAACGTTTATATAAACGTGTATTTTTATTTGCGCTAACATTAAAACACATTAAACGGTCCGCTTAACTCGGCATGAAGCCCTCGCTTTACGGACTAACTTTAAGGTTACGTCACACTCCACAGACTAAAGACAGTACTTCAAAGCCAGTATAAAGATCCGAAAAAGGCCAAAATATTCTTATCGAGTTCCCTCAGTCCGTCAAAGAATCTAAGCAAACTTAGAAGAAGATATTAAACATGAGCACGAGGACCTGGTTATGAAGTAGGCAAAATGCATGCGAAGGAGTTAACCTTCTTTTTAAATACCGGTTTTGATCCAAAATAAAAACGTGTATGTGTCGTTTAGGAATTTGGTTCTGGTCTTCATACAACACCATCAGCGATTCCATTTCATGAAACTTCACTTTTTTTACATTTGAGTAGCTTCCTCCGTTTTTTGATGGATCTTGGGAAGCGGTAGTCGAAAATGTCAATAATCATTTTGACAAAAGTGGGATAAATCCATAATATTGTATGAATGCAGGCAAGAACAAGACACAGTTAATAAGCTAGTACCTAATATACGACAAAGGTGAACTTTACTTATCCCTTATGTACTTTCCATCAATTCAAAATTGGCTGCAACGGAGTTCCAAAGAAGGAGGCAATTACACTAAAAAGTGTACCTGCAGCCACTTTAGAAACATCCACTTGTTTCCGTATTGCACTTTTATTCAGACTGTGCCGCCGTGTCGTTGAGACGTGAAAAGCCCCCGCCCCAAGACACCGTCCTTTGATCTCCGAGTGACAGAAATCAGGCAATGACTTAATTAAACATCAATTTGACTCCCCTCGTCAAATTATTGACGTATCTGAAAGGGTATGTAAAAGTAACTAAGGAAACTTTGGTATACGGAATATGAAGGTTTTGAATTGGAACAATAATTTGCTCTTACGTGGAAGTTTATTACCGGTGAGATTGTGACATATATTTGTAATATGCATGTATTGTAACAAAGATTTATGAAAAAGGTGTGATTTAAGGCTATTATCGTTCGACTTCACCTAGCATCCTGAGCCTACTTATCCGTGTCACAATCGAAGCCAATCCTTTTAAGTACAAAATATAAAATACTTAATAAAAAAGAATGGTAACGCGATACTATAATGAACACTATTTAAGTGCTGTTTCTGTCACATGGTATTATTGTTATACAATATTTTACAACAGATAGTGCGTGAGCAGAGCACACGCTAGTGCGCAAAGTTTTCATTTCTTGCCAGGTCGAAACTTCAGAGGGCCATCTGTCAGTAAAGCATCGTACGATACAAGTGCGGAAAAAGAAAGTTCAAAACAAGTGGCGATATTTAAATTAAAATACGACCGAAGGGTGTTTTTAGGGTTCCGTAGTCAACTAGGAACCCTTATAGTTTCGCCATGTCTGTCTGTCCGTCCGTCCGTCCGTCCGTCCGTCCGCGGATAATCTCAGTAACCGTTAGCACTAGAAAGCTGAAATTTGGTACCAATATGTACATCAATCACGCCAACAAAGTGCAAAAATAAAAAATGGAAAAAAATGTTTTATTAGGGTACCCCCCCTACATGTAAAGTGGGGGCTGATATTTTTTTTCATTCCAACCCCAACGTGTGATATATTGTTGCATAGGTATTTAAAAATGAATAAGGCTTTACTAAGATCGTTTTTTGATAATATTAATATTTTCGGAAATAATTGCTCCCAAAGGAAAAAAAGTGCGTCCCCCCCCCTCTAACTTTTGAACCATAAGTTTAAAAAATATGAAAAAAATCACAAAAGTAGAACTTTATAAATACTTTCTAGGAAAATTATTTTGAACTTGATAGGTTCAGTAGTTTTTGAGAAAAATACAGAAAACTACGGAACCCTACACTGAGCGTGGCCCGACACGCTCTTGGCCGGTTTTTTTAAATCAACACGAGTATGTACTAATATACTATTTCTCCACAGGTCAAAAAATCCTTGTTGTTACATTGGTTCTCAATTTACATTATACTAGTATCGAACCGCCTCAATATCGCCCTACTGAACTCCAAACACTCACCTCAATTCGGTTTAAAGAATGTCGCAGATAAACACAATATATCTCAATTTAAGGGTAAGCTTACCGGGACCTAATTACGTAATTCCTTCGGTCGACTGAGCTTTTACTTAATTGCGATTTAATGCCGAGGTTCGCCTTAAGTGTTTCTTGGATACTGGGTCAGTTTGTTTTCATTTGAAGGCTTAGTTTCTGGGCAGTTTTTGTTTAAAGTGACGTGCATAGTTTGTAATAATACAGGACTCAGGGAAACAAAATGAAGAATGTATGTTTTTAGTATTTTTGGACTTTACTCCTTAATAATAGCACATAATAGAAATTTTGTACAAAACCCATGGTATGAACATTTTTGGGAAGTAAATTTTACTCTTCACTCCCTTATATGTAAATACATAAATAAAGTATAAAAAATTAGGTAAGGTGCATTAGGGTAATTCCAAAAGTCGTCTAGTTACGAAAGTCCCATAAAAATCACGATTATTTCCATCATAATCAAGATTCCCCTTTCGGAATTACTGGTAATTCCGAAAGGGGAATCTTGATTATGATGATGGAAGCATTTCTGTCATTCGGAATTACCCTAATGCACCTTACCTACGTAGTTGTCTGAAACGTTATAGTGCAAATGCGTTATATTTATAGATCTTTGCGATTATAAATTCTCATAGCGAGGTAAAAATGAATTGCTCATTTTTACCAAACAACTTACGAGTAACAATTACAGGTCAGTAATTTTCGGTAATTTAGGTACACTACTGATATTAAAACTCAACAACAAAAACTCAACTCAATATTAAAACCAAAGGTAGGTATAATTTTATTACGTACAAAAAAGTTTAAGCTTCAATTCCAAAAACTCAATGAATATGATCGTACCGATATTTATACTCTATTTATCCAAACCGCTCATTTCCAAATCTCATTAAACAGTGCAGTCCAGTAATCACAAACAAAATTGGGTAAAAAAAGGTTAAAAACCTTTTTAAATTAAAACCCTCATCAGTATCAAAGGGACGTCGATTTCGTCACGGCGACCTATTAGGGGTCAGTGAACCGTGTCTTGCCGTGCTGGTGTAAAAAGACGTAACTGACAGGATTTTCTTTTTAATCGGGGACAAGGTAGAAATATAGACTGTAGAGTGTAGACGTGCCATGATTTTGACTCTGCCACTTTTAAATCAAGGGTGAAGGCCTGATGAAGATGCCTTTGCGAAGACGTGGCCTAAGATGGAGCTCCCCCAGAAGATTCTGGGCGAGCTTCATGGTAAGACACGTCTTTACCTCGACTAGTCTGTTGCCATGAGCAAGCCCATTTATGGTAAAAAAAAGACATATTCGATAATTTTCGAAATGCTAGAATTTCCAAATAGAAACACTTCTAAAACTTCTCGTAATAGGGATGACGACTACATAAAAAAATGGCATTCTGTTTAGTCCGTCAGTTAGATCGTCCAAAAATACTGAACACAGAATGTATGTACCTATCTTTTTGTGTTATGTGTAAATAATTTCTGTTGTCACTTGTCACGAATAAATGATTTTATAGAGCACCAAAGTTCCGGGGTGGGGGCTTGTGACGTCACTTCTAAGTAAAAATTGTACCTAGGCGTGACGTCACGCGAAACTTCAACACACTGTACCGTCGTCATTTTTCGCTTACGAGAAAAAAGAAAAAATACGTGTCTAAAATTCTTTGACAATCTAACTGACGGACTAATTAGTTTTTTTAGTCGTCTCGCCTATTATAATTAATTATAATTATGTTAATTACTTCTGTAGCGCAACGACCCAGAGTTACTTTTGGTGTCAGACACCAAAGACCGCCATGCTTTTCTGCCCAAAGGCATATTCTATCCAGTCGCGCGCTGATTTCACTGAGGTATTTTTAGCACGTCAGTCCAGCGGTAAATAGGACGTCCACATCGTTTTCGATCATTTGTTACGTACACCAGTATACTCGTACGCCTGACTGTGCGTCCATTTGATACTTTCCTTTAATTCCTTAATTTCCTTTAAAATTCACGAGAATTTTAAACTGTTTTAAACTGTTAGTAATATGACGGTAACATCAACAAACCATAATTCTGTGGGTCTAGTGAAAAAGGGTATAACTCAAATTGACTCGGTGAAAAAGGTCACAAGTTCGAGGTGGGACTTGTGCCCTTTTTCACCGAGTCAATTTGAGTTATACCCTTTTTCACTAGACTCACAGTATTATCGTTGTTAGCAGGATACAGTAGCTTACCTAATACCTACATTTTATCAGTCCTAATTATTACCCTGTCTCCTTTTTTCACCCAAAGACCCGACCCCCTTTGTAATTTTCACAAACTGTCACCCTGTTGTAATTAGTGATAATCAGGAAAGGAATTCGCGTCTTTTGCGTTTTTAATGACGAGAAAGTATTCCAAGTTTTTTGAAATTAATGAAAATCGTAATAAGGAAGACGAAATTTATTTCTGGGAACAGTTTTTTTTTTCAGAAATAATTAATAAGTAAAGAATTAAGAATATATTTTTAAGCATGAAATATTAAGAAGAAATTATGATGACTAGAGCTACCGTAAGTACGTATGTCATATTTCTAACATGCATAAATACATACGTAAATAAATGTAAAAGGATTTACTCCGCCCACTGAAAACCTGTAACATCCCGTAACTATAAGAGATTCTGAACAACTTTTACTACAGGACCAGCCACAAAACGAGAAAAAAAAATGTTTTTTCATATATTTACGTTGTATATCTTGATATTTTGTTAGGGTTTTATTTACACAATAGCGGTTGTGAAAATCTCATAGTAAAAGTTGCTTAGTATGGCCTTATACCATTTGTTAGTTCTGAGGTTCTGAGTTGGAGTGGGTAACTAAATATATGCCTGCATGAAATTTAATAAAGTCAACCCGACTGAAAGACTTAATTCATCTCAACTTGGCCTTGCTGGGCCTCACCAGCAAGTCTATGTCGTCGAGCACCTGTCGGCCTATAACCGGGCGTTGCAGGCGCAGGCCCGAGCGCTCAAGAGAGAGAAGGGGTACAAGTACCTTTGGACGCGTGACGGTCGAGTATTAATAAGAAAAGATGATTCATCACCCATTGTTTGGGTTAAAAATACCGAAATTTTGTCATCCCTTAGCGAGTAGTTCATTACTTGTAGTAAAGGTCATATTTAGTTTATAATTTTACGTTATAAATAATAGT
Source organism: Leguminivora glycinivorella (assembly GCF_023078275.1). Classification (NCBI taxonomy): domain Eukaryota; kingdom Metazoa; phylum Arthropoda; class Insecta; order Lepidoptera; family Tortricidae; genus Leguminivora; species Leguminivora glycinivorella. The sequence continues at coordinate 22,276,348 of NC_062974.1, forward strand.
ATATAATTATAGTATAGTTAAATGTCAAACATAAATATATATTATCAGAACACGAGAAGTATTCGAGGTAAACTAAATGAATTGCACATATCTTCTCTGAGTTGTAATTATGACGTCATAGTAATGACTGAGACTTGGCTAAACGAGAGCGTTTTCGACGCGGAAATCCTGAATAGTAACTATATTATTTACCGTAGAGATCGTTGTAGTAGTTCTAACATGAAACGGAATGGGGGGGGGGGTGTGCTGATTGCGGTTTTAAAAAGTCTAAATTCTTGTAGAAAATACGAACTTGAAAGCTCCAATGAAGACCTTTGGGTACAAATATCATGTCGAGAGAAAAAACTTAATATTTGCGCGGTTTATCTCCCCCCTCCTGTATCATGTGAAAAATTAAAAACACATCTAGACTTAATTAGCGACGCAATGTCACTAATCGAATACAGCCCAACGGTGGTTCTCGGGGATTTTAATGTGGGCAGTATTGGATGGCAGCACGTGTCTGATCATAGCGAATCAACTAAGACAGAATTAAATACATGTCCGTGTGGTTTAAGTACACTTCTTACTGATTTCATGTCTCTAAATAATCTACGTCAATATAACGTTACTAAGAATGTCGATAGTAAAATTCTTGACTTAATACTGAGTACAAATGAACTGACAAAAGTAGGCGCTGCTTGGCCTCTTTCCAAAGTAGATCCCTACCACCCCCCCTTGCAGATCACCTTAAATTACTCTATCGTGCCCTTTTTGAAGAAAGTAAATATAACCAAGCCAAACTTCTTTAAAGCGGATTATGAGGCGATAAATGCTGAGATTAACAAGATTGATTGGGACTCACTTTTAGTACCTTTAGCTGATGTAAACGAAATGACGACTGTATTTTATGGTAAACTGCAAGATATTATCGAAAATCATGTACCTGTGACGAAACTTATAAACAACAGCCGGTACCCCGTTTGGTATACAAAGGATCTCGTTAAGTTAATCAAAGAAAAAGATAAATTGCGCACAAAGTGGAAACGGTATAAAAATCCTATTGACCATTTAGAGTTTAAAATGGCTAGAGCTCGTTGTCATAAACAGATAGAAATATGCTACTTAAACTACATGAATTCCATTGAGTCCTCCATATCCTCTAATAATATGAAGGTTTTTTGGTCCTTCATAAAGTCGAAACGTAAAAATGAAGGTACATTACCTAGCAAAATGACGTTTGAAGGGTCAACATTATCCACACCTGCCTTGATTTGTGAAGCATTTGCCCGTTGTTTCTCATCTGTATATGATCCTAACCCCACTGGCTATTCAAATTCTAGCACAACACCAACTAATCTCTGCGACTGTTCTAATGCCTTGAGCTCTCTTTATTTTTCCCGCAATTGCATTGAATTGTCTCTTAACCCTTTAACGGGCAAGACTCAAAAAAATCGTGAGTTCAAACCTCATCGCCATCCTATAGTACAAAAAATTCTCTACAAGAAAAAAATACAAAAAGATAGTCATACAGGGTGGTCTTTTTTGAGACCGGTGCCCTATAAAGGGTTATAAGGTTAGACAAAAAAAAGGGACCAGGACCGGACAAAATTCCAGCTGTTTTCATCGGCAATTGTGCTAATGCTTTGTCATACCCCCTTTATATTATATACAATAATTCTTTACTGAGTGGCATATTTCCATCTTTCTGGAAGCAGGCAAACGTAATCCCCATCCCGAAGGGTGGTGATAAAGCTAATGTACAAAATTACAGACCCATCTCTTTGATGTCGATCCTTGGAAAAGTTTTTGAATCCCTAGTAAATACAGTTTTAACCACCCACGTTAAATCTCTTATAGTTCCAGAACAACATGGTTTCAGGAAAAATAAATCTACTGTTTCAAACCTAGCTGTGCACGTTTCCTCTCTAACTGAAGACTTGGACAGGGGTTCTCAAATTGATGCGGTATACACCGACATAAGTAAGGCATTCGATCGTGTAAACCATAATCTGCTTATAAGTAAGCTCTACAAAGTCGGTGTGCATGGAAGTTTGCTTAACTGGTTTACATCTTATCTTACGTCTAGATCGCAAAAAGTATTAATATGTGGACATGAATCAGAATGTTTTGAAGCTACGTCAGGCGTGCCCCAGGGCTCTCACCTTGGTCCTACCTTATTTTTAATCTTTCTTAACGATCTAGCTAAAGAAATTCACCACTCAAACTTTTCATTTTTTGCAGATGATTTAAAAATTAGTAAAGTTATAGAGACCCCACTTGATTCTAAACAGCTTCAGGACGACTTGACTCGCATATCGAACTGGTCCACTAATAATAAATTACCGCTAAACGTAGGAAAATGTAAGCATATAAAATTTACGAAAAAACGCATTCCTATAAATACGACATACACTATAGACAATATACCCTTAGAAGAAGTTTCGCACATAAGGGACCTCGGCGTAACGCTAGATAAGGAACTATCGTTTATTCCGCACCTTGACAGTATAATAAAGCAGGCCAATAAACTTCTTGGCTTTATCTGGCGCAACTGTAAACAATTTAAAAATATTTCTGCACTAAAGACAGCGTTTTTCGCCCTAGTCCGCAGTTTGCTAGAATATTGTTCTAATGTTTGGAATCCCTTCTACAAATGTCACATAGAACGAATTGAAAATATACAAAAGAGATTCGTATTTTTTCTATCCGTACACCAGAAGAAGCTCCGCTCTCTAAATTCATACTCTAAGCGATTAAAATATTTTAAAATGATATCTCTCGAGGACCGTCGTTGGATTTCTGACCAAATCTTACTGCATAAAATTGTCTCAGGCACGTTAGATTGTCCAGAACTTTTAAATAAAATCAATTGGATAGTACCACGACGGAACTCTCGAATAGTTAATTTTCGGCCCTTCTTATGTAAATCTTATAGAACCAATGTTGGATCTCATAGTATAATACCTAGAATCTGTAAAGAACATAATTTACTATTTAAACAAAACAAAATAGATATCTTAAATACCTCGTGTAACCAGTTCAAAACATATTTGTACAGACTTAAAGCCAATGTTAATTTATAAAATCGTTATAATGTTATTATGTATTATTTTTACTTCACGCTGAGTTCCTATGTATCGTTGATCACTGTTTTCTTTTGTCTTATTGCTACTTCTCTGAATGTGTACCTACCGTTTACCTCACCTTAATTTCACCACTTTAAAGTACAACTGTAATAATGTATCAACTTACTATTTAGAATAAGTACTTATTATGTAATTAAGTAAACAAACTTTCACTGTTAAACGTAAGCATGTCGTGTTTGCCTGTAATTGGGTGAATACCAAAGCAAGTTATTTTATTTTTCATTTAAATATGTAAGATTATGTATTACACCTGTTGGCGAACCTTAAATAAAATAAATAAAATAAATAAATAAATAAATATGGTTATTCAAAAACCTAATAATTGTTCTTTGTAAAAGATGCTCGACAACATTTTTGGCGAACAAATAGGCGCAAACCATATGTATAATTTTTATCCTCATTTAAAAAGTAAAATACCTCTAAATTAAACTCAATATTATATTTCATCAAAATTCACACCAACGTGTGTAACCGCTTAAGGAAATATTCACTCAACAGTTTATAGAAACCTTTTAAACTCTCAAACAAAAACGCCTCAAACATGTTAGAATATTCACCATTGCTCGAATTCTATCATGTAAGCTGGCCACGTACACCTTTTAACCTACACCTCTTCAAGCCAAATTAAACTACAATAAAAACTTATTAAAGTTTATTTTCGATAGATTATGAATTGGTGCTTATGTCTATTTGTCATTGTAGCTTTATAGGTCAGAGTTTCCTTTCATAACACTGCATGACGACGCATAATTTTAAAACCTCGTATTTTTCACTTACAATATTATCGAAACTGCATTTTATTTGTTTACAAGTAAGCTACAATTTTGTATGAACCGGTATAATAAGATAGGTGGTTTTGAAATTAAATAGTGAATGAGCATTTTAACATTGCATTTGAAAATTGGTGTTTTCTGAATGTGAATAAGGATTCCTATTCGTGAACGATGCACGTCTAAAGTTGTATGAACACTGTGTTTTATGAAAGATTTTTAACTGAGTTCTGTGAATAGCTTTAAGCGTTATATTGCTTAAATTTGATTTAATTTAATTTTCTATTTAAAATGTATTTTGAATGCAATGTTGACTGTTTGAATGCTGTTTTTAAAGCGTTTTATAGTAATTAAAAAACATAATTGACTGTAGGTAAAATCCGTACTAATATTATAAATGGGAAAGTGTGTGTGTCTGTTTGTTTGTCCGTCTTTCACGGCAAAACGGAGCGACGAATTGACGTGATTTTTTAACTGGAGATAGTAGTTGAAGGGATGGAGAGTGACATAGGCTACTTTTTGTCTCTTTCTAACGCGAGCGAAGCCGCGGGCAAAAGCTAGTAATAAATAAATTGATCTTACCTTCACGATTTTCTTAGTAGGTATCAGATAATGACTCAACATATTTTACAGCCAATAACCCTCGGTTTAAAACTTAGACTCAATAAGAGCGTTTTGTCGTAATTATATCTAGTTTTATGTTTTCAATTAGATTGTTTTTTAAAAAGATGTGATTTTGTATTCATCACTTACAAAACATGGGGTATCAAAACTTTTTTTAAATAGTTGCCCTTATAGATATTTATGTAGGTGTAATAACAACGCACCAGACGGGTGCGGGGGACGTTGCACCAAACCTAAATAGACGATTTAGGTTTGGTGCAACGCTGTCTCCACCAATTGCACATTGTGAAATAAGGCGAATCTTGTGATTCTCATCACCGACTTCCAGTGCTAGTGTCGCAAGGTCATCGCGCAACCATCGCGCGACAATTCGCGCGATGGTCGCCGTCGCATCGCATCGCGTCGCCGTTGCGGGCACGTCGCCCACGCAAGACACGGCGTAAGACCGGTCAGTTGCGCTTACCCACTCGTATTCATACCTACTATGTATGCGATCGAAGGCTATTACCATTCGGTTACATTGCAGCCCCGATATATCGAAAACGTCGTAAATTCCGTTTTACGATTTGAAAGTCGGTGCAGCTATGTAACGGGAATCGATTTTGAAATACGGGTGGAAATATTAATCGATTATTGCAGACTGTGAATTAAACTGTGGCGGACACTTTGTGATATGAGGTCAATCTTTCATTTAGTCAATCTTTCAAATGCAAAATATGTAAATCGACTATTTCCAAGATTTTGATACAAACTGTATGGATAGGAATGGAAACGCATATAAAAAGTATGCCAAATGACCTTCTTCCCGCAACCTGTATGTTTTTTTCCAAAATCTGTAAATGTCAATCTTCATCAATTTAAAATCGAGGGAAGATCATCAAAGTGCAGCAAAGACCATTTGCCCGTAGATCATCAATGCGGGTTATGATTGCTGCCCACACTGACCCCCATTATCAAAGTACACCATGTTTACTTAGTTGCATCTACTTTCATTACATGTAGCATAATAATCTAACCACAAAATGTATAATTTCAAAAAAATAAAATGAATATAATAGATCGATCGGTTCATCCGTTCGGGAGCTACAATGCCACAGACAGGTACACAGACAGACAGACAGACACGGCAAACTTAAAACACCCCGTAGTTTTTGCGTCGGGGGTTAAAAAGTGCCGTACTAAAATTTTATAGTTATTTGTTATACAAGAGTGCAAAGTTGTATTTTAACGCCGAGTGTGGAATTGAAAAACGAGCAAGCGAAAGGATTCCATAGTTGAACCACGAGCGAAGCGAGTGATTCGAGAATAGAATCCTGAGCTTGCTCGTTTTTCAATACACGAGAAGTAAAATACATTTGCACTCGTGTGTAACACAAAACTTTTCCCCTCACTATAGCGAGGAAAGTACAACGCAAAAAACGCGTTTAACACTGCTTCCAGTAGTTCCACAGGGTGGTAAAACATCTTCATCACTAGATTAACCCGCTTTTATTAATTTTGAAGCAGAAAATTTGCTTCTATTCGAGGTCAAATTACTTTATCCACTAGTGGATAAAATGCGTTTTTACCCGCTGATATTAAAGGACAAAACACGTATTTCCGAGCTAGTGAGGGGAAAAAGAATTTATTACATGGTGACCATATAATGGTCCTATGAAACAGTGAGTTCGGTGTGCAGATATTCGCCCCTCCGTATACTCATATACTCCATCAACTGACATCTTCATATGCAAGCACAATTATTGCATTACCCTGTTTGTATCAGATGACAGAACAAACACAGACGTCCCCCGAGACGGTTTATTAAGGGGAGGCGGTGATTCATCAATTGCCCCACGTCACCTTAAGTTGAGTGCTGTTGGGGTAGGCATATTGCTATGTTTGTACGGGTGTCGAGTGACTAAGTTGTATTAAAATTTTAATGGTAGCTAAGATGACAATCGTAGGAAAAAACGCAATTTGCAACATGGAAATATTATATGAAAATCCCAAAATCCATACAGGCAAAAAGAAATATGTACAGTTCTAAGTTACAATTAAATAGATATTTAAGAAGTAAAGCTTACTACTGTGAACAAGATTTTTTAAACGAAAATTAGATGTTTGTTTTTAGTTAAGTCGAAATATTTAGTTTGTTTTAAGGATTAATGTTTACGTTGTTATACCCTCGCAGGGTTCATGTTACTACAAGACTGTACTTCGCATAAGATCATATGTACTTACACATGAATATGGAAGTAATGGATTTAAAATATGATGAAGTGTCCAAAGTGAAGTACTGTATCTATTTGAAGAAAAGGAACAAGAAAATACAATCTGTAGCAAATTATATCGTCGAGGCATCGATTTACTTCGTCATCTAAAATGTTTTCTAAATGGGCATTGCACCATAGATGGATATTAAATTAGCTAAAAAATGTATTGGCGAACAAAGAACTTACGGATCACGAATTTAAATTAAGTAATAGAGGATCTGACGATAATTTATTGATGGCAAATAAAACAAACTCGACAGCTTTTAAAGAGCATTCCATGGGGAGTAATAATTTAAAAGCATTTTATTTTTTATAGATATTACTTACTCTTTTCTGAATTTTAGAACAATGACTAGGTATTGTCGTTAAAAATAAAAACACCACTTACATTAAAGTATTTTTGCCGCCATTATACAGAAAAAGTAACAAGTAATTAGATACTTTCCCGAGATATGCACAGGACAGTCAAGTGGTAGACTAGGTATTCTATTACATGGAATTTGCCCTAAATTGACAGTTTGTTGTTATTGAATAAAAAATACAATTATTAATACTGTTTACTTTATTTCTGCGTAAGAACCCAGCATCAGGAAGTGTTTATAGCAGCCCCGTCATCCCAAAACACCATGATTCGAGGTTTCCTAACAATTGCACCGAACAACGGATTTGAGTGGCGCTAGCTGTGCTTGAACGTCAACAACCCCCATGATAAGTCTTTATGGATTTATTTATACAAAAAAGTGCACGTAAATATTGAACCGCCATTAAAAATGTTTTTTGTTTTTGTTTATTTTTTATTTTCTTTATTGGGGAAAACAACAAACATAGGAAGGTCATACATATAAGAAGATATTGAATTACACAATAATAGGTACAATTTAACCTACATCCTGAAACAATTTCCACTAAGATTTATAGATAACGAGTATCTGCATGGCTTTGTCATAGGGTAATAAAGGGCCTCCTAAGATTAGATTCTCTCCGATTAGACTCTTAGATTTTGATCGAATATATTTGCGGGAACTAGTTATAGCAACGTGCGTCCTATCTGGAGTATTAATATTGGTTTTAGTACGGATTTTTTTTCTTGATCAGGGGATCGATTTTTGAACGCACGAATTCCCCGTTCGAAAGTCTGTGGAAAACGACGTAATGCTATTTTTGAAAAAGGACGGCTAGTAATTTTAAAACTAGTGGTAATGACCACTCGTTTTCGATTCTGTTAGTAGAATTTTAATCGCTAGTAGTGGAAATATTATAGAACGAATTTCACAAAATCGAATGGCCGAGATTCAAAAATCGGCCCCCAGTACCTTTACCTATAAAATCTCACCAACTGTTCAACCGCTTTGACTTTGGTGGCAGCGTATTCTACGATACACACTCGAGTCACAAAGAGTTAAAATTACATGGTTGCGGCGCATCACTATCAGCTCAATAACCTAGCCACTCTTCAATATTCCCACAAGAACATTTCATGCTCCAGCATAACTCAAATTGGTCCGTCAGCTCCCAATCCTTTTAACGAAAAAACTTGAGTAAGCAGTAATTTTAATAACAATCTCCGGGAAATGAAACCTAGCGGGCGAGCAAACACTGGAAGTTTGCCTACATTAGATGGAAAAAAGTTATGCGTCGAGGGACTTAGCTTTACCGCTGTTATTGCGAGGAATTTCTGGATTTTTTTAACTAAGTGGTTTAGGATCTTAGGCAACAGCGGTCTACTCTAATGTTAATTTCTTTGAAATGTATTTTTCTTATTTAAACGAGTAGGTATAAACGTGTTATCAAGACAGATTCAAATATCATGGTCCAATTGGAAATGATGACGAGATATTTTCTTATTTTGTTCTCTTTCGGCGCTGAAGTTTGAGGTGTTCATAAATTAAATACTCGTACAGAAGCTGTTATAAGTTCCATATATTTTTTTATATGCGGTAATTAAAGGATATGAAAAATCCAGTTAAAGACAACTCTTATGACCAATTTAAAAATGTTAATAATATCTTACATTGAATATAATACGATACCAGAATCCCGTTGTAAATTTACGAGAAAACCTCAACAAAAAACAGCAAATTACTTGATTCATCTCTGTTTTTCAGGAAAAAGAATTTCTCCGCGCAATTTTAAGACAAAGTATCCTTCTTGACATAATTTAAAGCCACACAAAGGCTCGTCGCAGAAAGAATTTAATTTATGCCACTAATGAAGACGTTAATAGCGTGTACTAGGGTTTGATCAGAGACGAGGGAAAATAAAGAGTTACTTGAATTAGCATTTACTCCCAATTAAAATGATGCACCTTTTGTAATTAATTGTGTTCACGCAATAAACAATTATTTATAAGAAATTTGATATAAAAATATCAAGTAAATAATATTTCTTCTTATCAATACTGAAATTATAACATTTTACTGATTTAAACTTTCACGATTATTAGACATAATTATTTTTAAAATCGGGACTTAATCGTGTATGACTACATATTAAACTGACCTCCAACGTTTCAGGGACGGCGTTGTCCCCGTGGTCTCGGAGAAGACTGACAGCCTATGTTATTTTGGCAGACAATTTGGTCATTGCACCAAACATTGTCAAAATTAAAGTTAACGCATAATACTAACGCAAGACACGGGTCTTGCGTGGGCGACGGTCGCGCGACCGTCGCCGTCGCATCTTATCGCATCGTCTACTTCCATATCGATAAGGTTTGATTTCGTATGCGTCGCATCGCCGTCGCGCAACCATGGTGCGACCGTCGCCCACGCAAGCCACGGCGTAACAGCGCACGCTACGTGCTACGATCGTAGCCTATAGTCGTAACACGGTTTCCCTCGTCTGTAACACAAAGTCCTAAGCTACAAAGAAACCGCTTAGCAGGCCTCTTGTCTGGCAACATTTGTGTTGAATTCATGTAAGGTAAGACCCTACCTTCAGCTAGAGTCTCTAAATTTACAAACTTGTGCCAATCTTTCTTCGACAGTATTTAGTATATATCAAATTTCAAATCAAATTTCGGCTGCGAAAGTTCGACTCGCTATAGGACAAAATAAAGATACCTTCTTTCTAGTGTTTCTCTCGATTCAGTCGCGATTTCATGTAAGCCTGAGAGTATATTTATATTTCTTCAAGTCTATAACAGACTATTCAAGCAGTGTCAAGTGCGGCGATAACGTTTTTCGTGGCAGTGTAAACCAATACGGGAGCGGCAAACACGACCACAACTCTGGCATGTGTAGTGTGCCCGTGGCAAACAGGTACATATCTTATAGCGCTTTTATATGACGCTATATTTATATTTTAGGTTATTGATATCTAATCGTTATTATTTAACCGTCTCTACATTAGCTAGGGTGTGTGGGAAGACAACGAGCGCAATATCCGGTTTTTAGTTTCAAAGAGTTTCTCTACCTCAGTAACCTCTTTCTTACAGGGATACGATATAAGTTTCTTGAATGTGGCATAATCTTATTTCTAAAGACCTATGAATCTCGTTAGAATTTTGAGCATACCTAGCGAGGGGCTCAAAAGTCACGAAATGTAAATAACGACGTGTCGCACATACAACTTTACACATCAGCAGGGCCCAAAAAATGTAATTCATAAATAGAAAACTTTAGCAAGGCTGTTGGTACTTAATTTGTAGTATTTAATTGTAGACATCTCTGTACACAGTTATACAATCAATCATAGCTTACGAGTAAGCTGCTAAACTTGAACCGTGTTATTTTTTTTTTTTGTATTTTTAGAGGATTCACTATGTGTCTCTATATAGGTAGTTGCAGTGAGCAGTGCTATTTTGCTCATTGGTTTTACGCAGCAAAGTACGCCTAATCCAGCTGTTGAGATAAAAACTATTTCTTTGTCTTTCTTCAGTAACGCAAGTAACGCAACCCAAAACCCGCAAACTCGGTCAAACGCCCGGCGAACACAGAAAGTCGGGTAATATGGGAAAGATGTGCATATGGCGCTTTTTCCAACAACTCACAACTTTGTGAATACTAATGCGGGGATAAACCGGATGTTGAGGCCGATACTGTGTTTGAAAATATCTATTTTATTTGTTGGATGACAAAGATTTAGCTTAAGAAACTTGTTTGAATGTAAATGCAAATATTGCACGTACTATTAGCACAGATCTATTAGCTAGGCTAACCGAAATGACAATCATTGATGCTAGACGCTGGTCGAAACGCAGTCTAGATCTGTCACGCCAATACGGAAAAGCGATAGAGATAGCTATCTACGATAACGATATTACCGTGAGAGTTTGTGCATTTGGCTAGATACTACTCATGGCCCGTAGCTAAGAGTACAATCATTTACGCTGATTAGTGCATTGCAGTTATCTCTCTCTATCGCTCTTTAGCATTGTTGCGACACAAACAGCTCCGTATCGTACGCTACGGAGCATGAACGATTATACTCTTATGAGTTAAGAGGCCCTATCGCACCGATCCCTAGATCACATCAAGTTATGTTCATCAATATTTGTATTAAAATTACTATTTTATTTTAAAACATCTTTTAGAAATTATTTCAAAAATAACTAGTTAGAACCTACTCAAATGTTACTTCTTTAGTATTTCTTTGATTAAAATGGTTTAAAAATCAATATGAAACTACTAACTACAATCCACCTCATCCCGACGTTGGGATGAATTGTAAATTCATTATACGCGATTTAATCCGTTTCCATAGTTTTATTTCATAAATAACTATCGCGGTAACCGAAGACAATATTACAATCCACCTGTACGAATATCATAAGAATATCAAATCAAGTTAATATTTCAAAATATTCAATACCGGAATAATAACCCGGATGTGAGAAACTTTGTCAACATACAACTATTTTCTGCCCCAGTAGAAATATGTAAATTTCTTTAGCAATGACGTATTTGTAGAACAATAACCTTGCTACCTAAAATGTAAAATCATAAGACCTGAAATTAATATAAAAACATTTTTACTTATTTTTACAGGTATTTTCGCGAGTTCATATTTGCTAGTACTCGGTGATAAATTTATGGTATCTTAATAAACACAAATATTTTTCATTAATGGGTTTAATTTGAAAGCCAAACACACTACTGCTGCGCTGCCGTCCGATCACTAAAACCCCTCTAAGCTGCATATTACCAGTTTTCATTTGGATAAATATTCTTAAATAGGAAAGAATTCCCCATCGACTGGTCTTGGAATCATATTTTTATCATTTTTAGTTACCGAGATACAGAGTCGACATACCTCGCTAAGTGCACTATTTTATAACCCTTTTCAATAGTATAAAACCGCAAACCCACATTTGTCTTCTATAACTTATATTAAAGCGCTTAGCAGTTGTTTATCTTCATAGTTTTATCACACGATACATAACTATAACAACGTTACTTGACATAAGCTTCATAAATTCCCATTAAAGCCGTTTAATTGCGTTATTACATTTTATAACATTCACTTTTTTAAATAAAATACTACGCTTAAACACGGCTAAAGTCCTTTAACCGCGTATTTAAAGACTTTCATTGTAATTTCGGTTACAAATACATCACTAAAACCTAGTTACTGCGCTTTACGGTGAATTTATTACTAAAAAATATTCATAATGCCACACTGAAACAGGACAAACCAGCAAAGCTACGCTAAAACCCCGCTAGTTGTAAAAGTATACCTTCCAAAGTTATTGCGCCAGTCCGACAGTCGGCCGAGCGGCTCGCGCGCAGAAGGTTGTGCGAAGGCTGTAGTGACCGGTGAATGAACATTTTCTCCTTAAAATGTTAAGAAACCGAAGACCAGGTAAGTGTTAAATATCTTTTTTTTAAGGTTTTTTTCAAGCACAATCACACGTTTGCCGCGACAAGTAAATACCTAACTCATAAGTTATTCGATCAAGAGCCCAGTTAAAACTATTGTGTACAAATAAAGCGTAAACAAAAAAGTCAAGAAATTACATTGTACCATCCTATTGCTATGTAGGCATTGCCATAGCCACATACATTTTGTAAGCATTTATTTACCTTAAAATGTTTTAGTACCTATGTAGGTATGGATTACTTGCGCAACATTATATTACCGTCAATAATGCAGTCAAAAATCAAATTAATTAATGTTATTTCTTTTAGGCTTGTTACGAACTTCAGGATACAAATGATAACAGAGATCTGCGAATAAAATGAATACCGAAAAACCGACCACAAGTCATCACACCAGCAGTAAGTTTAGTAAATGTAGAACAGAAGGGGATTGCTCAACTCGATCATTACCAAGGAACATTCTATCGTTGTGTATTGTTTCAAGAATTTTTGAGATTGATACCTCAGAATTCTTTGCCTAACTTAGCCATGTCGAACGTTTCTGCTTTAATTTTCAATGCTGACGAAAATACATCAATTTTAAAACTCCCTTTTACTGGTCCAAGCTAAAACCGTTGCTGACGATCATCGAATTTGGGTTTATCCTTCGTTGTAACAAAATTGAACAACGTTTACTTCTTCAATCATTCGTAAAATGCTTCTCATCTTGATATAAGGAAAGAAGGTTTTTGACTATTCCGTCGCAGAGGCATTGAAACTACAAGTGATGACTCGAAAGAAGAAGAACTCTATACCTAGCATGTAAAAATTGTAAAATGACAACATATGTATCATCCAAAATGAAGCTTTATCTTAATTTATCCGCTCCAATTCATACAAACAACAGAGAAACAGACTTAAATTTAACCTAGTTAATACAATTTTAAGCAATGATGCACCTGATTTTACCAGAAATTGTTAACAAAGATATCTATATTGATTCTAGTTTAAAGAAAAAAAAAAGATGTATGATATATAAGTATTCTGCTGTACCAATTCATTCAGACCCTTCAAATCCAGAAGTTTTACATACAGAAAAGGAGGACTGACCTACACATAAGTACATATAACCATTTATCGATGTAGAACCACCGTCGATATAGAGCACTACACTCGTAATATTAATATTAATAATACAACTGTCGAAAACCAAACGCACAAAAAAAAGAAAAATAAATTTTAAGAAGAACGGAATCAAGCGGAAAGAGAGAAAATTATTATGTCAAACAATCCTAAATGTATTTTGAATCTTTGAAGTATTAAATAAATAAAGATTGCTATTTTCACTTGCTTGGCGAATAATAAATGAAATCCGTGTTTCTTTTTGTAAGAACTGCCAATGTCAACCGTTTTTAACCTTATATAACTCGGTAATAAAAACATTATTTTAATAGTGTATTATAGTAATAATACGAATAACTTTGGATATCCAAGAGCGACACCTTTCGCCGTGTCGGTATAGCAAATTGATTTGTTGCAATGTAGAAAGCGAATTTTATTGTTTCATATTTATGTTATGTTAGTTTTCACTAATGTTAGAATATTATATTAAGTTTAAATATGTTAATTTGTAACATAACTTATAACGAGGTTTTTTATGCATGCAAATAAATGGTTACAATATCATACAGTTGTCTTTTATTCATTTAACAAATTGAATTGCTCTTGAAACTTAGTGCAGGTACTGCAGGTAAACGGGACATTGCTAAAATGATAAACTCCTTTTAAAAAGAATGACAATGCTAAAACCTAGTAATCGTCGCTGGTTTGTCATATAGCGGGCTTTTAGATTAGGAATGCATACAAATTATTTCGATGTTAGTAGTCATTGCATAGCTTAAAAACGGTTACAGCATTTTTTTAGAGCATATACGATAGTATAAAATTGTTTAGTGTCTTTGCGGTTATTAAGCTATGTTTTTAGATTATTATGCATTGCTCAGTTACGATTACTATAAACACGTAAATTTACTTTGCCGTTATTAAGCCATGTTTTGTGTATTATTCAATCCTAAAAAACGGCTAAAGTATACTTAACCGTGTTTTAACAGTAAAATCATACATATTTTAGGAATTATTTGCATAACTTAAACACAAAATGGCGAATTTCTAATAAATTAAACAATATTTAATTAAATTGATTTTAAATAATGTTAGCGTGAATTTAGTTTTAATTTAAGAATAAAAGAAATCTGGACTAAATCGACACATTTCCTAGAGATATGGGTTTTTATGTTTTTTGCCCATAACTCAAAACTATCATTTGTGGGTTAGATGGGTTTTAGTGATAGGACGGCAGTGCGTATGACACGCCTAAGTAATAAACTTTATCATCAGATAGGACAGACAAATGAACAAAAAATCATAAAATAAATAAAATAAAATAAATAAATAAATATTGGAGACACCTTACACAGATCAACTTAGCCCCAAACTAAGCAAAGCTTGTACTATGGGTGCTAAGCGACGATATACATACTTAAAATAGATAAATACATACTTATATACATAGAAAACATCCATAACTCAGAAACAAATAAATATCTGTTCTCATCACACAAATAAATGCCCTTACCGGGATTCGAACCCAGGACCGCGGCTCAGCAGGCAGGGTCACTACCGACTGAGCCAGAGCGGTCGTGGAATGTCCTCTCATTGCGTCATCTCAGCTGACCAAGACCAAGTATGAGCTATTAAAATACATTACAAAATTACTCAAGTGCATGAAAATTGTGCAATTGATGCAAATACAAGACAAGTCACAGAACATTGATTATTTTCCATTATTACCTCCAGTTTCCAACAAGTTGAACACTTCGTTTCATTTTAAATTAAATGAGAAGCAGGAAACGAAGTTAAAATTATTATTAAAACAGCCCTTTCGATTTGCGACGCTTCAGGAGGCTTCGCAGGAAACTAAAGAAATTTCGACACGACTGACTACCTCCGTTTCAATAAAGTGATGACTGCTAAAACTTTGGAGTTGTCAATTTTAAAACAAAATTTAAGAAACTTTAGAAAAAGAGAATTCTAAATTGTATTTGTAAGAAATACACGGAATTTGTGATGACACAGGGCTTTTCCCACAATGCAGTAATGTTTGTAGTAAAATTTTATCACATCATCTGAGAAAGATGCCAAAATAGTACCTAATAATAGTGTTTTATTACACTGCCTCTGTCACCCAATGTGGTATACTTAACTATCTACATAGTCTCATGTTATTCTATAGCGTTCCTTGTAATCAGTAGAAACGAACAGAAAGGAAATATAAACAAATATCTTAATACTAAAATTTTGTCATTTAGGTATATTAGGTATCTTTTTCGAGTTAGATCAGCAAGACAAAATAATATTACATACTTACCTAATTATTTTCTTTCCAATCTAAAATTATATAACTCCAAAGTTTACAACCACCGCAATAAACACAATTTTATTACGCGGTCTCTTTGTATTAAGTATTCCAAGTTCTTTTGAAATTTTTCCGAGTGTAAAATTCCAGTTCATTCAGTGGCGGTGAAATTTCGATACAACTCATTTTTGAAGGGACGACGCTTCTGGTTACGTTTCATTGAGCATTGAATTTTATAGGATTTAAAATTTCGAAATGTGAATAAAATATAACCACTATTACACTCTGTTCAGCAATAAAAATACGCATTTGATGATAAATATTTACAGTCAACCAATTGGAACCCTACACCACGCCACTCTACAACCATGTCAAAATGACAAGCAGTAAGAGATTTCTTACCAATCTGATTTATAACGTCACTATGACATAGTACTACAGTGGCCTAGGGTTCCAATTGGTTGACTGTACCAACTTGGCTTTTCTAACAGTGTCAAGGCAAGAAATGAAAAGCGGCTGGCTTGTTGAGATGTTTTATTTTTTATTGTAAATGGACACTCTTTGTTGTCAAAGCGAATGCCGGGATAACGCAAGAAGGATGATGATGGACACTCATGACCACACAGAAAGAAAGAAAGAAAGAAGAAAGAAAATACGTTTATTACGACCAGAAGGTTACTTATATACTAGAGTACATAAACACAACATGTAAATACATAATGTTTGATATAGTGGTCGCAAAAGGACACCACTCAGCATATGCTCAGGCACAGATGGTGCCACAGCGCTGGTCTTCCGTGGGTAGCAGTAGCCAGAAGGTGCCTGTTCACCATTGATTTGAAGGTTGCTGGGTTATTTAAGCTGGGAAAATTAGGGTGAAGTCACATATACTTAGATGTCGAATTTTATGTATGAGAAATTGCTCGTTGGTGTGAAACTACGCATCGGAAAACTGAATGCATCCGTCGCGCTCTCGACACGTAAAGGCGGGGTCGCTACTCTTGAGAAAGATCTACGGAAGTTAATCGAAACATGTCGAACGTCATATCGACATAACAAGTAACATGCGTACACATGTTCATTAGCTCTTTATTTCGCGTAATTTGAGATTAATTGTTGTATTTTACCGTTCATAAAAATAGTACCTTTTGTAAATCTTAATTATTTTTAGTTACCCAAGACTCGCGCGACAAAATTGACTTTGGCTCTCTCAAATCACGTATCTCAATGCAATTCCCTTCATAAGTATCAGGTTAGCGCCCACGGCGATTCATTTATTAAAAACAAGGCAAGTACGTGTCAGACTTACACACCGAGGTTCCGTACAAACTTAACTTATTTTGTATTATCGAAGTGAAACTTGTAATGCGACTTCCAAGTGACAGCGTTAAGCGTTCAATGCTCAGTGTTGCCAACTCGAATTTTGAAAAACAACACATTACGAAATTTCACTTTTTTAACGCGGAGGGACTCCATGCATTTTTTTTTTGTTATTTAAAAAAATATTTCTAGACTTTAAGCTGTACTTTCTAGTGTAAGAGAATATAACTTGCTAAATTTCATAATTCTTGGTCAAAGGAAAGCAACCTCTACAATACAATTTAGATTCTTTTGAAACTGTTGGAATGTCGATAGGTGTCGAAGGTATTTCGCGAAGTAGGCGGCCGTATTTTTTTCATGTTACTTTAAAAAGCTTGTATTAAAGGAAATTTAGAGTACTCAGATAAAATTGTAACTTGATAAAACTAAGAACACTTAATTTTATCAGACCCAATAAATTAAAATATCAACCACACACCACAGGCTTCGTCATTATTTAATTGGTAAACACTAATGTCCATTCTTAGAACAAATCAATTTATCCTCATCATCCTCCTTGCGTTATCCCCGCAATTGCTACGGCTCATGGGAGCCTGGGGTCCGCTCTGACAGCTAAATTCCAAGATTTGGCGTAGGCACTAGTTTTACGAAAGCGACTGCCATCTGACCTTCCAACCCGAAGGCCTTATTGGAATTAATCCGGTTTCCTCACGATGTTTTCCTTCACCGAAATTTATCCTCATAGAAAATAATTTATTTCAGTCCATAGTTAACACTAATGTCGTTATTTATACATGTTTTATAAACTTTAATTAGTTAATAATAACATTGTTTATTTTTTTCCGTCATGTTGACGTATGTATATATGAGAAAGAGATAAGACACGATTTTTTATCAGTAGGTACCGTAAATTTTTTCGAGCACCGTCAAAAACATAGTCTTGACATACATAGAACCAGACGAATAGAAAAATTGTACCGTAAGGGTTCGATTTTTTCCTTTTATGGCACGGAACCCTAAAAACGCGGTAAGTACAGTCGGAGAATTGTGATCCCCACAATGGCCTGAGGCCATTGATTTCCATCGGAATGAAATGGAAAACAATGAATTATTGGTAATTTCTATCGTTCTTGTCACCGTGGTGATCTCTTTGATCTGTCTTTTATTGATGAACGATCATTACAAATAATGGAAACATGATAATTTTCATCTCTTTAAATTTAATTTAGAGAAAACAGTGAGTTATTGGCAGTGATCGGGGATTTGGATGCCACTCGGGATGAATGACCTCAATGGTTATGCTAGTATGGATATGTCGCGGGATTTCAGGGTTTATGTGGTTAGATAAAGGACAGATTTTATCATAATACTCGTATTAGCTTTATATTACATATGTTATAATAGATAATCAAACGAACTTACCTGTAAGTGATGTTCGATGACTATTAAACGATGTGATTCGCCCGAGTGATTACACTGTACTTTACATGTAGTAGCACGCGAATGTGCTGCCATCGTACACAATTTTAGAGTAACATTTTTAACAAAAAAATATCTCGCCTAAATTGGGGGTATTTCATACACGTTTCTTATAAAAAAAGGCCATCAAATACGTGTGCTATTTCGTGACCAATTGGGTAGAATCTGGAGCTTGACCAGTTCGGGTCAGGGAGGGTTGTAATCACTCGGGCGAATCACATCGTTTAATAGTCATCGAACATCACTTACAGGTAAGTTCGTTTGATTATCTATTAAACTTCTGTGATTCGCCCTTCGTGATTACACTGTACTTTACATGTAGATGTTTAGAGTTACACGAAATAGCAGATTAAATGAAACATGTATGTTTGAAAAATGTAAATAAAACAAACGTTTACGTCAGTTTAACTGTAATCAACAGACACTTCAATTATTATTACCATGTAATATTGTACGAGCAAATACTTCGGACGAGTCCGCTAGAACATCTCTATTATAGAACCTAGCGAACGTCAAGGAATTATCTGACCAACCGGCGGTCTTCTTAATCAGTTCTATATTAACCCCGAGCCGGTTGGCTGCTGACGTACTTGCGTGTCTCGTACTATGCGATTTGAAGATCGATGTATCAATACCACTCTCGAGCAAAGTGGTTTTGATCCATCGACTCAAGGTCTGTGAACACACTTTTCTAAATGGTTTTTTAAAACTTGTAAAAAGAAAATCACAATCGCTTGGGCGATTGGTAGATGAGACAACCAAATAACATTCTAAAGTCCTTGCAGGACAAATTGACTGATTTTCATCGAAATAAGGCAGAATCAGTTTTGGCTGCATGCGATTAACTGCGGATGTCTTAATCTTATCTGTAATGTTAATAATATATTTCTTATTACATTTATGAACATTACTTAGCTTGATTAACGATAAGGTTTGCACACGGTGTGCCGTAACTAATGCCAAAATAGTTATTAACTTCCTAGAAAGATGCTCGTAAGAAAGGCTTTCATTTGGATACCAACAACTTAAATGATTAAGAACGATTGAAGGGTCCCAAGTAAAATCATATCGTGGATTTGGAGACCGCAGTTTGTATACTCCCTTCATAAAACGTTTCACGGTTGGATTATTTATAACATTATTATTCAATATTAATGACAAAACTGCTTTCGCAGTATTAATTGATCCAAATTGACAACCTTGATTAAAAAGTAATGTGAAATAATCTAATACTTCTGCTACGCCGACATCAAAAATATCATAACATTTTTCCTTACAAAATATATACCATCTCTTTAAATAACAATTATATTGCTTAAGTGTGGTTTCTGTAAGTGACGCTAGCATGATGTCTGCCGCTTCTGCAGGAGTGCCTTGCCTCATGAACGCCGCCCGGACAACACTCCGGCAACCAGGGTAAGGCTCCTGTGCAGCTTGTGTTCGACACTGTAAGGGGAGGACAATAAATTTGGTTTAGGTGGGAGTTCTATTCGTTCAGAAATCAATAATCTCTCAAAAAGAGGAAACCAGGGTTGTGTAGGCCATAGTGGCACGACAACAATGCCCTCCGCTTTATCTGTTATTATCTTTTGCAACATCCTAAGTATTAGACAAAATGGTGGAAAAGCGTAAAAGAAATACGACGACCAAGATATGGTAAACGTGTCGATATTGTACGCGTCAGGATCACGATGCCACGAAACAAATCTAGTACATTTTTTGTTTATTTGACTCGCAAAGAGGTCGATCTCTGGACTTTTGTTTAAAAAATTACAAATTTTCCGAAAGGCACTGTCGGCTAACTCCCACTCAATGTCTGCATGTTTCCGGCGTGATTCTGCATCTGCTATATCGTTGTTTTCTGAACGAACATACGAAGCAAATATATGTATGTCGCGTTCCTCGCACCATTGCCATATCTGTCGGCTTAATTCACTCAGATGTGGGAATCGAACATCACCCATGTGATTGATATATGAAATCGCAGTGGTATTGTCTATCCTTAGCAAAATCTCACAATTTTTGTAATCTTTAGCAAATATTTTTAAACCAAAAAACGCGGCAGTTAACTCTAGACAATTAATGTGTTGCCCAAGCTCATGACTGGACCACTGACCACTGGCTGTCATATCTGAGCTACTTGCTCCCCAGCCTGTTAGCGACGCATCAGAAAATATCTCTAATTGATAATTTCCTGTCTTGATCGGATTACTACATGTCTCTATATTATATATCCACCAATCTAGATCATCATCTAAGCTACCCGGAATGCTAATGTATTGATCATAGTCATAATTTTTACTTAAATAAAGAAATTTGATTCTTTCCAATCTCTTAGTATACAACCAGCCGTATGGTACTGCCGGACAAACAGAAACTAATAATCCTATCAAATGTGCGAAATTACGAAGTTTACATCTTCGAATGGATTTAAAGTATAAAAGTTCGTCTTTAATCCTCTCTCGTTTTTCGCATGGAATATTAATTGTCAAATTTGCAGAATTGAAACTAAACCCAAGAAAATTTGCCGTTCGACTTGGTGTACCTATTGATTTAGCAACATTTATTGTAAATCCTAATGATTCTAACAAGTCTTTCGTTACATTAAAGTTATGTAAACAGTTAGAATACGTGTCACCGAAGAGTAACAAGTCGTCTAAGTAAATGACTGATAAAAAACCTTGATTGCGCAAAAACTGCACAACAGGACGCATTAACTTCGTGAATATGTACGGAGCAATATTTAGGCCGAATGGACATACCAAGAATTCGTATGTTTTGTTTTTCCAAAGAAATCGTAAATATTTTCTGTAATCAGGATCAATATTTATCGCAAAATAGGCGTCTTTCAAATCTATTGAACACATGTAAGCGTTTTGTGATAAAAGTCTCATTGCTGTCCTATAATCTTCGAGTTTGAAGTGCGGGGTACATATAAACTTATTCAATGATTTTAAATTTAGAATGAATCTTTTTTTTTCATTACTCTTTTTAATAAGAAAAATACTGGACAAGAATTGATCCTGACACGGATCACATTCTTGTATGGCACCAGCACTAATAAGTTTTTTGACTTCCTCGTTCATAATCGTCTCGTGTGCAACCGACTCGGGTTTGTTAACAGGAATATTCGATTGAGATATACAATCCGATATTGGAATACGCACACCACGGACCCAAGACAATACGGTGGGATCCTTGGTAATGCCTAACCATACTTTATAAAAGAATTGAAGTCTACCAGCCTGAGGTTGTGTATCAGCATCCGATGCTAGCGGCGCGAGGTCCGGGCGTGCGGCCGCGGCGGCGGCGCTCGGCGGTCGCTCGCGCGGCGGGACGGCGGCGGCGGTCTGCGCCCGCCACGCGTGTAGCTCGTCCTCGCTGGCGTCTGGCGACTCTGGCGAGGCGGCGGCCGCGACGCCGACGACGGCTGCCCCTCCAGTTTAAAGCCCTCGATGTCGACGGTCCTGCTCCTGCCTGTTGGTGCTTGGGCGTCCATTTAGGCTTTGTGACAGTCGGTCTCAATTCTGCTCCGGTTTTAGTCATTGTTTTTATTGACTTCAGACTTTCTTGTAAGTCTTTACCAAAAAGCAAACTATCGCGCTCTAAGTCCTTAATATTATCCTTGATCTCCTTATTTAAACTAGGCACCAAGAAATTACGCCTGCTCTGAGTCTCTGAAAAATGTAAGTAACATAATAGTCTACCTGTATCGCTCAGTGACTTTATGATCCCCTGTTTGTTGTTGTCTAAAGTTGAATCTGTTGTCAAGATATTCGACAATGTATTGGCAACTCCTGTTATAATAGTCGAGAGCAACCTTTGCTTGTCACTTAGAATATTATCCCGTTTTAAAACATTATCATTACACGCGACCTTAATCTCGGGATTGAGTATAATAGCTTGCGCTAATTTTAAATTTTCTGGTATTTCGTAACGTTTTAAAATATCATTCTTAATATCGTCCTTCATACCATTAACTAGAATGTTGGACCATCTCGTCGAGATATCGTCGTGAATGCAAGGACCAAATGTTTCTTCTTTTACGGGCTCATCGCCCAACAAACATAATAAACCGGGATCAAGCGCGGTCACAATCGGCGTAGATTCTTGTAAACCAATTTGTTCACCGGTCACCTGTGTGGTGGTAGCTGCGGATGTAGGCGCGGGAGCGGGCGCAGCCGGCGTGGTGGTCGCGGCCGCGGGCGCGCACGCCGGCGCGGCGGCGGCGGCGGGTGCGGGAGGGGGCGCGGGGGCCGGCGCGTCCACCGCGCGGGGCCCGGCGGCGCTTCCATTCTGTATGACCACCGATCGCAGCCCGCCAGCAGCAGGCAGCGCACCCGACGTTGAAGCACCGGCCTCATCATCGGTTAAGTCGTATACAGTATTGTTGGTCAATGGGGATTCTATAACAATACGGTCAAATAGCCTTCACAATGCTGCTCTAATTTCAGCAACAAAAAATAAGTGTCCATTATCTTTGACCCTTATCTCTAGACATGATGTTTTCAATCAGAGACCAACGCTTATACTGGTCAGACATCATAAGCGGCTCGGTGATCTTTGTGAATTGCCCATTTGGTAGGGTAATAGGTAGTGTTTCTACCGCCTACTTCCTCGATGTTGGATGTTATACTATAACTACGTACGTATCTACATACGTATCTACATATCTATATACTTACGTATAAAATAGTACATATAAGCCGTTGTAATTAACGTAAATGTTCTTAAGGGGCTACCTTTGAACGCGCCACGCACCGTGCGCCAGTTGCCTGACGGCTCTCGGACGGAGGGGCTGTGCCGCTCGCTGCGCCGAGCCATTTTTTTTCTTAGAATAGAGAAGCGAAACAAAATGAAATTAAATTATCATTTCATTATTACGAGTGTACATTACATAATTCCTGTTTTAGGACAAAAACAAATTATTTCACAATGTACTATGTGACATGTATTGGCGAATTTTGCCCGTCAGTCGCAAGTAGAATTTGGCCGTGTGGGTTTCATCACCGCTTACGGCTCTCACTGATCAATGCGGTCCTGGTTTCGAGCCCGGGCAGTGGGATATCTTTTTGTGTTTTTTTTTTCAAAAACGATTAGTTTCTACATTATAAAGGTTTTAATATCTCCCGGTTACAATATTTATGGCAAAATTCATTGTTTCGTATTTTCTCGCTGATGAAAATTATTTGAAGCTTCATATATATGTAAAAGTTTATACAAACGTTGAATTTTATCACAAATATTATACAGGAAGCCTGTATAGTTTACATGTGCTGGCTGTGTAAAAAAAGCAATAAATAAATATGAAAATGAATACATAATTATTTTATATACATAAAATACACACAAGCTAAAATGCATGTGCCTTGTAAACGAGCGCGCAGGCATGGTTAGATTTGGTTAGGTACCCACAGTACCTACTGCGAGCCGGCGCGCGCGCTCGGGTGGGGTCGTTGACCTTGCAACCCCTGCAGGTAGGTTTTAGTTCGCGGCTTCGCGCACATAGCACGAAATGATATAGGTAACAAGGAAAGGTGATATATAAATAAATTTGAACTATTCTTTATATTATAACGTGACCATAATACGTACCGTATGCCGCAACTAACAAAAATCTAAATTTGTAGATAGGTGTTCGTAGTTTCCGTTAGAATAACGAAATATTTTAAAATTATATAATTATTACGATCAAAGATACGGTACCTAGCATAGAATTTTATCACAAATATTATTCATTTTTAGTTAAAAATATTGTGCCAAATTGTACAGGCTGTAATTTTTATAACTAGTAATATATGTTAAAAAATAATGGAACCTGAAAATGTAATATTATATTTCGTTAAATTTTATATAGTTTCAGTTTCAGTTTATTTATTCAAGAACAATTTTTACATCGTGTTTGTTTATACACTTTAATCCTTCCATTCTGTATCCAAAACACTCTTCTCTCACGAGACTATTCAGATGGTACGCGACTGAACTTTGTGCTTCGTCCGCCTCGCATGTGCGCGCTGTGTGTGTAGGGTGAAGTGGTCGACAGTGGTTCGTTTTTTTTTTCAAAGGTCATATCTCCGGAACTATTGCCGAGGGAGTGAGTATAACGAACAAAATTACAGTAAATGTAATATAGTTTTAGTATGTATTATTGATTTAAAAAAAAAAAATACTTTCAAACTCAAAGAAACCTAATATGTATTGCACTATGTTATTTTTTTGCTTACCGTTATCCCATGATTAAATATATTGTACATTGATTCGGTTCGGAGGTGGTGTCACCCCTTTTCCAAGCATTGGATACTGCGAATAACTACCCATTTTGATAATTTTAAGCAATATAAATCATCAATAGAATCAAATAAAAGTAAGGCGTAGATAAAAGCTAATAAGTAATAGTTATTTGTTATACAAGGGTGCAAAGTTGAACTTGGCGAGTTTTTCAACACACGAAAAGTAAAATACATTTGCACCCGTTTGTAACACGAAACTTTTCCCCTCCACTATTTATAGCGAGGAAAGTACAACGCAAAAAACGTATGTAGAATAGTATAATCATTTTTTATAAAAGCAAACGTAAAGATATGCAAACAGGTATACGGTCCGCCTGATGGAAAGCGATCACCGTAACCCTGTATACATGTATTCGTCATTATGCTAGATACAATTCCTTGAGAAATCTCTTTCAAAACCTATGTTTTGTGCGCGAGCGTTATCATGGATACTCGCAAGCATCCTATCAGTCATTCTGTGAAATATCCAGTACTGGTGTTAGTCGTCGCTCAAATGGTGTACACCGCTTGTTTGTCTTCTAAAAGCTAAAATATAAATAAGATAAAATGTGAAATTCATGTAATGGGCAGATACATAGCGCGCGCAGGCGGACTAAGCACACATGTCAGTGGCGGGATCCCTTTCTTTCCCATAAACTTATTGTTCATAATTTCGTTAGTCAGAAGTTGTTATTCACATATTTTGTGGTCATAAACATCACTAGTCATAATTTTTGTTACGAATAACGTTTCATGGTTCTAACAATAACAAACCATAATATTGGATATCATAATCTCAAAAGTCATAAAGTTGATGAGTATAAAATTGAAAAGTATAACAATGATTATTCAGAAATATTATTAGGCATATATTTTGAAGCCCTACTGATTTTCCTGCATATAGATTTAATGTCTAAAATTCCTAAAGTATATTATATTTCAGACATACATATAATTACACAGAAAAAAAATATAGTAACCCTATTCCTCGGGTAGGTTGTTAGTTTCCTTTGATTCCTTAGAGCGGAAATAGGAGCCCCGAGTAGCGGGGCTCCGTCTACTCATTGGTGGAACTAAATTGTCTTAAAAATAACCCTTTTCCTCGTGTAGGTTCGTTAGTTACCTTAGAGCGGAAATAGGAGGCCCGCGTAGCGGGCTCCGTCGGTTTATTGGCGGAACAAAATTGTTTCAAAAAGTAACCCTTTACCTCGTGTAGTTAGTTTCCTTTTGCTAGTTATATTTTGTCCTTAAAAGCGGATATAGAAATTGTCAACGTCGGCTCCTTGGCGAGACCAAATGGTTTAATAAGTGCCATGAAAATTTAATAAACACTGAGGAAGTTAGTAAGCCAAATTACAAGTTTCGAAACTGCAGACGAAAAAAACATTGCAACATTTTTTATGGGAAACAATTGAGAACCATTTAATGCTATTAGTGAAGAAACACATGGTTATTAAGGTTCACTATTATCTGGCAGAAACTTTTTACGCATATATTTGATTCGTATAATAGTTCTTGGCAGAAGTCATGTTTGGCAGAAACACCTTACGCAGAATATGCTTTGGCATAAATCATTTCGCAGATTTTTGTAATACCGAATCATCTGTTGTCATAATGTTGATGACCATAATAGTCTTCTAGTCGAACATTTGCTTTTGCAGATAATATTTTTTATGGGAAACAATAGAGAACCATTTAATGCTATTAGTGAAGAAACACATGGTTATTAAGGTTCACTATTATCTGGCAGAAACTTTTTACGCATATATTTGATTCGTATAATAGTTCTTGGCAGAAGTCATGTTTGGCAGAAACACCTTACGCAGAATATGCTTTGGCATAAATCATTTCGCAGATTTTTGTAATACCGAATCATCTGTTGTCATAATGTTGATGACCATAATAGTCTTCTAGTCGAACATTTGCTTTTGCAGATAATATTTGTGCATAATATTTAGGTGGCACAAAGTTGCAATTTGCTATTTGATAGCGAGTTGGATGTGTTGGGGATGCAAGATACCTAACACTCCTCCTCGCTTCGCTCGTCGTCGTACCTAACGGTGACTCTGGGGCAGTTTTTCTCTTATGATAGCGTGTAATAATTCTGCTAATGTAATATTATGCTATAAGATTATTATGGTACATACAATTATGCTAAATCAAAGTCGACCAAAGTAATGTTCTGTAAAACAATATTCTGCCAAATGTGTCTTATGCATGGTAGTAATAATGCCAACTAAATTTTCTGCAAAATTACCATTCGACTGAAAGTGTTTCTGCGAAACATGTTATGCGAAGTGTGTTTCGGACTAAAATTATTCTACCAGATGAGGGTAACCCGGTTATTAATCGTTATGACTTGTGGTAAATCCTTAGATCAATTATTCCGAATAAGTTTATTTCCTTCAACATTATGGATTTGTACATCTATGGACTTTGATTATTAGGGCTAATAAATTTTATGACTAACAATACTTATGACTTTCAAAAATCAGAACTACAATTTCTGACGTTTAATTTTATGACTAGTGATAATATGACTAAGAAAAATTATGACGGAAAACGTTATGGATAGTAAAAATCGGACTTAAAAAATTATGGGAACCAATAGAGACCCGTCAGTGGCGCTTCATTTGAATAGCCTCGTGATAGAGGAGCGTTAGAGAGAGAAGAGTGTTTTGAAGACAGAATCGAAGATTTAAAATGTACATAAGTAAT
The DNA here is from genome assembly GCF_023078275.1 of Leguminivora glycinivorella. NCBI lineage: Eukaryota > Metazoa > Arthropoda > Insecta > Lepidoptera > Tortricidae > Leguminivora > Leguminivora glycinivorella. The sequence continues at coordinate 22,304,124 of NC_062974.1, forward strand.
AAACAAAATTGATGATGAATTTTGATGTTCTATTCTTTTTTTCACACAGCCAGCCGGCAGCCCATGTGCAGAAAATATTGCTTGTTATAAAAATTACTGCCTGTATAGTTTGGTTCCCTGTATGATATTTGTAACAAAATTCAACGTTTCTATGGTAGGTCGAATCTTTGATCGTAATAATTATCATATAATTTTAAAATGTCTCGTTATTCAAAATGTAACTTATAGGTACTTGAGTTGTACTGTGCGTGCTAAATATGCAGTCTGCCTGTATGCAGTCTTTCGCCGGCTCGGCGCTGCGGACTACCTACCTCGCAACTCGCAAGTCGCAACGCAACCCCAAACACAAGGCACATGCATTAGCTTAAGTGAATATTTATAATAGGTACCTATATTTATTGCTACGCGTTCTGTTTTATTGCAAACAAAAGATACTTTTTATGTGAACCTACAATTAATTTACATCAGGAAAAACATACAAAACAATGAATCTTGCCATAAATATTGTAAACGGGAGATATAAACCTTTATAATGTAGAAACTTATCGGTTTTGAAAAAAAAAAAACCAAAAAAATATTCCTCAGGCCAGAATCGAACCCAGACCATACTAGTACTACACTCAGTCAGTAAGCGGCGTTACAAACCACAGCGCCAAACTCTGCTTATGACTACTGGCCAAAATGCGCTAGTACTTTTCACATTTTACATTGTGAAATAAACAATTTGTTTTAGTACTAAAACAGGAATTATCTAATGATAATTTAGATACATTTTGTTCCGGTTATCGATACGGCCATTGATGATGCCACAGGGCCCTCTGGTTCGAGTTTAAAATTTTATGATACGTCAATACAACAACATTCATATTGATTATTGACAAAAAAAATCTTCCATAATACGACAGCATTCCAGCCGCGGGTAACTGAAGGCCTTGGTCACTTTTCTTTAGTTTACTGCATTTATTTCCGTTTATAATATGTTTAGTAGTTTTTCTCGTTAAAAAAAATTGCATATTTATAGCATTAAAGTGTATTAGTACCCATACATTCGTACAGGCAACTCCTGGCGCTAGTAGCTTATAGTATTGCGATCTAGTACAAGCAACTCCTCCTAGATGGCGACTTGTTATGTATGATGGTCTTGAATCTCGATCGACGTATCGTATAACAGGGGTGCGGGGAGGGGAAGTAGCGCGATCGAGCAAGGGCATTCAAACGGGGGACCGTCTTAAGCATATAGGCAGTCGTGCTACAGTCTCGCGGACTGTAGTCTAGACTGATAGCATTGACAATTCGCCGCAACCAGGTATTTTACCTATAGTATTCCGGCATAGCCTCACGGACTGATGCTCTAGGAATATATGTGCTTCCCTTTTACACAGCGATCAACCTCTCGGATTGAACTGAAGGTATAAATTAGGGTCGGTAATAGCCTTACAGACTATACTCATTGCACAATGTATCTATTTAATAAAACAAAGCTGGCATGTACATAAAACACATTCTATCAAATGATTAGACGAAGATAACTGAAAATCTTACCTTCATATTAATCTTATACTTTTAAACGAGCAATTCTTGTATATTTATTTATTTATTTATTTATTTATTTATTTATTTATTTATTTATATATACCGACGATCTCGGAAACCGCTCTAACGATTTCGCTGAAATTTGTTATGTGGGGGTTTTCGGGGGTAAAAAATCGATCTAGCGTAGCCTTAGATCCCGGAAAACGCGAATTTTCGAGTTTTCATGAGTTTTTCTTTCGCGTTAGTAAACGTAAAATATGGTCGTTAATTTCGCCGCGCGCGCATCGATTCCACTTAGCTCAGTCGTACGAGGTCGGTCTAATGTACGCAGATAGATCGTAGGTGTCAGGGTTTCGAATCCCGGCCAGAAATTAAGTTTTTGTTTTTTGTCTTTTTTTTTGTTTTTGTATTTATAAGAGTTTTTTTTATCTAAAGACGTGATATATTAAAATAGAACCGAGCGAAGCTCGGTCGCCCAGATATTTATCTGTATATGAGGACGTACTAGGGCTATAACTACGATGACGGCGCCTGCGACGAATCTTCAATCTTTTCCTCTCGAGACTTCGGATTTTTCTTTCCAAGTAATCTTCCTCATCTTCCTCACGATGTTTGCGTTTTCCCATTTTATCCGCAAACACAAAACACTACACTAAACTTAGTAAAAACACAATTATATCACTTTTTTTTTTTTTTTTTTTTTTTTTTTTTTTTTTTTTTTTTTTTTTTTTTTTTTTTTTTTTTTTTTTTTAGCCTACTGTAGTGTCCCACTGCTGGGCAAAGGCCTCCCCTCGCTTCTTCCACTCAACCCTGTCATGTGCGTAATTTTGCCAGCTTGGATAAAATGCGTTCAAGTCGTCCCGCCATCTCTTTTTCGGTCTGCCTGAACCCCGGCCTGCACCCTCCACGGTATTTCACTAACAAAGGAAAAGTACGTGCACGATGGCCGCCACACAAAACGTGTATGAAATACCCCCAATTTAGGCGAGATATTTTTTTGTTAAAAATGTTACTCTAAAATTGTGTACGATGGCAGCACATTCGCGTGCTACTACATGTAAAGTACAGTGTAATCACGAAGGGCGAATCACAGAAGTTTAATGATTAGAATTAGAATTAGAATTAGAATTATTTATTGCATATCACATTACAGGCATTGGGTGGAGTGGAACATATAGGTATACATGTGACACCCTGTAAGGGCACAGCAATATAGAGGGCTACAAGTAGGTAATTACTTAGATTAAAATATGATTATATACATTATTTTACACATTTCGTTACATTAACATACATTCAATAATTATCATTTGGTCTTACTAATACTATTACATTATTTCCTTACAAAAAATAAAGCACTATTGTATTTTCACTTACTGACTAAAATATTCGTTCATATTATAGAAACACTCGTTAACTAAAAACTGTTTCAGATGTTTTTTAAATTGATTAATGTTTTGCAGTTCTTTAATAGAGTTCGGAAGGTGATTGTAGATTTTTATAGTCATAAAATGTGGGCTACTTGTGACAAGTTTTAGTTTAGAAAAAGGCAATTTTAGTTGGTTAACATTACGGTTATTTCTTTTAATTTGGGTTGTATCTTGGTATGAGTACAAATCTAGGTGTTTCCTAACGGTGTTTCCTAATGATTGTCAATTGCTATTACGGGCCAATGTTTTAAATGTGACATCAAAACATCAATGTTATTAGGTTATATATTACCTACTGCTGAATTATTTTTTCCTATTTAATTTAGTATCTATAGGCCTCTCTTACAATAAGATATGTGATTTGTATAATAATTCACTTTATTATCATCAAAAAATACTTAATGGCAACATATTACATTCCAATTTCATTATCAAGCCCACTTGACTAAAATGGTAGTTTCCGTAAGGAAATCCAGTAGTAACTTGGGGGAAACGACGATCATTGTCTACTATGACTAAAAAATCACGTTATCACGGGCCCAGATGGCGTATCCATATTACCGTTTCTACTTGACATCCCGCAGTGTGTCAAGATAAAAACGGAATGGGAGCCTCACGAGCCAAACCGGGGATCCGGCAGATCACGTCGGCGATGGCGGGATAACTTGGACTCCTTTTTGAAAGATTGGCCAGATGTTGCTCCAAACAGGGATGAGTGGAAAAAGAGGGGGGAGGCCTTTGCCCAGCAGTGGGACACATTAGGCTCTAAATAATAATAATAATCCAGCAGTGTTAAAACCAAATCCCCGATCACTGGTTATGTCTGTCGTTATTTAAAAATATTTTAAGCCGGTTACTCACATATTAAGTCTAACTACCCTCGACATGTTGTTGTTTTCTCAATTGAGTCTTACGGGAGTTTTATAGTTAAAAATGTCTATCGTTATTATCACCGTGGTATTCTGTTTGATTTATCTTATTCATATTGATGAACGATCAATTATTGCTGATAATTGAAATGTGATAATTTTATCACCACTTTAACATTTTGATACTTCAGCATGACTTCTGAATCGATACTCCAGTTCGCTGCCAACTAAGCCACCAAGACTTCAACAATACCTAATCAACGTTTTCCACACTATATACCTAGGTCAATTGAACCTGTAGCGACATCAGTGATTTAAACTTACGCGATTTTTAGTATTTTTACACATATTTACTAAAAATTGCAAACGGGACTCAATCGCCTATTAATTATGTTTTTGACACTGACCTCCGACGTTTCAAGGACAGCATTGTCCCCGTGGTCTCGGAGTAGACTGGCTTAAGTTGACATCTTCTCTCTTCTAGCTGTACGAGTTTTTCGAACTGCCCGCACTTGGTCCTGGCTTGAACGTTTTATGCACTAGGAATGTCACAGCGACATCTATCGTAAGAACATCGGTCCAGAGACCGTGAGTTCGAGTCTCCTTTAATGGTGTCATCTATTACAGACGTTTATGCTTGATAAAAAAATTACATACATACAATCACGCCTGGAGCCCCTAAATTGGTAGGCAGAGCACATCAAACTATTAAAGAGTGCCACTCTTGGCAAATAAGGGGTTTATTGAAAGAAAATGAAACTGAGAGTAATAACAAAATTAAACAATCAAAAATGTTTTGTAAACTCTTAAGTCTTCTAACGAATAACGAAAATGATTACATAATCTTATGAATAATCATAACCTCTTAAAGACCTGCTTTCCAAATATTTGTACAGAATGGAGAGCTTTCACTTAAATTGTTGTTTAAATATGACAGCGTTGAATAAATTGAACTCTGGGAAGTTTCGGGATTGCCATTAGTACTTATAAATTGTACATTTTGTACTGAAACAATAACTTAGTTAACTGACCGAAGTAAAGATTTGAATATTACAGACACAGTAATATCGAAATTAAACAACGTGTCTGTATAGCATGAATATTAGTAATATTCATTTACTGAGCGTGTCTGTTTTTGAAGTGAAACTTCTAATTAAATGCGACTTCCAACTGACAGCGCGTAACACTCAGTCATTGTTACGTTGCGTGGAATGCCGCTCACTCAGCGCGTAACATTCTGTCAGCGCATAACACTCTGTCTCAACGCGACTCACTCATTCCATTCATTCACTTATTCTCTCAGTTAGTGAATAGTGACAGAACAGAATGCCAAGATTGGTTTTGAATGGTGGAATGGTTGGTTGGAATGTGTGTTTTATATTTAGATCGAGTGCAAAATGAGTTTGTTTGTTTTTCAATAATTTGAGCATGTAAACAAATTTTCACCACACCAACACCTGTTTGCCCCTCCCAACCATACGCAGGCTGGCCCCGCCTTCAAAAATAATTGATTTGTTTATAATTTGGATGTTTAGATTATTGCAATACGATAAGAAATCTGAATTCAAAGGTTTATTATTTTTGGCTTTTTAGTTTCTCCGTGTTTTGTAACGCGCTTATTTTTGAAGGCGGTTTTATTTTTTGTTAAAAAGTTTATTTATTTGTTGATTTTTAGTGGTTCCTAGTGATATTATATGTATCAGTCTGAATATATGTACAGTAGTGAAAGAATTATCCTTTAACTCCTAACCATTGAGGAGTTGACCTTCCATCATCAGCTCAGCCACATAAAATTACTACCGTCAGGCGTAAATACTGGTGTACCTTTGAAAAATACACTAAAAAACCTTACATGTGCCTATAACATTTGAAGAGTTCCCTCGATTTCTCCAAGATCCCATCATCAGACCCTGACTTGGTCCCAATGGGACCATCTCGGGGTTATACCCGTTCGATCAAAAAAATATTTTTGAAAATCGATCCACGATTCTCGGAGATATCGAGTAACATACATACAAAAAAAAAAACAAAAAAAAAAACATTCCGTCGAATTGAGAACCTCCTCCTTTTTTGAAGTCGGTTAAAAATAAAAACATTCAGTCGAATTGAGAACCTCCTCCTTTTTTGAAGTCGATTAAAAATCGAATACATTGATGGATTTGATTAAGTTTGATGTTTTATAGTCAGTATTTTGTTCGTGTTGGTGTGGTGAAAAATTTTGTGTTTCACTTGGTGGCAAAGTTTGTTTAACCTTCGTGCCTTGAAACCCTCGCAACGCTCAAGATTCCACTTTACTTAAACTACAACTTTGCCCCCTTGTAAAACAAATAACTATAAAACAGTAAAAAGATGGACGTAACTAAACGCAAAAACGTGATGGTCACTTGACAAAATGTTTTTGAGGTTATGTTAGGAAGTTTCACTTCTTCCGCCCGGACGGACTCCACGCACTGTTTTTTGTCTTCTTTTTTTAAATGTAATATTTTTTTGATACATTTTATGTTATTTCTACTCAGAATTACCAGCTTTTTCAATCCTAATAGGTGAAATAAGTGTCTCATACGATTTTGACTTATTTACAGAAAACTATTTGAACTCATTAAATATTTGTTATCAACGCATAACTATAACTAAAATAAGAAGTCACAATTGCAGCGCTTAAAATAAAAATCAAAACACTTTTGTATAATTAATCTACATTTTAAGTTAACTACCTGAAAATATTATATTCTTTTAGTTTATGAACAAGCTGTTGATATTTATATAAACTAGACTTTTAAAGAATATTACTGAATATTCAAACGCTTCAACTAAAACTAATTTAAGTAAATTTAGATTGCAATCCCATTTAAATAAAAACTTCCAACATTTTAATGTCAATCTGTAGCATCAAGTCGCTTTAAAACTAGTTCGCAAACCAAACTTTGATCGTCGGAATGAATTTCAAACAAAATTCTACAGTTTCTTTGAGAAATTCTTAGTGTACCTATCGCACTGGCCATTACTTACTTTACACGACTTCGAACTTAAATTTCTGGGTTTCAAGATTGATTTTTATGTCTTTTTATTGAGTGATATAGTTCGTTTTGTTTTTAAAGTGGTTGTCAGAGTAAACATCATTAAGAAGAGTCCACAACAGCTCTCCGCGGTTTAGATAGCCACTTAAAAATATTCTCGCTTAAATTAGGTTTTAGTGCTTCGCTTAACTTCTTGTTTACTTTTAAAGTAATGTCTTCATACTCGATGAAGTCTCTTCACAAATGGATGTGATGTTGTTATGTATGTTTATGATTTACGATAGAAACTACTGCACTTTTAGTGTTGAATAGGCTAGTTTCCTACTAGTCAAATCAGCTTCTTTTTAAGAACTGTCAAAAATATTTGCTATTATGGAATTACTATGAAATACTGAGGTGTGACGTCACGGTCAATTAATTTATTTTATATCTTTCTCTTTGACTTATTAAATATAAATTATGTTTAAAAATAACTACTGTCCATATTTTTCGTCTAATTATGAGGTGCTGTATTTCGTGCGCTGCAAAAAATATTTTATTTTAAGTAAAGGAAACTAGTCTGTTATTGAAAGTTGGTTTCGCGTTGGACATTTATTAGTTTAAATATTAGAAACCAAACCAGATTGAACCCTGAAAGTGGCAGAAAAAAGCCAGTCACTACTTATGTTTGTTTTATGTGACGTATATAAATATACAGGGTGTATTTGAATAGCGGGTCAGTAATGGCAGCTACGAGTTCCCGTAGTCCTACGCGAAAATGGTCTAAGGAGACCATCCCTAGATTTCAAATTGATGAAATATGGCATTTACAGATTTTGGAAAAACCATACCAGATGCGAGAAAAAGGGCATTTTTGACAAACTTTTTTTTTGACGCCAATCGATCCCATTCCTATCCAGGATGAAAAGCTTCTATGGGACCAAAAAAAAAATTCCGGCTAGAAAAGTCACAAATCGCGAAAAACTTTCCCCATACAATTTGTATGAAACAATTTTTTTTTTCACATGATGTATTTTTTATGCCAATCGATTCCAATTATATTCCTATTGTACATCTTTGTGGAACTTTGCTGAGAATGTCGATGTTCCTATATCGAAATTTCATAGATTGTTTGAACTGACACCAGTTTTACCAAACGTGCCTTTCCTCGGCGAACCTCAAATAACTGGGTTTCCGCACGAAACCACAGGATATTTTTTTTCTATTTGCCTCGAATACCTGTGAAAATCAATAAAGTATCGTGTGTGTGCATTTTATGCACTGTGTTTTAGACTTTGCAGTAGTAATTCATACTAATATTATAGATGGGAAAGTTTGTGTGTCTGTTTATTTGTCCGTCTCTCACGGCGAGCGACGAATTGACTCGATTTTTTAAGTGGAGATAGTTGAAGGAATTTTTTATTATTATTCATACTTTCCACTTTGTAACCGCTGTACAAAGTGTTTGAAAAATAGTAACGACGAGGAAAAAATAAATTTGGGACGCCTTTTTCCGCCTAGTAGGATCAAAAGAGCTCTTGATTCTGAGTAGAAAAAAACATTATAATAATTTATTTAAAAAAAAAGTTTTGAATCTTTTCCCCCGAAAATGCCCATTTTGGTATCTAAAAGATGTCGTTTTGTTTGCTTACTACCGGAACCTGGGTTTAACCTTCAGGCAGCTTAAACTTACCACTGAAATTTGTGTTGGCTGTTCCTGAAAATACATATCACCTAATCTAGTAGATAATTTATCATTACAATACTTATTGACATCAAATTATAATGTGTTTCTAATCACCAACAAAATATGTCACATTTTCATGGCATTCCATTTTCATAATAAATGTTTCTCCAATGCAGAGGCCAATTCTGTTTATAAACGTTAGATAAAGTTTTTATGTTGTTTTGACATATATTATATCATCAGTCATCTTACGTATTTCACTAAGTAAGAGTGAAATAGAATACATTATAAATTTATGAGACTATGCTTAAAAGTAATTTTAAAAAATACTGCTGCATTTCTGGGCCATTTTTTTTTTCAAAGTTGTCCACCCCACTTTTTTTTGGATTTGGATTTTTTTATGTGGTTTCCACTCATAATCGCAAGCTCTTTCAATCCTAATAGGAGAAAAAAAGTGTCCCAAGGTTTTTTTCCCCATTCCGTTACTATTTTTTCATACATTTTGTATGGCAGTAACGGAAGGGAAGGTTCGAAAAATGTATGGAAATCTTGGGACATTTTTTTCTCCTATCAGGATCGAAAAGCTCGCGATTCTGAGTATGAATCGCGTAAAAAATACCCATGTTACAAAAAATGTGGGGTAGACAACTGAAAAAAAATGGCCCTTCTGTAGGACTTTTCACTTATCTAACTAATGATAAATATCACTATATGTTTTTCAATGCTATTAAGGATATAGATTATTTAGGATATGTTTTATAATTAGCTGTTGATGAGTGACCCTTATTCATAAACGTACTCTAAAGTTATCAAGCTGATAAAATTCGTTTGTCCTTTTCTATCAGACCAATACGTCGGAAAGGGACAAGCGAACTTTATCGGCGTGATAACTTTAGAGTACGTTTATAAGTAAGGGTATAAGAATGTACCTCAGTTGGTTGGACTGGTTTTGACAGTCAAGAATAATTAATGATTCCTGCTACTATTTTTATATTTGTACCAATTTGTCTCGCGTCTTTTGACTTTGAGACACGTGAGCGACCAAAACCTTTACCATAAGTTAATTTTAAAATACTTTACTCAATGGCATAAACATCACAAAGTTTTATATAATCTGGTTCGGGTTCTGGTTTCTGGTTATATTAACACGTTCGCGGACGCGTATTCTATAGCATACGTTTTTGTACTCCTTCTGGTGACGCGTATGCTATAGAATACGTTATTTGGTTTGAATTTCTGCGTCTGTTTGCTTAGTAATCTTCTTGTTCACAGTATAATATTATTCACCAACATTTCCTCTACCATTCACTAGAATCATAGTATGCATACTGCAACATTACATAGTTTTATCGCAGTTAAAAAATATGCTGTGGCGTCACAGATCGAGTTCACCTTTTTGTGACGCGTATGCTATAGAATACCTCTTTGTATGGAAATTTGCGCAGTAGCCCCGCGAGTGTCACCGGGAGTTGGCCCGTGAAATGTGGCCAAATTTCGAGCGCAAACGCAATTTTACGGATTGTTTAAAAAATCATAAGTAATTATTTTTACAGTTTATATATATTTTTGTGTTGCGGTTTTGTTGACAAACATGTCCACTGTCGTTCTATAATAATACACCGTGATTTTGGTTAAGATAAATTAAGAAAACCGAGGCATGTTTACACCTATTATTTGAGTAATTTCCTTCGTACTTAGTCATTGCTTTGCTCATATAATTGTGAATAAACCCTATTTCTGGTTGATACTGACTGTTTACGTTAAATTATATCTTTTTGAGTGAATTTTGTTGGTGTTTAACTACTTGAACTTGGTTTAGATGCTTGTAAAATAGCATATAAAGCTGGGCGAATCATCGCGTAGTGAGAGGTAGTGGATAAGTTCTACCCAGAAATCATCGCACCAAATGAAGGCCTTTAGCACCTATACAACAGCAGGTTTGAACAAACATTATTCTAGTCTCAATGACGAAACGGGTGACTACAGTTCTGACGAAAGTTAGGTACTCCAAAAGAGTCTGTAGGAGATACACATTTAGACAATTCTTCTTGTACCAAAAAACTCTGTATTCGTGAACAAGCTTTATACTTTTATTTGTGGGCATCATCCCCGCAGCCAGAAACACTAAATGTTTTATTTGATATGATTCTACAGAATGAATCTGCTGTATCACCATCTATGGATCGTATGCTATAGCATACGGTGTCATATAAGATCACATTTTGACTCAGTATTGTGTCACGGTATGCTATAGCATCGTATGCTATAGCATACGGTGTCACATAAGATCACATTTTAACTCTGTATTTTGTCAGGTATGCTATAGCATCCGAATGCTATAGCGTTCCTCGTCACATAATAACCCTAATATAAGCTGTCTAAGGACAGGTATGCTATAGCAGTCGAAAAATTCCCATACAAAATATTGGTGTCCCAGAGGGGTGACTGAGCGTCCGCGAACGTGTTAAGTTACAGAGAGGAGGGCGCTTTTTTTTTCTTCATATTATTTCAATGAATCTTATTTTAGACTTGAACAGTTTCGTATGGTGTTCCTACCCTTTTTGTCCCCACATTCGTAAATGTATGTATGTATGGCATTTTCATTTATTACAAAAGGATAAGCTTTTTATATATTTTATATGAAATCGTGAGATTAGAGTCGGCTCCCAGGTAATTGTAAGTGTCAGCGCATGTCACCGGAAGTCGTTAGGGCGTCGCGGCGGCACTTCCGGCGCGCGACGGGATAATGGCGGTTACTGTTAGTTTTACAATTATATTTTACACTGACATAACTTTATGGGTTCAGTTTATGGGACATGTTAATGATGGTATGGAAAGTTTTTATTATATCATCCCACAGAACTAGATAGAAGAAACAAGTTCATCTATTTGTATAGGGGCCGAGCGTGTCAAATTTTGTACTGAAGTTGTTTCTTGCCTGTAATTTTAAATATGTCTCAGGCTCTTGATTGTTCATAATTTTTGTGTTGTTGCAATTGAATATCACGTAACGAGGCATTTTTTATGTTTTGATTGACTTCAACTTACAAAAATTGGCGCCCGAAAGCTGCAAGCTGCGATTAAAGACGGACAACTCAGTGGATTTCACTGAGTTCATTTGACACGCTAAGTAGATACGTTTGCTTGATCTATGGTATATATGACATCTGTGTATCATCCCTTATCTTGAAGTTACTGATGGCTCTTATGATTTTTTTTTAGTTTATTTAGGAAAAAACAGACTTAATTTTTGACGACCGGTCTGGCTCAGTCGTAATAGTGACCCTGCCTGCTAAGCCGCGGTCCTGGGTTCGAATCCCGGTAAGGGCATTTATTTGTGTGATGAGCACAGATATTTGTTCCTGAGTCATGGATGTTTTCTATGTACTTATATAAGTATGTATTTATCTATTTAAGTATGTATATCGTCGCTTAGCACCCATAGTACAAGCTTTGCTTAGTTTGGGGCTAAGTTGATCTGTGTAAGGTGTCCCCAATATTTATTTGTATTTATTTTAAATAATGTATGTTTTTTTAATTCTTAAATACCTAACCATTCATTTATTCGATTATTCTGTTCGTCTGTTTAGATTCTGTTTTCCAAGACCCGAGAACAAATATGGCTTGTCAAAAATTGTGTGTTGTGATCTTACTTACCTACTTTTAGCATTCCTTCGCTTTCAGTAGAAACGGTTGAAAATGCAATATTTGGAGGAAACAGGTGTACATAATAATAATATACTTTTGCCTTAGTTGCCTACTATCATTATTTTACAAGCTTATTTCACTCGCAATCTGGCACGGCAAATCCATTAAATGATCTTTGTATTATATTACTTCAAATAATAAAAATAGATACAAATAGGAAAAATAGACTACCTAAAACTTCAACATATTTGAGACCACCTGTATTTTCAGCAAAGTGATATGAAAGTGGATAGTGTCGTTTAAGATACTTGCTTATCCAAGTGCACCTCCGGGCGGTTATGCTTTAAAATTACAACGACCTCGGGGCTTACCGCGGACGACGTTTACGTGTTGACATTTTGTCACACTTACGTACTAATTTACTAGTACAACGTAGTTCGTGGTAGGCCTTCTGCCGGCCTAGCAGGCACAGGCAGACGCATTTCTGCGACGCGAAATGCCACCGAAACTCCACAGAAATGTAGTCTGGCTCTGTCGCGCCTATACGTAAGAGCGATAGAGATAGATATCTACGAGCGTTTGTGCATTGGGCAGGCTGAAATGACAATCGTTGACGCTAAACGCAGATAAACGTAGTCTGGCTCTGTCGCGCCAATACAGATAATAGCGATAGGATACTCGTACGGCAACGATATTATTATCGTAAGCGGATGTATACATTCGGCTACGTAAACTGGTATAAGATGAGAGCACGATCCATGTATTCTTAAACACTACTTTGTCCTCGATGCACCTGGACTATATTATACTACTCTGGTATACAGAATAATTAATTCATCAAGAGTGAGAGAGAACTGACATCCATACATTTTGTTACAAGCAAGTTGGCCCAAACACGTGGCAAACCAAGAACAAACGGGTTTCTCGCTTGTTTTTGCCCAGAACGCGCAAGTTGTAGAATGAGCAACCATCTAAGGTGTTTCCCTTGCTCAGCGCTATGACATGCTTTGAGTAATTAGTAAGTAATACTTACTCAATGATGACATGGGGTTCTTCAAGACGCAGGTAGGTATTTATGGTTCTCAAAGGTCGGCATCGCATAAGTGCGCAATGCTTCCTATGTCCCTGGGCGTCGATCAGTCGCCTCGTCTGCTCATTTGCTGCCTAAATATATCATTAACAAATGGTTTAGCAAAAAAGTCAATTGTTTGCGACGTAGTGAACGAAACGGTGATGCCACAGCATAAAGCAGTAATAACTCTTCTAACAAAGGTACGGCGCGCGTGGTGCACACAAGCGCGTCGTGTACGTACGCAACACATGCAAGCGGATTTGGATAAACGTGGATAAGCATAATGATACATTTTGTATTTTCTTACTGATATAATTTGGTATTATTATACTAATACTTATATTTTTTTTATAGTTAATAGTATTAAATATCAAAATATTACTTTGGACGATGTCACGTGATGCTCTTCCAAATTAGTGAGAAAGATAAACTAGCCTAGCGTTCGCTATGGCATTTGTGCAGTGCAAAATTATGTCTGGATACAGTTGAGCAATTATGCTCAGATATTATGTCTGTTTTTCAGTAAATAAAAATCTCTAGTGTTGTAACTTATATTCTTCATCTCATTGAAGTAAAAATTATATTTTATACTAAGAAATCCACCCTCTGATTTCGTAGACAACAACAAAATAACGAAAAGAGTTTTGACCCCTTTATCCATCTCTTATTTGGTTCAACAACCCAGACACTATAACTTATAGTATTATTCACATACTTGGCTAATAAACACGGTTTAAATCCATAACAAAGCAAAGGCAACACGAAAACTCATGCTTTTTATAAAAAAAAAAGTGGCTAAGTCTATAGCCAAGAGTAAGCCCATTTATAAAAAAACGTTTTAGGCAAATTAATTAACAATTAGATGCGCGGTAATCTTGCATTGTCATTATCATTTCACACAAAAATTTTAAGGCACAGTGAGTGTAAATTTTTCTCTAACACTTTGTCACAGCCATCAAGCGATATTTGTTTAATCAGGCGGCCAATGTTTGAATTTAAAACGCTCGCTCGATCACCTTAATTTCTGTAGATAACGGCGATATGCAATTTTTTTCAATTCAAACCATATACACTGGGAAGTTAGTCTTACTGACCAATCGCATTTCATTGAAAAAGAAAATAGGTATACTTAGTAATAGAGATAGCGTTGAACTAAAGAACGAAATTGATCGGTATAAATTCAAGTCTTCAATAAAATTGGTAGAAAGAGACCTAAATATTACTATGACTGTTTTTTTTTTAATTAAAATAAAAATTCACACCTCCGGCAGGACTCAAACCTGCGACTTAGGTACTGCTTTGCCGGAGAGTCACTATGGCCAGGCCAACTTACTCACTCATAGCGACTGCTACGCTACGTCAAACCAGTAGGTCGAGTCCTGGCGGATGTGTGAATTTTTCCACTTTTCCTTTAATTTAAAAATAAAAGCGATACGTTTTTTTAACTCTACATGTTATATAAACTTCACCTTAATGTCCTCACCGGCCACAAAACGACACTTTACATAATTAATCCTCGGCGGTGACACGCCGTAAGCGGCTTACGAAGGAATTGGACTCTGTAATGGATTCTACGTCCTACCTATAGGACAGACAAAGAAAACTGTCCCATATACACCCTGTTTTTATTTAATTCCGTTAAGTTTAAGGGAAGGTTCTATAGATCAAATACAATTAATTTCTCCAAGAAACTAGCGTCTTAACTCTTACGGTTATCGAGTTATTAAAAAAATATAGATAATTACAGAACACATGTGTGACAGCCTTTACCAATCCCTAATGTTATTTGTTTTGACATGTGCCGTCAATCACTTGACACTAACTTGAATGTTATTCTTAAGGGTTTCTCACACTAATAAATTCATTTATTATGTATGAAAATGATGAAAAATTTTTTTTTGCGGATTTAACTAAAAGTGATATACAGGTTGGTTCCTGATAATGAACTACGTGTGGAATTTAACGGAAAACAAAACAAACACGGTTTATATGACAAATTATCTATCTGTTTTCTCAGTACCTACTACAGTAGGACGTATTCGATTCTACTCTCTATATATATATAGGACAGTATACCTACAAAGAAAACTGTTCTATATAATATGACAATTTATTTGATGGATTTTTATTTAGTGCAGAGTTTTATCACAGATCTTAGGGTCGATTTGGACTTTGTAACGGATTCTACGTCCTACCTATACGACAGGCAAATGAAACTGTCCTTTATATAGGACAATTTACATTCTGTGATTTAATTAGTGACCACTTTTCAATATATCCTGATTCTTAAAGTACATTTTTATTGGAGTTTTTTGTATCCCTTCTGCATCTAACAACATTATACATATTTATACGAGGGTTAAAATTTTCGACGCTTTTTACTGATAGGTTCAACGCCAAAAACGGTTTTTTCCGTCAAAAGCCACAAAGCAACGCTGTCTTATATTAATTAAAGATAAAGTACAAATTTTAACAGAATGAAATGACGACGTCGAACATGTTAAGATTACTTGTTTGATTTTATAATTGTTCGTGTACATGCAAAAAAGTTGTAAATTTAAGAAACGAAACTGAATTTTTAGAGCATTTGTAACATATATCTACAGGATTACCGAAAACCTCTTCCACCAATTGGCGAGAGAGAATCACGGAATGGCGTAAATTTGCGCGGACCCGGCCTTAAGTCCTCATAATCCGATTACCGCGTTTACTGAAGGCTTCCAATTTGTGAGGCAAATCTTTACACCTCACTTTAAGCGTTGTGAGTATAAGTAGTAACAGTATAGTGATCTTTATTACAGAATATTATAGACTAGAATAGTACATTTTGATGCAAATGCGAAGTTACGAATTTCCTTTTCACACGTGTATCGTACAACGCTTTTAGTAGGTACAGAATGTACAGATGGCCCTCTGAAGTTTCGAGCTGGCAAGAGATGAACCTCTTCTCGCACTAGTACGTAAAAAATAAATAATAATAAATAATAGTATCACTGACAGGACTGTTGTAGCCAATAAGCCTGACATTGTGATAATAAATCGACCACAACGCCGGGCCGTGCTCGTTGACATCACCATCCCCCATGATGAGAATTTCGTGAAAGCCAAAAAGGACAAGTCCAGTAAGTACCTAAACTTGGCTCACGAGATAACCACCATGTGGGATGTTGATTCGACGATCATTGTTCCGATAGTCGTTTCAGCGAACGGTGTCACAGCGAAGAGTCTCGACCAATATCTTAAGAGACTCTCGCTAGGTGGCTGGATCAAGGGTCAGATGCAGAAGGCGGTGATCTTGGACACGGCACTGATAGTCCGACGGTTCTTCTCTCTGCAGCCCTAACCCCCGGCAGTTTTTTATAATATGTTTATATGTTTTTATTGTTTTGTAAATGTTTTTACTTATATTTTATTTTTATATACATATTGTAAAAAACCTAGTAGCCTAGAGAATGAAAATAAATACCGAGAATAATAACTTTCTGTACTGAAAAAAAATCATCTAAATATTTATCCTTAGTTATGGGTGATTCTCTGTAAGGATGTTCAACAAACAGTCCCCTGGCAATGATTTTTTAAAATATTTATTTATAAAATCAGAAATAGTTTGTATAATTTAATTAAGGCAAATGGGTTTTATTAAATTATACTAACTATTTAGGATTTCATTAATAAATATTTCAAAAAATCATTGCCAGGGGACTGTTTGTTGAACATCCTTACAGAGAATCACCCTTATCTTAAGTAACGAATAATACTTACTTATACAAATCTTTGTACTGTGACATCCTGAGAAAGCTTAGGTGCTACAGTAAAGATGTCTTAAGGACGTAAGGACGAATTAGAGTTGTGTTACGGTCATGTGAGACGGATCTGTAAACAGTTGCTTTATGTTGATGTTGTAATAATCTGACGAAGAAAAATAAATTAAAATGTCTATTTATGAAAAGGAAAACCTTATACCTAGTCGATAATCGATGGAATCAGTCGAAAACGAAGAAGCTAATTTAGCAAATCCGTGAATAGACAATGTCACGGTGTTTTTGGTCAAAGGAAATAGTAAATCCGATCTACTCAGGATATGTTTAGGAAACTCAACGACAGAGGGCGTGAAAAACAATTATATGTCGTAGTGCAAGTTGTTCGCTAGATGTCACTGTTACCTTCGCAAACTGGCTAACAACTTGTCGTAAAATGTATAAGTATTAAAATGTGTTAGTATTTTTTGGTGTGATGATTTTCGATGAAGCTAACTATGCCATACTGTTTCCTATAATGGTACTGACTGTGTGCCGAAGTTAACGGAATCCAAAAAAACCGGCCAAGAGCGTGTCGGGCCACGCTCAGTGTAGGGTTCCGTAGTTTTCCGTATTTTTCTCAAAAACTACTAAACCTATCAAGTTCAAAATAATTTTCCTAGAAAGTCTTTATAAAGTTCTACTTTTGTGATTTTTTTCATATTTTTTAAACATATGGTTCAAAAGTTAGAGGGGGGGGGGACGCACTTTTTTTCCTTTAGGAGCGATTATTTCCGAAAATATTAATATTGTCAAAAAACGATCTTAGTAAACCCTTATTCATTTTTAAATACCTATCCAACAATATATCACACGTTGGGGTTGGAATGAAAAAAAATATCAGCCCCTACTTTACATGTAGGGGGGGTACCCTAATAAAACATTTTTTTCCATTTTTTATTTTTGCACTTTGTTGGCGTGGTTGATATACATATTGGTACCAAATTTCAGCTTTCTAGTGCTAATGGTTACTGAGATTATCCGCGGACGGACGGACGGACGGACGGACGGACGGACAGACAGACATGGCGAAACTATAAGGGTTCCTAGTTGACTACGGAACCCTAAAAAACATGGTGTATACGAATTCTTCGAAAAATTTCAATATCATTTCTTACTTCCATTTTCACCCACAAATTATGACCAGATTCCTATACCCTGCCTGCTACGCCGCGGTCCTGGGTTCGAATCCCGGTAAGGACATTTATTTGTGTGATGAGCACAGATATTTATTTTGTTCCCGAGTCATGGATGTTTTCTATGTATATAAGTATTTGTATATTATATATATAGTTGTCTGAGTACCTGCAACACAAGCCATCTTGGGCTCACCGTGGGACTCAGTCAATCTGTGTAAGAATGTCCTATAATAATATTTATATTTATTTATTTATATTGAACAACTTAAAATACTGATTCGATATTCCACCTATTTACAACAATAACTAAATTAAGTATATTGTTACGTTCAAAAACACAAACGAGCGTTTCCTCGGTTATAATATTTCAAAACTGCTTTCGCGATATTATAAAATTAGCGAACTTAAACGTTACCTGTTTCGAATAAGGTTGAAATAACATTAGAACGGTACTTGTAATTAGTATGGAAGTACGTGTTATGAGTTCTTTAATTAACAGCCACGTTTCTATTCGTATTTTTAAAATGGTTTATCTAACTTTGATACCGCATTAAAAAATGGACTTTAAACAGTTGAGAACAAGGTGAGATTTGTAATAAAAGATTTGATTGATATAGGAGGTTTTGAAAGTAACAAGGTGATTTGCTTCACTGAATTTGTACGCTAGTGATGTATAATTACCATAACATTGGATACAGTTACCGGTTTTCATGAAATTTAATTAGCTAAATATTATAATTAAAAGGGGTTTTTATGTTCAGGACGACGTGCGATGTAAAACGCAGGTAACTCAAAACTGGTAGTATTTTAATTAGGTTATAATATTAAAATTAAAATATTAATTAGGTTAAGTCAAGTAAAATGGTATAATTTTTATTTGTCAGTTGTAGGTGTCTCATCAGTTATCAAGGTGTTGATTATTGTGACAGATAATATGTCAGAATGCATTTTATTCATAAAATGTCAGTCTAGATAAACAAAAAGGTGAGTTTATACTACATAACCTAACCACAAAATTAAAATTTTGAAAAAACCCCCGACCGCGACCTAGTGGGCCGATTTTCATGAAACATGGCTAAGAACACTCCCGACTGACACAGCTTTCAAATGAAAAAAAACTAAATCGAAATCGGTTCATCCGTTCGGGAGCTACGATGCCACAGACAGACACACACACAGACAGACAAACAGACAGACAGACAGACAGACAGACAGACAGACAGACACGTCAAACTTATAACACCCCGTCGTTTTTGCGTCGGGGGTTAAAAACTAGGTTCAAACTATTTTCTCTTAACAACCTAGGTAGGTAGGAAAACAATGATATTAATGATTATTAACTAGTTTAACAACACGCGACCTAACTTAGTGTTTTAGCAATAACAAGACGAGTTTGAATAACCTAACCACAAAATTAAAATTTTGAAAAAACCCCCGACTGCGACATAGTTGACCGATTTTCATGAAACATGGCTAAGAACACTCCCGACTAACTCAGCTTTCAGACAAAAAAAAAACTAAATCTAAATCGGTTCATGCGTTCGGGAGCTACGGTGCCACAGACAGACACACACACAGACAGACAGACAGACAGACAGACAGACAGACAGACAGACAGACAGACAGACAGACAGACAGACAGACAGACAGACAGACAGACAGACAGACAGACAGACAGACAGACAGACAGACAGACAGACAGACAGACAGACAGACAGACAGACAGACAGACAGACAGACAGACAGACAGACAGACAGACAGACAGACAGACAGACAGACAGACAGACAGACAGACAGACAGACAGACAGACAGACAGACAGACAGACAGACAGACAGACAGACAGACAGACAGACAGACAGACAGACAGACAGACAGACAGACAGACAGACAGACAGACAGACAGACAGACAGACAGACAGACAGACAGACAGACAGACAGACAGACAGACAGACAGACAGACAGACAGACAGACAGACAGACAGACAGACAGACAGACAGACAGACAGACAGACAGACAGACAGACAGACAGACAGACAGACAGACAGACAGACAGACAGACAGACAGACAGACAGACAGACAGACAGACAGACAGACAGACAGACAGACAGACAGACAGACAGACAGACAGACAGACAGACACAGACAGACAGACAGACAGACAGACAGACAGACAGACAGACAGACAGACAGACAGACAGACAGACAGACAGACAGACAGACAGACAGACAGACAGACAGACAGACAGACAGACAGACAGACAGACAGACAGACAGACAGACAGACAGACAGACAGACAGACAGACAGACAGACAGACAGACAGACAGACAGACAGACAGACAGACAGACAGACAGACAGACAGACAGACAGACAGACAGACAGACAGACAGACAGACAGACAGACAGACAGACAGACAGACAGACAGACAGACAGACAGACAGACAGACAGACAGACAGACAGACAGACAGACAGACAGACAGACAGACAGACAGACAGACAGACAGACAGACAGACAGACAGACAGACAGACAGACAGACAGACAGACAGACAGACAGACAGACAGACAGACAGACAGACAGACAGACAGACAGACAGACAGACAGACAGACAGACAGACAGACAGACAGACAGACAGACAGACAGACAGACAGACAGACAGACAGACAGACAGACAGACAGACAGACAGACAGACAGACAGACAGACAGACAGACAGACAGACAGACAGACAGACAGACAGACAGACAGACAGACAGACAGACAGACAGACAGACAGACAGACAGACAGACAGACAGACAGACAGACAGACAGACAGACAGACAGACAGACAGACAGACAGACAGACAGACAGACAGACAGACAGACAGACAGACAGACAGACAGACAGACAGACAGACAGACAGACAGACAGACAGACAGACAGACAGACAGACAGACAGACAGACAGACAGACAGACAGACAGACAGACAGACAGACAGACAGACAGACAGACAGACAGACAGACAGACAGACAGACAGACAGACAGACAGACAGACAGACAGACAGACAGACAGACAGACAGACAGACAGACAGACAGACAGACAGACAGACAGACAGACAGACAGACAGACAGACAGACAGACAGACAGACAGACAGACAGACAGACAGACAGACAGACAGACAGACAGACAGACAGACAGACAGACAGACAGACAGACAGACAGACAGACAGACAGACAGACAGACAGACAGACAGACAGACAGACAGACAGACAGACAGACAGACAGACAGACAGACAGACAGACAGACAGACAGACAGACAGACAGACAGACAGACAGACAGACAGACAGACAGACAGACAGACAGACAGACAGACAGACAGACAGACAGACAGACAGACAGACAGACAGACAGACAGACAGACAGACAGACAGACAGACAGACAGACAGACAGACAGACAGACAGACAGACAGACAGACAGACAGACAGACAGACAGACAGACAGACAGACAGACAGACAGACAGACAGACAGACAGACAGACAGACAGACAGACAGACAGACAGACAGACAGACAGACAGACAGACAGACAGACAGACAGACAGACAGACAGACAGACAGACAGACAGACAGACAGACAGACAGACAGACAGACAGACAGACAGACAGACAGACAGACAGACAGACAGACAGACAGACAGACAGACAGACAGACAGACAGACAGACAGACAGACAGACAGACAGACAGACAGACAGACAGACAGACAGACAGACAGACAGACAGACAGACAGACAGACAGACAGACAGACAGACAGACAGACAGACAGACAGACAGACAGACAGACAGACAGACAGACAGACAGACAGACAGACAGACAGACAGACAGACAGACAGACAGACAGACAGACAGACAGACAGACAGACAGACAGACAGACAGACAGACAGACAGACAGACAGACAGACAGACAGACAGACAGACAGACAGACAGACAGACAGACAGACAGACAGACAGACAGACAGACAGACAGACAGACAGACAGACAGACAGACAGACAGACAGACAGACAGACAGACAGACAGACAGACAGACAGACAGACAGACAGACAGACAGACAGACAGACAGACAGACAGACAGACAGACAGACAGACAGACAGACAGACAGACAGACAGACAGACAGACAGACAGACAGACAGACAGACAGACAGACAGACAGACAGACAGACAGACAGACAGACAGACAGACAGACAGACAGACAGACAGACAGACAGACAGACAGACAGACAGACAGACAGACAGACAGACAGACAGACAGACAGACAGACAGACAGACAGACAGACAGACAGACAGACAGACAGACAGACAGACAGACAGACAGACAGACAGACAGACAGACAGACAGACAGACAGACAGACAGACAGACAGACAGACAGACAGACAGACAGACAGACAGACAGACAGACAGACAGACAGACAGACAGACAGACAGACAGACAGACAGACAGACAGACAGACAGACAGACAGACAGACAGACAGACAGACAGACAGACAGACAGACAGACAGACAGACAGACAGACAGACAGACAGACAGACAGACAGACAGACAGACAGACAGACAGACAGACAGACAGACAGACAGACAGACAGACAGACAGACAGACAGACAGACAGACAGACAGACAGACAGACAGACAGACAGACAGACAGACAGACAGACAGACAGACAGACAGACAGACAGACAGACAGACAGACAGACAGACAGACAGACAGACAGACAGACAGACAGACAGACAGACAGACAGACAGACAGACAGACAGACAGACAGACAGACAGACAGACAGACAGACAGACAGACAGACAGACAGACAGACAGACAGACAGACAGACAGACAGACAGACAGACAGACAGACAGACAGACAGACAGACAGACAGACAGACAGACAGACAGACAGACAGACAGACAGACAGACAGACAGACAGACAGACAGACAGACAGACAGACAGACAGACAGACAGACAGACAGACAGACAGACAGACAGACAGACAGACAGACAGACAGACAGACAGACAGACAGACAGACAGACAGACAGACAGACAGACAGACAGACAGACAGACAGACAGACAGACAGACAGACAGACAGACAGACAGACAGACAGACAGACAGACAGACAGACAGACAGACAGACAGACAGACAGACAGACAGACAGACAGACAGACAGACAGACAGACAGACAGACAGACAGACAGACAGACAGACAGACAGACAGACAGACAGACAGACAGACAGACAGACAGACAGACAGACAGACAGACAGACAGACAGACAGACAGACAGACAGACAGACAGACAGACAGACAGACAGACAGACAGACAGACAGACAGACAGACAGACAGACAGACAGACAGACAGACAGACAGACAGACAGACAGACAGACAGACAGACAGACAGACAGACAGACAGACAGACAGACAGACAGACAGACAGACAGACAGACAGACAGACAGACAGACAGACAGACAGACAGACAGACAGACAGACAGACAGACAGACAGACAGACAGACAGACAGACAGACAGACAGACAGACAGACAGACAGACAGACAGACAGACAGACAGACAGACAGACAGACAGACAGACAGACAGACAGACAGACAGACAGACAGACAGACAGACAGACAGACAGACAGACAGACAGACAGACAGACAGACAGACAGACAGACAGACAGACAGACAGACAGACAGACAGACAGACAGACAGACAGACAGACAGACAGACAGACAGACAGACAGACAGACAGACAGACAGACAGACAGACAGACAGACAGACAGACAGACAGACAGACAGACAGACAGACAGACAGACAGACAGACAGACAGACAGACAGACAGACAGACAGACAGACAGACAGACAGACAGACAGACAGACAGACAGACAGACAGACAGACAGACAGACAGACAGACAGACAGACAGACAGACAGACAGACAGACAGACAGACAGACAGACAGACAGACAGACAGACAGACAGACAGACAGACAGACAGACAGACAGACAGACAGACAGACAGACAGACAGACAGACAGACAGACAGACAGACAGACAGACAGACAGACAGACAGACAGACAGACAGACAGACAGACAGACAGACAGACAGACAGACAGACAGACAGACAGACAGACAGACAGACAGACAGACAGACAGACAGACAGACAGACAGACAGACAGACAGACAGACAGACAGACAGACAGACAGACAGACAGACAGACAGACAGACAGACAGACAGACAGACAGACAGACAGACAGACAGACAGACAGACAGACAGACAGACAGACAGACAGACAGACAGACAGACAGACAGACAGACAGACAGACAGACAGACAGACAGACAGACAGACAGACAGACAGACAGACAGACAGACAGACAGACAGACAGACAGACAGACAGACAGACAGACAGACAGACAGACAGACAGACAGACAGACAGACAGACAGACAGACAGACAGACAGACAGACAGACAGACAGACAGACAGACAGACAGACAGACAGACAGACAGACAGACAGACAGACAGACAGACAGACAGACAGACAGACAGACAGACAGACAGACAGACAGACAGACAGACAGACAGACAGACAGACAGACAGACAGACAGACAGACAGACAGACAGACAGACAGACAGACAGACAGACAGACAGACAGACAGACAGACAGACAGACAGACAGACAGACAGACAGACAGACAGACAGACAGACAGACAGACAGACAGACAGACAGACAGACAGACAGACAGACAGACAGACAGACAGACAGACAGACAGACAGACAGACAGACAGACAGACAGACAGACAGACAGACAGACAGACAGACAGACAGACAGACAGACAGACAGACAGACAGACAGACAGACAGACAGACAGACAGACAGACAGACAGACAGACAGACAGACAGACAGACAGACAGACAGACAGACAGACAGACAGACAGACAGACAGACAGACAGACAGACAGACAGACAGACAGACAGACAGACAGACAGACAGACAGACAGACAGACAGACAGACAGACAGACAGACAGACAGACAGACACGTCAAACTTATAACACCCCTCCGTTTTTGCGTCGGGGGTTAAAAACATGTTTTGTATTGCGTTCATTGAAATAGCCTGTACAAGTAGAGCACATGAAACGGTTTAAGTTTTTTTTTTTATACTACGTCGGTGGCAAACAAGTATACGGCCCGCCTGATGTAAAGCGGTCACCGTAACCTATGGACGCCTGCAACTCAAACAGTGTCACATGCGCGTTGCCACCCCATTAGAAACGTGTACATTCCCTTTTGCTGTGTTAAGTACACAGCAAAAGGAGTGTACAAGTTCTAAGGAGGGTTCGGGTTGCCGACGACTCAAAGGACAATAAACGGAACAAGTTAGTTCCGTAAGACCTCCCGTCATCAGCACACCGCACCCTCGTTGAGCTCTGGCAGCCTTACTCACCGACAGGAACACAACACTATGAGTAGGGTCTAGTGCTATTTGGCTGCGGTCTTCTGTAAGGCGGAGGTACTACCCCAGTTGGGCTCTGCTCTAGATTCGAGCGAGACGATATCCGCTGTGCTGTGCCCTACCACACAAAGCGGAATATCATTCGCTATGCCCTACCTCCTAAGTTTCAGTGCCACTGATGAAAATTTACTTAGGATTAAAAGATAACGAAATTGTCGGATCGCCTAAGGCACAATTGAACAGTGAACACATATTCCACATTCCACAGTCAACTTCTAGGATATCTACTGGAAGAAAGGGGAAGTTTTTAATATGTACTTATATTATATTTTTTTTATGAAATAGGCAGCAAACGAGCAGACGAGCCACCTGATGGGAAGCAGTCATCGCCGTCCATGGACATAAGCAACATCAGAGGAGTCACAAGCGTTGCCGACCATTGAGAACCCTAAATAACTGCCTCTTGAAGAACCCCATGTCATAGCGCAAGGGGAACACCTTAGAAGGTAGCTTTTTCCACAACTTTCATGTTCTGGGCAAAAACGAGATAATTATTCTTATTCTGGTTACCTACGTGAATCCTGTTAGCTTTTTTCTAGACTTTGTCCCGGTAGAAACAGCTGACTATAAGTGTCATTTCCCAGAAAAAAACCCACCTTGTCACCTGCCGTAAGTAAGCTCTGACAGGTTGTTCGTAAAATACAATCGAGTCCTTACGGGAAGCGACAAATGGCACCTTTCACTGAGTATAGAAAAATCGACTAAAATAAAAATGGTATAAAATATCGTGCAATTTTGCATTTTTTTCCTTCGAATTCCTTTTTAACTTCGAATTCATAACATGTGACAGGGGACCGATTTCCATCAGACGTGGCTAAGAACACTCTTTGGCCAATTCAGCTTTCTAGCAAAAAAAAATCGAAATCGATTCATCCGTTTGGGAACTACGATGTCATAGACAGATATATACAAAGACAGACAGACAAGCGTCAAACTTATAGCGTCGTTTTTGGGTTTGGGTCAACTATAATATCTACAATGATGATGACTAATATAATTCCGATTGATACAATAAACCAACCAACCAATAAACCTAGTTGTAAATGAACCCATCGGACCCCCAGCCCTCCATCGAAACTAATTAACTGTCCATAACAAGTATTAATTAAGCTGGAATCTGAAACTCTCCTGGATTGTGGAGTACCATTCCGATCACATAATAATATTAGCTGTTTATAGGTTAAGATTAATAAGATTTTATCGTATCTGTATTTAGTTAGTAACACAAACCAAAGATAATACATACATACATACAGTACCGGTCAATACGTATCCATATACTTCCATACTTATAATTATAATGCGAATTATACTTATATTAATATTATAAATGGGAGAATGTGTGTGTCTGCGTCGGTCCTTCTTTCACGGCAAAATGAAGCGATGAATTGTCGTGATTTTTTAAGTGGAGATAGTTGAAGAAATGGAGAGTGACATAGGACATAGGCAACTTTTTAGCTCTTTCTATCCGCCCACTACTCTAAAATGGGGAGAGGAAGTTTTTACAAAGCATTCAGCAACTTTCGAAGTTAACCGAAGCCGCAGGCTAGTAATAAATATAGTATTAGAGAACTTGTGATATAGGTAGATGTAGATATAGCTTATAATACTTCAGTACCTCCTTTAGGATCAAATGTACTGTCATACTACAAGCCATCTTCAGACTGCACTACAAATGTAACTTATAAACCGGTCGGAATCGATTACGCATCGCCGATTTCGAGTGTCTCGAAATCGATTCGAGTATCCGAGTCGAATATTAGCGATGGTTCTCTGCGCCACTCGATTCGAGTGCTCGATATGGCCACTTGGTTAGCTCGGACTGCCTAAATGTGGAGTGCATAACGCATGGATAGGATTTTGATTGTGAGGATAATTTGGTACTGTTATTATGATCACTAACAATTTATGTATCTTTTTGGAAGAAAAATTATGCTTATATTGTTATTTCCCTTTTACACAGGTCTCATATACTTTGTTTGTTCTATAAATAGGAATGGGGTAGAAAGAACAAAAAGTTTAGGTATTCAACAATTTGGAACATTTTTCTCTTATGAGAATCGAAACATGAATTTGAGCAGAAAGATGTAATCATTTTTGATTTTGTCATGTTTGATTCTAGATTATTATTGATAATATACCATCTAACTTCTGAACTCCGTAGTTCTTATACAAGTCTTTTTGTACTTTAAGTAAGTATAAGAAAAAAACGCAGGTACCTCAAAAACTATGCTTGTTTAAAACATGTGGTTGTCCTCGATTAATTGACAATTTCACAACAGTGACATAATTTATTATAGGTCAAAGTATCAAGTGGGTTTAAAATTATCGTTTCAATTCTGTGTCAAAAGATAGTCATAAATTTACAGCCCCTAATACACTTGGCCAATAATCCCATTTAATACTCCATTCTCTCAGCTATAAGTTGAAAATTACCAAAATTTATAGGACACAGTTAACCAACTCCGTGACCAAACTAGTCGACAAACAAAATGTACGAGCTATGAAACGTGGCCAATAAATTAACCGGAACACATCGTGCTGGCTGTAATTTAGACCATAATGAACCATTAGCCTGAAATTAGGGAAATAACATGCGTAGCCTAAAAGGGAACATCTCTGGGGTAAGCTGGGGTGAGTTGGGACCTTTCGAGAGGGAGGGCTGAATGGAAGCTACTAATTCTGTTGTTAGCTGTGTTCACGGGATTATAGTGATGCTGGCTTCTTTTGTTTTAATTTAGTTTCTAAGTAAAACTGATTATTAAAAGTGACCCATCTTTGGATGTGTTTCACGACAGCGAATCCTCATTTAAAAACAAATCCATTTATTTAATCGTATGGCTATAAACTGGTCGCTTACTAACAAACTATTATCAACTTAAGGACTACAATTTTATATCTAGCTTCTTCACCCAACGGGCACAAATTCATTACCATCTGCTGACGGATCCTGCTCAGGTTGCAGATTTACTTATCGATAATTTATGTGTTAATTCGTAATAGTTAAGGTAATGTTAGTTTCTATGTGTTAACTAATTTAATTTATATATCCCTTGAGGCAATAGATTGTCATACTTAATATGTAAGTATTTGCATGCTGTGATTAGCTATGGATCAATTATGAATGGGCTTTTATAGTCTGTAATTTTATTTATAGTATATATATTGTATCTTCAGTTGGTGATCCTAATAAACAAATAATCTGACCGAAGTCCCCCCCCTCATTTATAGTTACAAATGACTTGTTAAAAATTGTTGTAAAATCTATTATATATTTCATTACTTTGATAGCGTTTTTCCAGAAGAGTTGCATTCCTAAGCACATTTTGACATTATTATGCCTATCACATTTTGGTATCTACATTATAACGATGATCAAATATAAATTGATCGAAGTGATTACATTCTTAAGGTGTGCCACACTGATTTAAATTTTTTCGGTTTTTACGCATTACAAGTATAACTTAAAAAAAAAAACGAGACTAACATTTTGATATTTGGTGTGAGTTTATGAACGATATGAAAGAGTAAATGCAATAATAAATCAACATTTCGACAGTTAGCCTGTCAGTCTACATATAATTACGAGTACTTATAGTTAAATATTTTCTGTAAATTTTGTACTCGTAAAGAAACCTTCACAGAAATAAATCTGAACCCCCAAGACTCCTCATTGTTTTCACATATAAAGCGCCTTTATTTCCCACAACGTAAGCCGCGTAACCAATTTTCTTAAGCTCCGCAAGAACGTATGATATTTCAGAACGGAAAAGCTCCCAAAGTGCCATACAAATCCTTTCTCCAGTCTGCTATTGGATTATACGGAAGTCGGACTCAATGAGACTGGACCTTAGAGAGGGATAGACAT
The DNA here is from genome assembly GCF_023078275.1 of Leguminivora glycinivorella. Classification (NCBI taxonomy): domain Eukaryota; kingdom Metazoa; phylum Arthropoda; class Insecta; order Lepidoptera; family Tortricidae; genus Leguminivora; species Leguminivora glycinivorella. Next base: position 22,333,761 of record NC_062974.1, read on the forward strand.
AGCTAGTGGAGAGAGAGGGTAGAGGGGCTATTAAAGCTGGGAGCGTAAAATTCCATGACATCGTAAACAGGATTTTAAAGTAAGCATGTCATAACTCACTAGTGATAGCGCGGACAATTTCCAACTTAATCCGAATAGGCAAGGTTGTTTTTTCTTTGGTTAGGTTTTCTTCAGGACTTTGAAAAGGCTTAATAATTTTGAAGGCGTGCCTAGTTGGTCGTCAGAGGGATTCCAGAGATTTGTCGCAGTTTTTTTTTATTGCTATTGCGGAGTTATTAACGCCGCGGGCGCCGGTGAACAATTTTTTTTTGTGCGGTTTTATGGAGATTTTCATTTAGTTGGTTCACATTTTAAAACCACGCTGAGAATACAATTAGAGGGGATTTTAACATGTTTTCAAGTTATGTTGCTGTAGATTTTTAACCTCGCTGGGAACTATGTGTAATAATAGACACATTTAATTACACTTTTTTAATTATTACAGCAATTTGTGTTATTACATATTTTTTAGTAAAAGCAAAATATGCAATCTTATCGTACATATTTTAAACGAACTTGCATCGATTAATTTAAACTTGCTCAATATGCTCATACAAAACGTCTCTTTAGAACATTCTGTTACAAAAAATAGAATATAATATGTGCAATGATGGAATTAATCGATAATTCATTTGTTTGATTTCCATTATTACATACATACATACAAACATACATACATACAATCACGCCTGTTTCCCAGAGGGGTAGGCAGAGATCACGGATTTCCATTTACTACGATCCTGACAAACCACTTTCGCTTCACACACTTTCATAACGTTTCTCATACACGCTCGTCGGTTTCGAGTACTTCTGACCTGGCCTTTTTGCAATATTTCCCCGATTTGATCAAGAAAAGTTCGCCTAGGTCTTCCACTACCAACTGACCCTTCCACTCCTTTTTCATATACTTTCTTCGTTAATCTCCTCTCATCCATCCTCTCTACATGCCCAAACCACCTTAACATACCCATCTCAATCTTTGTCACCACATCTACATCCACTCCACACTTCTCTCTTATTACGCTATTTCTGATCCTATCACTCAACTTTACACCAGCCATGCTTCTTAACGCTCTCATTTCCACGGCATTCACTTGACTTTGAAGTCTTTTCTCCCACACCCAACTTTCACTACCATACATAAGTGTAGGCACCAAAACTCCTCTATGCACTGCCAGACGTGCTTTTTGCGACACTTTCTGGCTGCCCATAAAAGCGTTTAGTGCTCCATTCACTCTATTCCCAGCATTCACTCTCCTTTCAATATCTTTTCCATGTTTACCGTCCCTTGTAAACAACGTTCCCAAATACACAAACTCTTTCACTTGTTCCAAACTTTCATTATCGATCTCAATTATTAACACTTTCGAAACCGGGCTCTACGCGGCGCTACGACATTTTCGCTACATACGGGGAAACCCATGTAATCGGCTACGCTTCTACGAGCGGTGTGCCCGACAGTCGGGTTCTTGGTAGCGAAAGTGTTAAACGTTTTATAAGTGAATTTACTAACTTTTTGATTAAATAATTTTTGATTAAAGCTATCAAACAAATTAAGTCGGGCTATCTTTTACATCAAGCCATGAATACAAGCCCAAAATTCAAAAGATACTTCTCTACAAAAAAAAAAGTGACTGGGTAAAGGGACCTTATTATCGATGGCGCTTACGTCCCGTTGCGTCGTATTTGTACTAGAACATCGCTCATAACGCTGTAAGCGCCATCGACAATAAGGTCTCTTTACCCATATAATGTCACATATGTATTTAACGTATATTTAAGTTCGCATCAGACCGGTAGACCACTCGCTACGTTACAGAACGTAGTCGTTTCGTAGAGGATTACCATTTTACGTAACGCTGCAATGTCTACGAATTTACTACGCAAATAAGCAATGCTACGCTATGCGCCGTAGCTTTTGTATGCCAGGGTACCAACGTCACTACGGTTTACGTATTTGCTCTCTCTATCGAAACAAAGAACTAAGAAGAAGACGAGAAAGATCAACGCTGCAAGTCACCAGCAACATGCTAAGGATGAGGCCATTTCGTGGCTTTTCATTGTACTTGTTATAATGTGTAATTAGGCAAGGCAAGAGTCTATGTTCACGAATAAAAAGATATTAGAAATACTATTTATTCCATCGTTTTTCTGTACTATTAGCGCGACAGTTCTTATACCACAGAACTTAATTTAGATAGAAGAAACAAATTCATATATTTGTATAGGGGCCGAGCGTGTCAAATTTTGTACTGAAGTTGATTCTTGCCTGTAATTTTAAATATGTCTCAGGCTCTTGATTGTTCATAATTTTTGTGTTGTTGCAATTGAATATCACGTAACGAGGCATTTTTTATGTTTTGGTTGACTTCAACTTACAAAAATTGACGCCCGAAAGCTGCAAGCTGCGAGTAAAGACGGACAACTCAGTGGATTTCACTGAGTTCATTTGACACGCTAAGTAGATACGTTTGCTTGATCTATGGTATATATGACATCTGTGTCTTATACCAAAAAAAATAGCCGAATTAAAACGATCCTAAAATTTGGCTTTGCTCATCCGCCTGTTTCAGAAGATTATATATCTAAAAGGCAATGCAAAAACGGCTAATGAAATGACATTTATATTATTTTGAGTATATTTTGCGGAACCTTTATTAAACACTTAAAGGTCATTTTGAACTTTTATAAAGTCAGGCGAAGGCAATATGTATGTATCCTAGGCAAAGAGACAGAGTTTTATAGTATGCAATATACAAGTTATACATGTATTATACCATAGAACAAAAATCGAGTTAGAAATTAATTAAATATTTTAATATTATTACAATATAATTTCATCAAAGCAGGTAGGTAGGTATTTCTTCATTAAATTTATTTCCATCAAAATTACATCTGCGTTGACATAACCCTCTAAAATCATTAAATAAACACCTTTAACAGAATAGGAAAGTTCCCGTCACGATTGTGTTGAAATAATTGAAACATCGCCTTAAATTGGGAGAGAGGTGAAAGGAAGTAAACAATGAAGTTTTTGCTTTAATTAAACTGAAAGAGATATTGTTTGGAGTTAGCTGAAAGTGATAAAAGTGGGTGCGAAATAAGTTGATAAATAAATAAAATCAATACGTTGAATTATTGTCAAAGTAAAATGTGCAGTCAGTGTAAATACTGCCATCTCTCGATACAGGATTAAAACTCTTGAACGGAAAAGAAGGAGAGGTCAATTCTCCATACAAACGCTCTCGACTATTTCCTCCCTGTTTTTTGAAGATAGAGCAATGATTTTATCAACACAGATTATTATTAAACATTTTTATCCGTGGGACCGTTTTGATTTTTTTGATATTCTTATTTTTAAAGACGCTAGAGCCCATCAAAAATTTCCAAAAATGGCGTATTAGGTGTGGTAGGTATTCAAAATTGGTGACAATTAGCCAAAAAAACTAAACGGTCCGACACAGATTATTTTATTGTTATTCAGATTCTGAAATTTAGTTACAATTGACTAAGTTTTGAAAGAGGAAACAGTCGAGAGCGAACCTCGATTTTAAAGATTTTTTTCGCAACATCTTTTAACTGAGTTGTTCTTAATGGACATTTTTCTCTCGATATACCTATCTAGTTAATAACAGTAGTATAGAAAGGGGGGCTCTTACATTTTTTTCTTAGAATTTATCTGTCTACAGTAGTTTTATTTTGTCTTTGTTAAAAGTAAGAAAAAATCTCACTAAAAAACCCTCTCTAAGCGACATTTTAACGACGAATTTCGTTTTTAAAATGACCGCTGACTAAACAAACTGTATAATCCTTTCCCTAACCCTGTCTACTTAAACCTTTATAAATTACTCCTGTAACGCATCCATCAAAATCCAAAAAACAAGAGATAACCGACGCCATTTCAGAGGCAGGCCCGTGTCACATATGCCGACATTCGCTTCACCCTGTTGGAACCTTCTCGTTCTAATACTTAGTATGGGCATTGAAAGGATGTGGTTAGGCGTGTTGGGCAGACAAAGTTCTAAAGCGCATAGTGAGTTTGGGTAGACTGTGTACATAGGGCGTAGATTGCCCGCCTTAGCTGCTGCGTTATTTTTTGACTGATATGATTATAATGTTTTAAAAAGCAGAAGCGTGCGAGGATGCCTAAATTATGCTTCTAAATCCGCTCATTTTACAACATGTAGCTTTTCACGGGTCAAATGTTGTAAGTAAAATTGTACGTACTTCCCGTATACCGATGACCTGCAATTTAATATTTACATGTTTGTATTTTACGTAAAATACAAAAATATAAACGCCGTCACGTACGTACGCTAATCTGATAATGATTTGGTTATAGGATCGCTGTGATAAAAATATCGTAACGTGTGTTTGGGGTTTTTAGAATTAGGTACCATTCGTTATTTAATTATGAAAAGAAAAGTACCTATAGTTAGCTTTAAAAGCTTGAACCTAAAATGGAAACAGGAAAAAGTTGAAGCTTTTCTTACAATTTGACTTTGACCTAAAATATAGGACAATGCCACATAATTAGATCACCAACAAATATACGCGTCCCAACACCGTGAACATTTCAATTTTAGTCTTGTCAATATTCTTATATCCAACTGCCCCATCTACTATAAGCGATCTATATCACCAGGGGTCCCAGATTCGATCCCAGTCAGTTATTAGCACCAATTCAGAGGGGTGAATAATGTGAGCCTAATTTGCTTACGGTCTAGTAGAAATATGTACATAAATTACGGAGATTTCAAAGCTATGTATACAGAAAACGTGGCAAAAATATGTATAAAGAACTTTATTGCCTGTACTTTAAGGTGTGTATAGATATTTTTGGCACTTTTTCTGTATTCACAGCTTGGTTGCTGAAATGCTGACGGTACATAAATTACGGAGGTTTTTTTTTTCGGCGTGATTGAAGGTATTATGGGATTGGCTTGACGGCTGGGACGTTAAACTGTGTTTAGATCGATGGAAAAGATGGATTTTGTGAAAAAATGCCTTTAATGTGCGGATTGTTACTGAATTCAGGACAAATAATCATTAAATTTTACGTAATATACGTAATTGTATTTTTCACGTAATATTTAATTGATAGATAGAATATTCTTTATTGGTATAAGTACCGAAAAAGGTATCTGCATCGAGACGAGAAACTGTTAAAGATTGGAGGTAGAAACAGACAACCTTAGGTAAATACCTTCACCTTAACCTTAGGTACTTAGGTTAAGATGAGGTTAATGGTACCTACGTACAGTCGACTACAAAGAGATGTATCCATTTTTTCACCTTATTAGAAAACAATAAGGTGAAAAAGTGGATACATCTCTTTGTAGTCGACTGTACCATTGCTAGTCTTTTAGATCATACCATGTCATTCAACTAATAAATAAATAAATGTTTTGAGTCGTTGAAATTAAATTTGAAACCCCATACTGTGCACTACGAAACCACTAACTCTATGATGCTTTAATATGCGTCATGTACACAATTGAGAACAGGAACGTGAGGTCATTTTTGAGCGAAAGTTTGATATTTATTATGATTTAATTAGTTACCTATCCTACATACATACATAGTTTTCATGGTTCCTATCACATACGTTACCCCACAAGCTGAAAAAGTCTATCTAAGTAAACCAACTCGACTTGCACTCATAATTTTAGAACTATAACGGGACTTAGGGCCAGTTGCATCAACCATATTTGACAGACACATCATCGTCATGTAGTGTAGTGTGACAACCCTGATGATATATAACTCATCTCATACAGAGTGACAACCCTATGCTCATGCAGCTGTGTGTTATGGATCATAGAGTTTTACGATGTAATTATAAATAATCATAAAGTTTATGGTATAATTAAAGTAATGATTATTGGTCATAAAATATACAATAAAATGTAATGTTAAAACAGATGGGAATGACTATTGACCGTGACCAGGATAGTATATAAGCACGATTTTCATTGAATAAATATGGAGTATTGACTTGACTTTTGAGTTATCATTACACCCGAAGCACCCCTCACTTCATGGCGACCCTAGCCAGTCGTGCTACTCGAGCCAGCCCGAGTGCGACCCCCCGCCGCCGTAACTAATCCGCGCCGCTTTTGTCTCTCATATCAACTCAGTCGTCACCTTACCAGTTGGGCAGCTCGAAGCAGCCTATGTGTGACCCACCGCGAACACCAACGCCGCCGACACCACGACCACCATCGCTATAGCCAAGTATGGACCACCACCACCACAGAAACCATCGCCACAGCCAAGCACGTCCTCGCCACAACCGCGCATGTAATTACCAGCCGCAACCGTCATCGTCGCCATTCAATTGGACTGAACAATGCGAAGACGCGTTCAAAAATCTAAAAATAACCATCACAACCACTACCACCACAAAGATGGACAATAAGAAGATCGAGCGGCAATATATTGAAGTGGCCATGCGTAAGCCGAGCGCCGTCGGAGCCAGCCCAGCGCAACATCGTCCACCAGCTACTCCGCACCGCAGCGCCACGGCCCCTTCGCAGCACCGCGGTCCCTCCGCAACGCCACAGGTTCGCACCGCAGCACCACGACGCACTTGGTGGCACCGCGTGCCACACCCGCCCCAGCCCAGCGCACAAACAGCGGAACAGGGTAAAATATAAAATCCATTACATATTCACACTAATCGCTATTATGTTTCCATAATAAGTTTTAATATATATAAAAATAAGTATATTAAAGTTCTTGTAGGTATTTAAAAAAAATGTTTATAGAGAGTTATAAAAAGCACCAGATTTTTTTTAACACTATTTGAGTCTATCAGACTCCAGAAATCGATTAGTTCATAAATTACAATACTTCAAAATAACAAAAGAAAAGACAAACAGACTCAATAAACAAATCATAATAAAAATTTCTAAAAGTTAAATAGTAGATCGCGGAAAATTCATACGAAACTATCAAGTTTTACATAATTAATAACTACCTATAAAAGGTGAAACAACTCTGTCAGGACATCTTATAATAAATTAATCAGAACTCATGTTCCATGATAAAAATATATATATATATATATAAAAAAGAATTTTAAACTGCTGATATGTAAAATTAATATTATTTAATGACAGTAAAAAGAGGATAATATAAATTGTATAAACTTAAATAAAAAAATAAATAATTACATAAGTATGTTTACAAGTAACAGGGAAAAAAAACATAAGAAAAACGTCTTGTCGGGAAAGCAAAATCAGTTAAGTGTCGCAACCAACGATTAGCCTGATCACCTAAAAGTTATTGTGACTCTTAAATGCTTTTATGTTTTCAAACCGACATTATTAACAATACTGGGTATAGCTGGTAAATTATAATGTAAGCAGAGTACACCAGGATACAAACCAGACACAGCCCCTTGAAACCAAAACCAATTCGAGCGAGCTCTCAATTGTGAAGGTCCTTGGGCACACGCAAAGCTATTGCGTTCTAATGTGTGAAAGCATATGTCTGGAAAAACATACTACATTTATTGAGTATGTATCAGCGCGCTATAATAAATATATTTTTTGTATCCTTAATATTTATGTATTGTAATGTAGGGTCGGCCGACCGGATGCGCTAAAATGCGCAGTGTACTCTTTAAAAGAAAAGTGAACTTCATGTATCACGAAGAAGCTTACATTATTTCCCAATGCAGACATTAAGGTACTATGGCTCATGGGAATTGATTTCTATGTAATACAAGCAGGTATGAAATCCTTGACGGCTGACCATGATTCGATCGAGAATCAATCGTGGAGACTCTTGGACACACAAAATAGTGTGATGCTTGAAAGCAATGCCTGAATGCATGAACAATACTAAAAGTATAATTGTAATCGCCAGTAGTAAAAAAAAAAAAAAAAAAAAACAAACTCCTCTAACAAGTTTAGTAAGCAGGTTTTATCTGCGGAAAAGAGGTGTAGGTACTAAAAACAAATACTTTTACCCCAAACAAAATTGATATCACAAAACGACATAGGTATAAAAATTTATTAAAATAGGAATACAAATCTAAAAAAAAAACACCTTAAAAAAAAAGAGGGGATAAGAATATGAAAAATAAAAATAACCACAATACTCACTACATCAATCGCTATACGTACAACAATTTTTTTTTTTAACTAAATCACAAGTCAGAATTACTGCATACACAACTCACAAAAGTAACTAGAATACAAATATCATATAATATATAATTATAACCTCAAAATTAGAAAGTTCAAATAAACTAACTAATTTATTATATTTTATCTCGAGCAAAAAAAAAATCTGAACTACCAAATAAATTAACATCTCTTGGCATTTTCTTGTTAAAAAAAAAATACTATAGCGTGATTACGCTATACAAAATAGTTTAAATCATCTATAAAAATACCACAAATAATCAGACCTTACTAAAATAAAATGACAAAAATATACATAACTCGAGTACAACTCACGTACAAACACGTTAACAAAAAAAACAACCAACTTAATACAAGTAAAAAGCAGCCAACAATAAATTTCAAATTAATCGGTATCAAAAATTCAAAATAAAAAAAAAAATAAAAAAATTAGAAGTCGAACTATTTTCACCACAATATAAATACCCAAAACCAAAAGTGTAATTTTACGCAACTACATCCTTTCTTTTATAGCGTGTAGTAGTAAAACTAAAATCACAAACACAACGCAGTTAGACAAAAAAAAATGAATAGAAAATACTTCAAAAAAATACATAAAGCATAACGCGAAACAAACACGAAATTATTAGTGAAATTGTGTGATGCTTTAAAAGTGATGCCACAATATATGAAATATTATATAATATGTTGTAATTGCCAGGGTGAGCGATAATTTTTTTTTCTTGTATCCTGAGCAAATAAATATGTATTGAACTATTGAGCTGAGTAATAGCCATAAATGAAAATGCGTTGTGTACCCTTACCGTTTGTGATGCATTTCGTCTGCACACAAAAATAAGGTTAAAATTGTTTTTATCCCTTTCAAATAAATACAGAAGTCAATATGACAGGCAAAGACAACAGATCTAATGGAAGATTGTAAAGTGTTTATGAATAATGTCATTAGTAAAATTAAAACATATTATGATCAGATGACACCATCCAAGTAAGGAATTGCTAAAAAAAAAACACTCATTGGCACACATATACACACCTATACACAATACACATATAGCTATCTTAAACTTATAATGATTTTTTTTTTGCATAACCAACTAGCAATAAGATTTTTTATTATATTCAGATCTTAATTAAGAATCTATAATCAATTAAAAATGTATCCCAGTAGAAATAAGTAAAAAAAAAAAAAAAAAAAAAGTCAAAAGCCAAAAACAGTTGTCATGTATAATCCAACTATTTTTAACTCAAAAAAAAGGGGAAAGCTGTAGTGTAGTGTGACAACCCTGATGATATATAACTCATCTCATACAGAGTGACAACCCTATGCTCATGCAGCTGTGTGTTATGGATCATAGAGTTTTACGATGTAATTATAAATAATCATAAAGTTTATGGTATAATTAAAGTAATGATTATTGGTCATAAAATATACAATAAAATGTAATGTTAAAACAGATGGGAATGACTATTGACCGTGACCAGGATAGTATATAAGCACGATTTTCATTGAATAAATATGGAGTATTGACTTGACTTTTGAGTTATCATTACACCCGAAGCACCCCTCACTTCAGTCATGCAGCAGAGGTCTATGGAACCTCCCATACAATAAAATTTAACGAATGCTTTAACGGTGACAGACGGTTTGGTTCAACCAGCCCTAAATCACGTAAACACTTACATTTATATTTGGCCCGACGTTTCGAACATCACAATCCTTACTAACATTATAAATGGGAAAGTGTGTGTCTATTTGTTTGTCCCTCTTTCACGGCAAAACGGAGCGACGAATTGATTTTTTAAGTGGAGGTAGTTGAAGGGCTGGAGGAGGAGAAGACATAGGCTACTTTGTGTCTCTTTCTAACGCGAGCGAAGCCGCGGGAAAAAGCTAGTCATAAATGTAAGTGTTTACGCGATTAAGTCCCGTTTAGTTCTAAAAGTGTATCTAATGTTGTTGTTACTTCAGACCATGTAAGTCCGTGTATCCCTATTTGCCTAAAAACACGTCTCATTAGACGCAGCCGTTTGGCACCGCTGTTGGCACAGTTTGGCACGCTCTTGGCATAGTTAGGCACGCTGGTGCCAATAGTCTATTAGAAAGATGCTGATGTGCAGTTTGTTTTGCGTTAGGTATGCTACTAGTGGTTTTCGATTTTAGATGTCACTTTACTGTGGAAAGTTAGCAACGGCTTTTTGATACCTTAAAATAACGGGTCTCAGTTGCTATGTGGATTTGTCAACTTGAAACGTAGTAGAACATTATATACTACTGTTAACACATTGCCAGCTTGAGGTACGCGCTACGAGCGGTCGAATGTAGCCGAAAAACGCAGAAAATCCGTAGGTATGCGCCTAAAAATAGAGAAAACTGCCAGCAGGCAGTAAAAGTGTTAACATTTTTTTACGTTGACTAGTCCTCATGAATTTGAGTTTTCTTCTATATTTTATATGTACAGTCAAGTGTAAAAATATGGATGTACAAGTTACCCAAAAATATGTCCCATAGCATCTTAGTCCGGTCTAATAAGAGCGTAGTACCATATTTATGAGACGATTTTTTCGATACATATTTTTGCACTTGATTGTACAATGACGTGTTCCGCCGGACTGTGGTCAAGTAAACCCTCGACAGGACAGATGGACTAGTAACTTCGAGATAAAACTCTGAATGCTAGGATAGCGGTGCCGTCGTACATATATAGGGGCCGTCTCCAAACATAAATGAATAGTCACCTACCTTATGCATTTTTCCTCCAAATTGGTTAGCGGCACAATAGCACAATACATTTACAATACACCACACCACACTACACCACAAACACTTCACAGAGTTAAAACATTTTCGATTAACACTGATCATGAATTATAACACCAAGCGTATAGAAAATACAAAGAAATTTCTTTGTAACCAAGCGGAAAATTTAACTGACAGATTCTATGAATTTGACACATAGAATATAGCATAGACAAGAGTCAAAACGTATGAAGGTTTTATTGCTTTTTATCTTAATAGTTTTGTCTTAAGTGTTTTGTTAAAATATAAATATTGATGATTAACTATCAATTAAGTCGTAATTAGAACGTAATTGATAATTAGCTATCAATTAAGTACCTATCAATTAAGTCATAGTTAGGAAAAAAAAATCACAATTCAGTGTTGCCCCATTATGAAAGTTGCTCATTGTGACCCTCCCCAGTACCACAGTATAATAAAGAGTACTATCGTACAGTATGGCCACTTCCGCTCCCCGCTGAAAGCGCCGCCCACCCCCTCTCGGTTACCTCACAGTTACCGCCTGTCCAAAACGCGAACAGTCAACCTGTCATATCTCACTCATACAAGCATGGTACGCGTTCACCTACACTAGCTTAGAATGTGTGTTAAGAACGCGCCTCTTTCATATATTTGATCGCCAGTGTCCGAGATGTGCCAGTACCCTGTTAACTCCTGCTCACGACACGAGTCATGAATCACCTTGTGTACCTATCTGAAACAAAAATCTAACCTCTTTCCTGCGTACGACGGATCATAAAATTATGTTGACATTTTTGACATCAAGTCCAATTTTAGGTACGTTTGTCAGTGTATTACAAAATTCATCGTTTGGAATGTAGAAATCTTTAATCTCCATAATTCGGTTTGATAATGGAGTTTGTTATAAAACAAATTATAGTTATTGTGTGACCGTACAAAGTTTTGTTCAGTGTCGTTATGCAGTGTGTAAATAAGCGACATTTCTAACATTCTTGAAGTTTGAATGGTGCAGCATGTGACAGACATGGAACTAACAAATCTGAAAAATAATGACGCGTAAAATAAATACCATGGGTGGTCAGTAACGACTTTATTGCTTACTTATCTGTAATCAGCACTCGTTCTTTTATTCCCTCTGAACATCCACGACCCAGTGTGTTAACCATCTACATGCCCTAGATATCAATTGAAAAACGAACGAACAAAACGTGCAAACAGACCTTAGCAATCGGTGTACTCAACTGGACAGAACAGCATGGCAGTATCGCAGGCCAAGTCCTACTTCGGGCTACTACGCGGCAGTAAGCAAGTAAGTTATATGGTTATATCCCAAGTCTCATATTAAATAGTTAGCCGACAGCTGCAGTATCGTACCAAGTTAATTGTCATCCAAGTTCATCTGTATTCCAAATGCAACTTAGAAACTTGTTTGGATCAACAGCCTGGTCTGGTGTATAGTTTTTATTGTAGGTACTTCGGGGGGTTACAAGTTTATAACGAAAATGGATTTAAAGTTGTTTTTGATCAAAATGTTTTGTAAATATAATATTTTACATATCAATAATCTCTTACATAAATTTGGTATTTTACATGCTGAGTTAAAATCACTCTTATTATTTATCTTTTAGCCTTTTATTAGCCTTATTATTTATCTTCTTATTTATCTTATTACTATTTAGCCTTATTATTTATCTTCTTTTATCGGTAATGTAACACAAATGGGCCGCTAACAATTTTGACATGATTTTTTTGTAGAAATAAAAGAGCGTTTAAATATTTTGGCGGCTTTCAAAGAATAATAAAATAATTGCGAGTGACTGTACAGGACAAAACACCGTGTACTTATATGTAGCAGTGAGTTATTCACATTTACCTTATCACGCCAAAAACAAGCAAAACACGAAAGTAACTTCTTCCGCTTCACGCCCCAGAAACTGTAAAAGCTTAAAACTCGTAATTACACGCGTCAGTATCAAACCTGTGTACCTAACCGAAATCACAATCCTTGTCGCTACGTGGCTATCAAAACGCAGTCTGGCTCTGTCACACACTACAGAAGAGCGATAGGGAGAGATAGCTACGAGGCTGAATGATTGTCACGTTGGCTAGGTACCTTGTATTCCAAGATTGACGGCGTCTTTGATGTTTTTCGTGGCGTCACGAACAGGTCCCGGTCGGGACGCAAATTTAAAATGATGACGTCACGTACGCGTGACGCGAGGCGGTACTGAACGCTACCATTTTTCAAACAAACGAGTGTTATGTCGATTCGTTTTGGTATTTTAGCTAGATTTATTTAAAGTTTTAGATGTCATCGGTACTTGAGTCTTGTATTTTATCTTTTTTATTTATCCTGTTATTGGGAAACGAGAGTAAGTATACGTCTTACCTGATCAGATTTTAATTTGGCATAATTGGCACCGTAGCATGCATAATAATAGTATTGCATAACTAGTTCAATAACGAGTTACCGAACATTTCAGTAGAGTCATATTAATTTGGACTTAATTTATTTTGGATTTCCCTGTGTGGTGACGGGTTAAGAATTTCACTACCCTCTTTCTTCCCGTGGGTGTCGTAGAAATCGACTGTGGGATATGGGTTAAATGTTGGCGTAGGCGAGAGGCTGGGAACCTGTCACTGCAATGTCACAATTTGGATTTCTTTCAACCCTTTTTTGCCGAGAGTGGCACTGAAACTGAGTAGTTCATGTGCTCTGCTTACCCCTTTATGGGATGCAGGCGCGATTATATGTATGTATGTATATTTGGAGCACGTGGTGCCCCACTGCTTAGCAAGACACCTTTCCAGTCTCTGAAATGTGTATGTATCTAGCCTACCATCACGGAAAAAGTCTGCTGGATCCCCAATATGACTCACGAAATATCCACTCTAGGTTACCTATTGGACATCAATTCTTTTGGCATGCGGCTAATAATACGTGACCAATCTAGCAGCCTTTTCATGGTCATATTTTAGTCACTTGTCATATTACAGATTTGTAAGATATTAAGATGTGATGACAAATTAAGAACAGTTGTCCATCTTAGTCTGTTATTTTAAAAACGCAGACCCGGGTTTGAACCCCGGTAAGGACATTTATTTGTGTGATGAGCACAGATATATGTTGCTGCGTCATGGATGTTTTCTATTTACAATAAGTAGGTATTTGTATATTATATGTATCGTTGTCTGAGTACCTTCAACACAAGCCTTCATAAGCTTATCGTGGGACTCAGTCAATCTGTGTAAGAATGTCCTATCATATTTATTGATTTATTTAAAAATGTAATATTTTCTATCGAGAATTCCGTGAGTTTACGTAGTACTGGCGCTATGTTTTCATGCAAAACTTGTAATCCGTCATGTATTGTAAAGAAAAGGCGCACTTCCGTAGCCCGGCATTACCCGAACACCCAGGATTAGGGGGCTTAGCTAATGCGTGTTCTCGTAATACCTTGTTTTATTTGTAAGCTGTAATTAAGGCGTTTAGTATGCTTTTTAAAATAGTCTGAAGTGTGCCGAATACTCACATCAGAACTCTGAATAAGGGTAAGCTATAACTTTGTAGGTACATTTTACAGTAGAATTGGTTTTTTGTAACAGGATAGGTGCCTATCGGTTGGAAAATCAGATGTCAGTTGCTTTTGTAAAACTGTTGCCTATGCCAAGTCATCGGATTCATTTCCATAATTATGAGCTCGTTTCTTATGAGCCCAGACTAAAAGTCTGGAAAATGCAAAGTAAATGAGTATGATCCATTTCTGAGGAAAGGCATTTGATAAAGGTTACAAATGTGAACCAACTATACTTTAATATTATATTTTTACTACATCTTCCTGTTTTGTAAATCTCTTACATTGGTAAACTAATATTGTTTGTTTCTCATGTACCTATGTGTAAATTATTTCATACTTAAGCTTACACTTGTATAACTTCTATTATGGTATTTTGTGTTCACAGTGAGATACTTTTAAGGAAAAATCTGTATTCAAACATGTAACCAACATTTTACTGTACTTATTTTTCATGTATGTTCCTTGATAAATAAATAAATAACCTAACCACAAAATTAAAATTTTGAAAAAACCTCCGACCGCGACATAGTAGACCGATATTCATGAAACATGGCTAAGAACACTTCCGACTAACTCAGCTTTCAGATAAACAAAAAAACAAAATCTAAATCGGTTCATCCGTTTGGGAGCTACGATGCCACAGACAGACACACACACACAGACAGACAGACAAACAGACACGTCAAACTTATAACACCCCGTCGTTTGTGCGTCGTGGGTTAAATATGGATCAATTCAAAGTTTCAAATATGTATATGAGGTAGGTTAATTTCATGTCATTTATGTAATGAATATACGTATCTCTATTAACACACTAAACTAAAACAAAAAAAAACCGTTCGGGATGGAATTTTACATGGAACTTTAAAATGGTCGTCAGAATTGTGTCAGTCGAAAAGTTGAATCATCGAGGATGGAGTCTTATAGAGAGTTACTGTCGAAGTAAAATGTGTAATCACAGTGCATAGACTGCCATCTCTTGACACAGGCTTAAAACTTTTGATCCTCAGTTTTGACAATTTGGCCCATATTCTTAGCTTGATATGTTTTAAAATGTCAAATATTAATATTAACGCCATCTAGCTGAGTGTACCCCAAAGGTGTCATGCCATCTAGGCCACCGTACCTTTTTCTGTATGGTACTGAGCCACGTTTTTTTTTCTTAAACTTTATCTGTCTATACGGAGTTATGTCTTTGGTTGAATTACCCAGTGACTAGATGTTTCAACGAAAAGTTTTTATTAGTAAACTCAACTATGAAACTATTTGATACTGTACAACAACTCCAAAAGTTCCAAAACTCTTCAACTACATGAAACATAACTCAACATTTCAACTCTCACAAAATTACTTTAAATAAAATAGCCTTTATCACATCTGCGCAGAGTGCATTCAAGCCATTACATAATTCTCCACAAAACGAGATAAATTGGTACTTCGACTGCAGTAATAAATGACAATTACTGGGACGCATGGCTAGGAATGCAAGGATCGGGTACGAGAAATACTAGGTAGGGGATGTTCAGGTGAGATTGGACTCAGCATCCTGTCCGGCCAATTTTCAGCGGCTGGGTTTGTACTAGTTAGCTAGAGAAAGCGATGGTTGTTAGCTCTCAGACCCTGGCTGACGTAGCCAATGCAGCAAATGTTTGACTACACTTATAGCAGGTCGGCACCCCTACGACTAAATTATTGATTATGACAGGTGGTCGGTAGGTCGGAACATCAGTACTCGTTACGCTTCACATCCAGTCCCACTCGCCTCTGGTCTTCGAAAGCTTGCACGTTTTCTCTGATTGTATGCTTCCACTGTTATCATTTTTTTAACAAGATAAATTGATTCTATTCTATCCATACAACTCTTATCCTACCGACTGCGCCAACGATAGATTACTTAATAAGGGTCTCTTCAAACATAACGACGCGAAATCATCGGCATTCGCCGAGCAAACCTCGCTAGTTAGTATGAACATACTTTCGGATGCGTTCAGCGATGACGACACATAAAAGCGTTTTCATAGTAACGAGCGATCGAAACCTTATAAAGAGGAGTCTACCATATTTACAAATTACATATCATTAAATAATTCCACTTTATCCCGGGTCCAATATTTCCCCAACTCACCCTCCTAGGTACGGTAGTGCTGAAGAACTTATTTATGTGCCGGAGTTAGCCAGAGTTACGATTCGCATTGCAATAGTTCTCCGCTAGATACGAGATGGAGCCACCTAATATAAGTAAATGGCCAGGCTATTATGTTATTTATCATCATAACTATTTAAGTGCCAAAGGATTCCTAAGTTCAATGAATTTTATTCTAGTTTATAGGTAACATATATACATACAATCATGCCTGTACCTATCCCATAAGGGGTAGGCAGAGCACATGAACTACTCAATTTTCAGTGCCACTCTTGGCAAAAAGGGGTTAAATGAAAACAAAATATTAAACATGTAAAATAAACAAAGCTAAGCAAAGCTTGTACTATGGGTGCTAACGGCCTAGCCACGACAATGGTCTAAGGCGTTTTGCGGCAGCGGCAAGCGGTAAGTCACAAAAACAAAAACGCAGCGCGCGCGAGGCATGCCACGACTCGCGCCGCTGTTCGAAAACGCGCGCGGGTTTCACGGGCCTACCCGCGGGAGCGGCGCGCGGGGCGGCGCGCGACTCAAACAACTGTAGCGCGCCGCGCCCGCACCGCCACGACATTACAGCGGCGCGACCGGCCTAGGCGGCTAGATGGGGCTAGCGATTCCGCGCGAAACAAAACATTTTGTTTTTATTATGAGCGTCTTGAACCCGAAACATTTATTTAATGAAAATTGAATTGTACTTTCGCGTATGTAGTATGTAATAATGTTTTCAAACATATTTTTGTATAGTATTTATTCGTATTTACTCTTAATTTTTTTCTAAGTGTTTATTTATATTAAGTATCATTTACCTAGCCATAAAATAAATTCCATGTACTTAGTCATCACACATATTCTCTTGTACAAGACGTAATTGACTAATTAAAGCAGTCTATAAAAATAATAAAAATAAAATAAATATTGGGGACACCTTACACAGATCAACTTAGCCCCAAACTAAGCAAAGCTTGTACTATGGGTGCTAAGCGACGATATAATACTTAGATAGATAAATACATACTTATATACATAGAAAACATCCATGACTCAGGAACAAATATCTGTGCTCATCACACAAATAAATGCCCTTACCGGGATTCGAACCCCGGACCGCGGCTTAGCAGGCAGTGTCACTACCGACTGAGCCAGACCGGTCGTCACTTGCACTTTAAGAGTCATATTCGACAGTAAAAAACATGTTTTTAAATATGAAAACGTTCTGGCCGCTCTTAGGCCCTGCCGCCGCTTCTAAAAAGTACGTGGCATGGCTAGCGCCCGCGCGCGTTTCCCGCGCAGCCCAGCCGCCCCGCTCGCCGCCTTAGACCATTGTCGTGGCTAGGCCGTAAGCGACGATATACATACTTAAATAGATAAATACATACTTATATACATGGAAAACATCCATGACTCAGGAACAAATATCTGTGCTCATCACCCAAACAAATGCCCTTACCGGGATTCGAACCCAGGACCGCGGCTTAGCAGGCAGGGTCACTACCGACTGTCAGACCGGTCGCAAATATGTAATTTTGTGCCCACAAACTTAACATATAAGCAATACATCGTCCAAATACACCGTCCCACCGCTTTTCGAACGAAAAGTGTAAAGGAATCCAATTTCTAAAGTATGTTATTATTGTATTTTTGTTTTTGTTTATGTTTACTAAATCTAATTATACTAATAGTTCAAGTCCAAAAGTCATACTACTGTACATATGTTTGTCCAAAGATAATGGTGCATGATGTGATTACCTATAATTGGGCAAACATCTAACTTTAAATTAATGAAGGTTTAAAAATGTTTGAATGATGTACTGTCTGTTGGTGATCCTAAATAAATATAAATAAATAATACATTTTTATATACATATTTTTGACACTTTGTTCGCATCTATATTGAATATCTTGAAAGTACGTATAAGTACATCTTCCGTAACGTGTGTATTGACTTGAGTAACGTATTAAACTTCAAAAACTCGTATTGGAGGCTCGGCAGCCTTAAAAACGCCTGCCAACTCCCCGTGCGTAATTTAATATTTAAAATTAGTTGTAATTCCATATATTTGTACAAATAGTCTGCCATGAAACATGGCGCTTTCCTCCCAAATATCGCCATGGCGACGCCTGCGCCTCCGTTCGTCAGTTCATTAACTTTTTCGCAGGTTCTACGTCGTGGTTTAAGTGAAAAGAGATCTACTAGTTTTTTTTTAATGTTGACAGGATAGCTTATATTCGTAGCATATTTCTTTGACACTAAAAATAATGACTTTTTTTATGGTGAATATGAAATATGCATGCAGAAGTGTGCAACGGATTTTACTTACTAAGTAAAATCCATTGCATACTTCTGCGCGTTAGTTAGCGTTGGTATTACAGTCAGCGTCGAGTACCTATATTGTGATTTGACTGTATGAATGTTTGATACCTTATCCACTTTGTTCAACCGTTTCGGCATAGATATATAACGGCGAAAATTGCCTTCGTCAATTTAGACATGCATTCGCGAGCTAGCGAATGCCCCTTCAAAGCTTAAAAATAGTAATTACCTACAAATAAGTGCTTCTACTGCTTTTTATAAAAACTGTTTTAGTCTTAGTGCGTTTTCACATTATCCGATCCTATATCGGATGTCGGACCGATATCCCATATTTTACAGGCGCCATCTTGGATTTTTTCCTTTGAAATTTCCTTTGATATCGGATCGGATAAAGGGAAAACGGCCTTAAGGTCCGCCGGTTGTCCATATCCAATAAAATCAGTATGGTAATAATTAAGTTATCAACCCACCGCTTCCGCTCATGTCTTCGTCCCAAATTCATGCCTCGTAAAAAAATCTCAGCAATAAATCTTTATTGCCGTGTTGTTTGCCCGCATTATTTGTGTCGACGCGCAATTTTCGTTTTCTTTGAAGACTTCATATTTCTCAACATATGGAGTAATTACTGGCACAGAAAATTGAACGTTTTAAGCAAAAATTGCTTTAACAACGAAACAATGTCACAATAAAAGGAATTGAAGAAACTGGGGTGTTTTAGAGAAGGAATTTTAGCAATTTTGTTGAATGGTCTGACGGGAATACAATTTCGCGTTGTAGACTATGGCGGTGACTTGAAAAATAAGCGATCGCTAGTGAGAAACTACTAGAATATTTTGGAATAGGGCAGGTAGGTAGGTTTAGGCAAGAGTAATTTTAAACCAGTAATTTATAGAGGTGTACAATAAAAAAAAATGCATATGCGTTTAACAGAATTATGTTAATTTTAAAATGTATGTAGGTGATAGTACTATTTACGTACAAAATATATACATATATTTAAGGTGAAAATATATACCATGTTAGTTTTTGTAGTTAGGCACAATTTTTTTTTATTGCACAAAATGTTTAAAAATTAAAATATTTTTGAGTGATTCACGGACCGAGATATACATAGACAGTGACCATTTCCTTTTTTTCTAGCTTCCGATATTTCGACGGTGTTACATGCTGATCAATATAAGTATTCTTAAATTAAATATAAATGGCTTTAAAGATTTTTAGGGTTCCGTAGTCAACTAGGAACCCTTATAGTTTCGCCATGTCTGTCTGTCCGTCCGTCCGTCCGTCCGTCCGTCCGCGGATAATCTCAGCAACCGTTAGCACTAGAAAGCTGAAATTTGGTACCAATATGTATATCAATCACGCTAACAAAGTGCAAAAATAAAAAATGGAAAAAAATGTTTTATTAGGGTAGTGTAGGGGGGGTCTACATGTAAAGTGGGGGCTGATATTTTTTTTTCATTCCAACCCAAACGTGTGATATATTGTTGGATAGATATTTAAATATGAATAAGGGTTTACTAAGATCGTTTTTTGATATTATTAATAGTTTCGGAAATAATTGCTCCTAAAGGAAAAAAAGTGCGTCCCCCCCCCCCTCTAACTTTTGAACCATATGTTTAAAAAATATGAAAAAAATCACAAAAGTAGAACTTTATAAAGACTTTCTAGGAAAATTGTTTTGAACTTGATAGGTTCAGTAGTTTTTGAAAAAAATATGGAAAACTACGGAACCCTACACTGAGCGTGGCCCGACACGCTCTTGGCCGGTTTTTATTTACTTTAAATAAAACAAACCGACGGCAGTAAAAACTATTTCACAATTATACTGCAATTCAAAATATAATTTTTTTTTTTTTTTTTGGTCTGTGATCAGAGTTAAAATTAATTTGGTTTATTGTAGATATGTCTTTAACTATATATTTGTTAGATGATAGAATGTAGTCTATTTCATTTCTAATGTTACCAGCAGGTGATACCCATGTCCAACGGCGATGTTGTTTTTTCGAAAAGAATGTGTTAGAGATACTGAGGGTTTGACCAAAGGCAAACTGGATAAGGCGAGTGCCTCGCTCATTTCGAATACCAAACCCATTTGGTCCGATTACATCGCAGTTATCCAGTTGTGCCCTTATACCAACCTTTGCGTTAAAATCGCCGAGGACGATATTCCATGTTCCCCGATTTTCTTCACAAGCTTTGTTGAGAAGATCGTAGAAACTTTCTACCTCGTCATCGCTATGTGAAGATGTAGGTGCGTAAACTTGTATGATGGTTAAAGTATGTTTTTTTTTTTTTTTTTTATAATATGTCACTACACTATGTCACTATCAAAATATAATATGTCACTTGTTAAAAAATAAATAACACAAAAAAACCTTTGAATAACATAACGTAATTAGAAAAGTTACTTCGTAGGTTGCAGTTGCATTCCTGTCTTTCACAAGATCGTGTATATCTTACAGAATCATTGTAAAACTAAGCTTAAATGTAATTAGTTAACGTTCATATTTCAGTTCAGGTTCATATAAGTATTGGCGGTACTGGAAGTAATTTTAAGTGTCGCCTCGATTCAGTCTGAAATTTTAATTGGATATGCAATCACGGGGGCGACCCGTCAGAACGGCAGTTTCCTAATAAAACTGTTATTCGGAGCCATGTGAGAGGAATGTTTGTTTCTTGTACACAAGGAAAGCTGTGACTGATGAATTAATGAAAATATCATACTAATATTCCTCTATATTTGGGTGATAATATATAGGCTAGCCTTGTCAGGCTTCTGACCAGGGGCCGATTTTTGAGTCTCACGGCGTTGTCACTGAAAATAATAGGCAATTCACCGTTTTCAACCGGTATTTTAGTGACAGTGAGACTCAAAAATCGGCCCCCAGGATTTGGTGTAGGATTAAAAAAAAAAAGAGTAGGTACAGGGTTTCTTTTGACCACAGACTAGCCAATGGGAAATACGTGGCCTACGGTGGAGTGAGCTTTATATGAGCTCGGAAATATACACTTGGCAGCGCGCATAAGAGAAGAAGAAGCCAGGCGCTTGTTGCGAATTCGCGGAATACCTAACCAAGTAAGGATGGATAGTATAATTACAAGTCTTTCTAAAACCTTTTACAAAAACTGTACCTACCAAAAGTTGTTTCGGTTTATCTGTTGCGCTAAACTAAACCTTATTATTAAAATGCGATCTCGAAGCTTCAATATGTTTACAAGTATATTTATTCTATTGGTTAAAATGTATTCCAATTACTACATACGATTAAAATAAGTACAGTCACCAGCAATATTATGTTACTCTTTGAAGGCAGCGAAAATATGTGGCACGCTCTTATTTGTCTACAAATAAGATCGTGGCAAATATGCGGCCTTCGAATAGTATCATAATATTCCTGGTGTCTACAAATACTATTAGATATCTAGCATCCAACTGCAATGTACAATATTTATCCTGTGCAATTCATGCAAACTTCTACCATTATAATCTCAAAGAAGAACCCAGACTTGCAGTAATTTCCAAAGAAATCTCATATAAAACTCGTGCAAAACCTCGCCCTATATAACTGTCCTAAAATCCGTATAAATTGGATAGGTAACAAGTAGAGAGTGCGCCGCTAGTAATGAACGGCATTCCTACATTCCAGCGTGCGAAGACAAGGGGCCGTGTTCTGGCCGCTTTTGAGTACAGGAGAGACGAACGATTTGAAGAACTAATTACAGACTACCTTGCTTCACCAAGCCGAAATGAAATTGATATCTCTTTACTTTGGTGCTGCACTATGTGTCTTTTAGCCCTGTTATTTCTGCAGACTCCGTTTCGTAACGTCAAGCAACTCTATTTGATCCCATCAACCTAACACACTCCTCCTCGCTTCGCTCGTAGTCGCACCTATAATTTGTCTATGGCAGAATAGGTACTGAAAAAAATATTTTTTACGGGAAAAATTATCGTTTTCTCCAGTCAACTCTATTTTCGAATATTTAAATTAATATAAATATGTAGAAGTGAAAACTGGTTTCACAGATGTGCAAAATTTGTACGAATTTTATTTGTTTAAAGGAGTACCAACAGCTGAGCAGTTACATTAGAAAATAAGCGTTGAACAGAAAAACAAAGAGTCAATTGCAATTTTGCTAAACATTTTTTTTTTTACATCAATCGGCATTCTGAAGTTTATAATTCCGAAATAAAGCGCAAAATTTTATAGACTTTTCAAAAATTGTGGCACCATAAGGTCCCCGTTCACACTGGTTAGCCACCAAGTCTCGACTCACATTCTAAAACAATTATAACAGTCACAAGACCAGGTACCAGCGTTTATTGGATTCGCTTCTTTTGCGAACAGTGAGACCTCCCTGAAGAATTTTATTGAGTTTCCAATGTACGGTTTGGACAAATTTCCCCAGCGAACTTTGTATGGCACAGAACTTATTGTCTCGAGAGGCGTGTGTTTTCGAAATTGATATAAAAGAGCAAGTGAAATTTTATTAATATTCTTCTGTAACAGAGCACGTCCTCGAGAAAAGATTATATTATTTATTTTTTTAGATATGTGGTTGCTGAAAAAAAGTGTAGTAACTCTGTTAACTTTATGAAAACGTTATTAATTAACAAAAATACATATCCATACTAATATTATAAACGGGAAAGTGTGTGTGTCTGTTTGTTTGTCCGTCTTTCACGGCAAAACGGAGCGACGAATTGACGTAATTTTTTTAGTGGAGGTACTTGAAGAGATGGAGAGTGACATAGGCTACTTTTTGTCTCTTTCTAACGCGAGCGAAGCCACGGGAAAAAGCTAGTATTTTTATATAAATACTACGAAGTCACGGGGTAGTCACAAATCTTATTTAAAAAGGGTCTCCATTAGTTCCTATAGTCTTAAGTCATAGTGTATCGTTTGTCCACATTTTCGTTAGTCATAATTTGTTTTTCTCAGAAATGCGTAACATTTCAGGATTGCCATAAAACAAACCTAACCTAACTTGTCTGTAAAAGACTCCGATAATGTTGGAGGAGCACGTAATAAAAAAAAAACAATCTGTCTAGATATAGGTGACCTTAATGAAAACCCTGAAAAGTTAACCGTTTCAGAATTATGACTAATGATAGTCTGACAATCATTATGGCATTATGACTTTCAATCATTATGTCAAACAAAGGGATCCGATTTCAAACACTTCTGCATAATCTGTCTCTTTTATTAAATAAATATATAGTAGGTATGTCAACAAGAATTCTAGTACAGCCGATAAAAGCAGCTCTTAATTAAAAATAAACAACACACCAGTAATAGCTACGTCTACTCTCTGTTATTACAACAATGTAACCCACAAATCTAACGTAACACACATCTGGGCCGTTTTTTTTTTTTTCAAAGTTGGCCACCCCACTTATTTTTTTAATTTGGAAATTTTTATGTGGTTTTCACTCAGAATCGCGAGCTCTTTCAATCTAAATAGGAGAAAAAAAGTGTCCCAAGGTTTTTTTCCCATTCCGTTACCATTTTTTTCATACATTTTGTATGGCGGTAACGGAACGGAAGGTCTAAAAAATGTATGGAAATCTTTGGATATTTTTTTTCTCCTATCAGGATCGAAAGAACTCGCGATTCTAAGTATGAATCGCGTAAAAAATACACAATATGTTACAAAAAAAGTGGAGTGGACAACTTTGAAAAAAATGGCCCATCTACACTTACAAAATGAGACCATATATCTTTTCATTGATATCGAAGCGATAGAACTTACCAGTCTCCAGGCACCGATACCATTGATTCCACTTTTTGTTGACAACCTAACGTGTGCCTTGAGAATTCTAACACACTAACCTAAGGTTATAAGTCTATCCTTACACCTATTGAATTTTCAACCTGAACTAAGTATAATATGGTTTAAAATTGAATGGTGTTGAAAGAAGTTATGTTAGATTGTAATAAGTGAGGCTAAGAGTTTCACTACTTGGATATTGGAAGGTTAAGTTAGTAGAGGAACGATGTAGCTCCTACGGTGATTTGTAGACTAATCGTAGTTTTTCTTCTTCATATTAAATTAAGATTTACGTAAAATTACTGTGTGGCGTGGTTCACAACCAAAAATACCTACCTACATACATACATAAATTATGAAATAAATTCTTAATCTGTCACCAGTGTCACCACATGGAGTAACAAAATGAAGTAGTGACAAAATAGGGGAACGATAGCTTATACTGCAGTAAACTCATGCGCGGATCCAGGGGGCCTAAGTTGGTCATACAAATAGACCACGAAACTGGATCCGCGCTTGAGTAAACTAATGTTGTAGTGAGAAGCTGATGAAGAATTAATCTCGAAACGCGTTTAGCCTTCCTTTTTGTCGTCAACGGCCGGTAGTACACGTGCTCTTGTAAAATCTAGCTATCAATTTACAAAGTGCTAACTCACAGTACACTGTCGTACTTACCGTACCAAAATCACGAATTAATAATGATGATATATCACCTTGACACTGGCGAAATAGTCCCAAATTATTGGGACTTAAGCTATTAAATTAAAATAAAATAGGGGCAAAAGGTCACAAACGGTAAGCGATTATAGGGTTGAAAGATTTATAAATGATTCCATTAGTACGAAACTTTATTCATAGTCGCTTCTTATTGTTAGTTCAAAGCGTTTATAGAATTACTTACTAGGGTTAGGACCTATTATTACAGTATGGAGTTCTTCAAAAAAGGAGTGTAGATTAAGGTATAAGGTGGGCAACGCGCAAGTAACACTTCAGGGTGGCTAGCCGAATGGCACAATCGCTCACGAAACGCTCACGAAACGAAGCGCTAGTAGATATCTATCTCTATCGCGCTTGCGTATTGGCGCGACAGAGCCAGCGGCGTATCGCTTTCGTTTGGCGTC
Source organism: Leguminivora glycinivorella (assembly GCF_023078275.1). Taxonomy (NCBI): domain Eukaryota; kingdom Metazoa; phylum Arthropoda; class Insecta; order Lepidoptera; family Tortricidae; genus Leguminivora; species Leguminivora glycinivorella. The sequence continues at coordinate 22,359,636 of NC_062974.1, forward strand.
GGAGAAATGCCATTCGGCTACGGGAAAACGAAACATAGTCCGGCTCTGTCGCGCCAATACGCAAGAGCGATAGGGATAGATATCGACTAGCGTTTCGTTTCGTGAGCGTTTGTGCCATTCGGCTACGCACCCTGGAGTTGCTAGACTGCTTACCATAAGGCGGGCCGTATACTTGTGTGACCGTGTGGTAGAAAAAAACTATTTCCATCACACCAAGAAAGCCTTCTTTGCTATTCGAAAACAGATAGCAAAATTGCATGTTATCCACAAGGGGCAAAGTAATTTCATACAAATTTTAACTCGATGTCTTAATCTGGCTGCTAGATTTTACCTATAAATGATGATTCTGAATCATAAATATTGAATAAATTGATGGATTTGATTTATTTGGATGTTTTACATACATACATACATACATACATACAATCACGCCTGTATCCCATGAAGGGGTAGGCAGAGCACATGAAACTACTCAAGTTTCAGTGCCACCCTTGGCAAATAAGGGGTTGAAAGAAAACGAAACTGTGACATTGCAGTGGGTGTTTTATATTAGTCAGTAATCAGTATTTTGTTAGTGTTGGTGTGGTGAAAAATTTTGTGTTTCACTCGGTGGCAAAGTTTGTTTAACCTTCGTGCCTTGATACCTTCGCAACGCTCAAGATTCCACTTTTTGAACCACTCGCTACGCTCGCGGTTCAATATTGGAATCTTTTGCTATCTCAGGTATCAATATTGGCACGTGCGGTTAAACAAGTATATTGCCCCCTTATAAAACAAATAACTATTTCCTTATTTAGAACAAAAAATCAATAGTGTTTGTACAATGCAACCTCCAAATTGCTAATGTCGTACCAAATTGACTAAAATAGCCTAAAATGAAGCTACTCCCCCGGCTGTGTAAGCACCGGCAAGTTACTGCCGGATGCAGGTGAATATTCATGTGTTTTTGGACAAAACAGGCAGCCTGCTGACTGGGCAACTGCGATTGACTTACCTTACGACAGTACAGTTTTTATGGTATAGGTATGTAACCAATATCTACATAAAATGGTTGTATTTAAGAGAGATCTTGAAGAAACTACAATTGTTAATCTTTTAGGCAGTCTATCAGTAGCATTTTCGATCAGTTTTAACCCCCGACGCAAAAACGACGGGGTGTTATAAGTTTGACGTGTCTGTCTGTCTGTGTGTGTGTCTGTCTGTGGTATCATAGCCCCCGAACGGATGAACCGATTTAAATTTAGTTTTTTTTTGTCTGAAAGCTGAGTTAAGCGAGAGTGTTCTTAGCCATGTTTCATGAAAATCGGTTTACCATGTCGCGGTCGGGGGTTTTTTCAAAATTTTAATTTTGTGGTAAGATTGTGGTGGTGGTGCGAAGTGCAAAGTGGTGGTGGGTAAGGTATTAACTTATCTCTAACTGTTATTGAAGAATATATTAAACAAAGTTGCACTAGAAAAAAAAAATCTCTAACTCCATAGTTTTATTTCATGAGTAACTATCGCGGTAACCGAAGACAATATTATCTCTAACTCTTATTATACCATACAAGACTACATGAATGATGAAACACCGTGGGGCATGGGGCAAGGAAGTGTGACTGAAAATAATATTTTTTTTTTAATGAAAATGAAAATGATGAAAAAATGAAAATGAAAATGAAAAATATTTTATTGGTAAAACAATGTAGGGGTAACAATTTATATAGGTTGGAGTCTTCTATTAAGTATAAAATACCTGTGTCAGAAGACCCCGCTCTTCCATAACAACTTGTATACATTATTTTAATTAACAATTTAGAAATGCAATGCTTTGGACAAAAATAAATCTAACGAAAATATAATCTAAGAAAGTAAAATCATATTTAACTATCTATTTTGTACTTCCGCTTGATGTGATCATCTTTCTATTTTACCCTAGCAACCCGAGCGTGATAACCATGCCCCCGTCTCTTTCAAATTCTAAGTAATGAATAGAAAACAACAACCGGACTTTATTACTTCAATTATCTTTGTTAATCCTAACGATATAACGTTCAGTTTCCAAACGACTTAGATAAGAGAAAGTTTAAAACTAGATCCAAATGGAATGCATACAAGATTCCTATCAGTTGCGCAAACTAAGTGTAAACTAACACAAGGATGTTGATCCAATTGCTTACCGAGCTGTGTTGATGGATCAAAATCTCTTTCAAAGTTAGTTAAGCTAAATTGGCAAGGATTTTGATAGATTCAATTATTATATTAAACGTCAAACTCTGATGAAATTAGACTTATATTGACCGGGATATAGACCGTGATTACCTTTTTGATTTTTGTCGAGCTCCCAATATTTCGACGCAGTTGCATGCATCATGATCACGGAAAACTGTGACGAAGGCGGGTGGATGTTAAAGTTGCATAGACAGCGATCATCGACCATCGAGTGTGAATGCGACCAGTGGTAACGCTGAAAGTGAACGCAGCCGAAGCGCGCGAAGGAGGGTAGATCGCGCGCTGTCTATGCAACTTTAACATCCACCCAGCTTCGTCAGTTTTCCGTGATCATGATGCATGCAACTGCGTCGAAATATTGGGAGCTCGACAAAAGTCAAAAAGATAATCACGGTCTATATCCCGGTCAATATAAGTCTAATGAAAATAACCGTGAATCATTCAAAACTCTTATCTGATGAAATTATTTATAATTATAACCTAACCACAAAATTAAAATTTTTAAAAAACTCCCAACCGCGGCATAGTGGACCGATTTTCATAAAACATGGCTAAGAACACTTCCGACTAGCTCAGCTTTCAAACAAAAAAAAACTAAATCGAAATCGGTTCATCTGTTCGGGAGCTACGATGCCACAGACAGACACACACACAGAAAGACAGACAAACAGACATACAGACAGACAGACAGACAGACCCGTCGTTTTTGCGTGGGGGGTTAAAAAAAAAGTTATTGTCACAAATACTTTTAAGGTTACAATTAAGTATTTATTTCTATCATGCAACTATTAACTAGGTATTTACGAGTAAGCTACGCTATGATACAGTATTACAATTATGTCTATATTCTATAAGTAGCTATGATTACAACGTTGAAGACTTGAATATTAACTAATTACCTACAATTAAATACTAGTGCGACAAGAGGTTCGAGACTCAGCTTGTGCCACGAGTCTTTATAACGTTTAGATACTTAATTCTTGTAAAGGAGAGGCTATGGAAATCGTTGTCAATTTATCTTGGCCTGACTCTAGTACCACAATATAATAAAGAGTAATATCGTACAGTATTTCCACTCCCGCTCGCGAAAGTGCCGCCCTCTCGCTTTCGGTTATCTCACACTCACAGTTACCGCCTGTCAAAAACGCGACCAGTCGACCTCGCACTCATACAATCATGCTACGCGTTCACCTACACGAGCTTAGACTGTGTGCGTAGAAACGCGCCTCTTTCATATATTTGATGGCCATTGTCCGAGGTACGCTAGTACACTAGCGGCCAAACCACACACAGAAGGCTGAGTAGGTACCAATTGTGAAGTTAAAGGGAGAACCAAGTTTATCATTCATTCAACATTTTTTAGCAGACGTAGTTGGTTTTGCCTTTTCCTGACGCAATATCCTTAGTAGGGGAGCCGAAAGATTTTTGGGATTACTCGAGCGTATAAGATTATTACCTGGGATTCCTTGGGATTGAATCTTGTACGTGGAATCCCTCGTGTGTAAAAGTTAAGTCCTGAACCCACACGTGTCCAGGGCAGTCCTTCAGAATCCTCTATTATTGTATTGTTGTATACGGTGATGTTAGCAAATAAAATGGCGCGAGTTTTTTTTTACGACTATTTAGCAGTCCTAGCAATCTCTTGTCAAGGCAATAATATATATTTTTTTTATTATTATTAGGAGCCTGTTGTGTCCCACTGCTGGGCAAAGGCCTCCCCCCTCTTTTTCCAATCTTACCGATCTCGGGCAGTTTCGGGCCAGTTGTTAAGGAAGCAATCCAAGTCGTCCCGCCATCGCCGGCGGGGTCTGCCGGATCCTCGCGTTAGGCCGGGTTGCCACTCTGTGGCAATCTTAGCCCACAGCTCACTCGGCATGCGGCAGACGTGTCCAGCCCAGTCCCACTTTAGCTTGGCCGCTTTCCGAGCCACATCGACAATTTTTGTCTTGGAGCGCAGCGTAGTGTTCCGGATACGATCCATTAATTTTACGCCTAATATGCTGCGCTCCATAGCTCGCTGGCAAACCCCGAGTTTGGACCTCTGAGACGCTGTCAAAGACCTATTTTGTGCACCGTAGGTGAGAATTGGAAGTATGCACATGTCCATTTGAGTCTCCGCTTGAGTGACAATGGGAGATCACCTTTCATCAGATGTTTCATGGTTTCAATATACATTTAATAAATTGAATCATTATTTGTATCGACAATGGGTGCCAGGGCGATAACCAAAGATCGCACATTGCGGATATTTGTCTCTTTTACAGAGTAAGGCGTAATAATTTAAAAGGCTTGCACTCACGTATAGGACCGAATTTCTGAATTTAGAAACCTGGGCTTCTGGAATTCCTATGATAATTAGGTATAGGGGTTCCCCTAATCGGGTTCTTCTTTTTTTTATACTCCGTTAGTGGCAAATAAGCAAACGGTCCGCCTGTTGGAAAACGGTCGCCGTCACGCCTGCATCTCGAGGAGTGTCACATGCGCGTTGTCAACCCATTAGAAACTTGTACTTTTTGCTTTGTTAAGTACACAGCAAAAAAGAGTGTAGAAGTTCCAAGGAGGGTTCGGGTTTTTCTCCATCTTAGAACAATTACCAAAATGCCCGGACCTTGAAGGCAGAGGTAATCTGACCTTGCTCATGCAAGTAATAGGAATAACATGGCCAGATATCGGGTTAGTTAGAACTGAATTATGAATATTGACTGCCAATAGTTGTAAGCAGAGTTTATTGAAATTGGGTTTGCTGGTTCAAGTGGGGATATTGGAATAGTGTATTTGCTCACTCCTAAGTATTTGAAACGGTATTCTGCTGTATGACTTGCGTAAGCAGGAAAGTAACAGTTCGTCTTAACTAAAAATAATAATGCGAAGCAGGTCTCTCGACGAAATTTGTTTTTTTTTTTAATATTGACATTTGAGTACACCCAGAATCATATGAAAAAAAAAAACATAGTTGTGACCACGAAATAAAATTTTCAGTACAGATGGTGTTTTTTTTACGCACTAGTGCGAGAAGTGGTTCATTATATAACAGGTCGAAACTTCGGAAGCTCATCTGTACTGAAAAACGTCGTACGATACACGTGCGAAAAGGAAATTCGCAACTCGTGTCGATTTAAAACACTCCCTTTCGGTCGTGTTTTAATTTATCGCCACTCGTTTCGAACTTCCCTTTTTACGCACTTGTATCGTAATGTACTATTTTAGTACAGATGGTATTTTTTTTACGCACTAGTGCGAGAAGTGGTTCATTATATCTCAAGCCGAAACTTCGGAGGTCCATCTGTACTGAAAAACGTCGTACGATACACGTGCGAAAAGGAAATTCCTCACTCATTTCGATTTAAAACACTCCCTTTGGTTGTGTTTTAATTTATCGCCACTCGTTTCGAACTTCCTTTTTTACTCACTTGTATCGTAATGTACAATTTCTAGCATCAAAAAATATAGGAACCAAAATGAAATCAAAAACAAAAACTTCATCAGAACATGGTTTTTATGCCGGATTCTGTATTTTGCTTAGAGTTCCCTTGACCTTGTTTTTTACTGGAATACTTAAGGAAGTAAAAAAGTAAGATAACAATTGCAATGAATACAATGTACCTGTTGTCTCCAAAATTTTTAGTTAATTTATGTCTTGAAAGAGTAATATTTTAGGCTTATAAGAAAAACATGTCGTACGGGCATTTTCAGAATATTGGGTCCCAATTAGCGTAAGTTTATAACAAAAATTAACTAGCTGTCAGTTTTGTGACGACAATTAAGCATAGAATATGTCTAACTTTTTTACTTTTTTCACATTTTGAATGTACTTCGATTACCGCTTAAAGTTTATGTAATTAACACAAAAACAATATTTTTATTGAAATTTCATGCTTGATTATCGTCACAAAACAGACATTGAGTTAATATTTGTTAACAACTTACGCTAATTGGGGGGTCCCAAATTCTGAAAATGCCCGTATAAATGTAATACGAAAAGATTTGCCTCGGTATTGTTACGGAAACGTACGAACGAGTCATGCTATTTCAGTCAGTCTGTACAAGATGTACTGACATTGACTGAACTAGCATGACAAATACGAATGTTTCTAGAAAATTACGTAGGAAACCCTTTTCGCACTACCTCTGTATCTCTGTTTATCCTGTGGTGGGGTAGTATTAAATTCAATTTTGCATTACGTATCACCTTTTAGACATTCGTATTTTTGTATGATAAAGGGTAAATGGGTCGGTATCAAAACGACTGAATTCTCAAAACGACCAGATCTGCAAAAAACCTTTATGTCGTAATAATTTTCTAGTAAAGCGAGCACATTGAGCTGCCGATCTGCCGCTCTCGCATTGGGCTCACTGGCCACTTGCGGAAGTGCCGCAATCTAATGGACGCTGCTTAACCCATCATATTATTGATGTTAGAGGCCATTGATAATGAAAGCGACCACAAAGCATATAAACTAAGTACAATACAGGGAGCATACAGACGTTATTATAGGTATGTATGTAAATATGGACATAAGTTGGTTGCTATATCTTCTATACACACCACAATGTCCGACACAGAAACCTCAAACCGCCCCGTCATCCCTGCGGGCGAATGCCGCTCCGTACACCCTGTCAATTGTCAATTAATTATTTTTAACCAAAATCAGAAAGGCAAAAGGTTTGTCCGTCTGCCTGTCCGTATACAGCCTTTTTTTTGAAAAACTAGCTTTTGCCCGCGGCATCACAGGCGTTAAATTCAAAAATTGCAAACTTCCACCCCTCATTTTAGGGAAGTGGGAGGTAAGAAAGAGACAAAAAGTAGCATATGTCACTTTTTATCCCTTCAATTATCTCCACTTGAAAAATCACGTGAATTCGTCGATGCATTTTGCCAAGAAAGACGGACAAACAAACAGACACACACATTTCTCATTTTATTAGTATGGATTGTAAGCTATTGAAAAATTGTAAGCTACCTATGTTTTAATACAATTATATTAAAAACGCTATTATTTGTTACTTGCAACAGTTAGTTGCAGTAGTTATTTAGAAATAGCTTTACATTAAAGGGTCATAATGACTTTTTGTAAGATATGCTGCATCGTTTTAGTAGGTTATAGATTAATTATAATCAGATCGAGCTAAATAATTGGTAACTTTGATGCCACGGTGTTATTTATAACCAGAGGGCGGAATTGCTTATGGCAAAAATCAAACTTTAATCGAGTTGGAACGTTAAATTTTATCGACTATCGATTGAACTGAAATTATCAGTATATTGAGTTGTTTCCGTCGTAAGTAAGACGAGGATACTTCTTTATCCATTTGTTGACTGGTTTTCGTTTTAGATTAACCATTTTTTTTCAAACGTTTTTGCAAGAGGACTAGTGACAAAAATGGTAATCAAATGTTATACAATTTACTTTTAATCTAGTCAAAGAGGTCAAAATCAAATGGTCGAATAGCTAATCAGAGGTCAAATAAAGGCAGAAATTTAAAAGGTGACTGTTTTTATCGATAGCTGTAAATGTCGATAAAATTTACCGTTCCAACTCTATTGACGTTTGATTTTTGCCATGAGCAATTCCGCCCTCTGTTTATAACGTAAAATTTCTATGGAATTGAGACACGCCTAAGTGCGTTTTCGCATTATCCGATCCGATATCGGATGTCGGAAGGATTTCAATGGAAAAAATCCAAGATGACGCCTGTAATGTATGGGATATCGGTCCTACATCCGATATCGGATCGGATAATGTGAAAATGACCTCAGTCAACATTTCCATGGGTCTCGGTTATTAAAATTACTTACAATTTTATCTAAACAGTTAATAAATTTCCTTTATTTGTAATTTTTACTTCTCAATAAAACGACAAGCAGAGTAAGCTTCCATAGTCATTGTTTTATCTAAATGTACAAGTTCATACTCACGACATGCACCACAGACATAGATACAAGGCATCGTACAGACACACAACCCCTGTCATGTCCTAACCCTCAGGCGATTGCCGATTGTTTCACTCTGCCAATGAAACAATGTCCAGTGCTCAGAGATCGCAGGCTGAATGGCAAACACAGTAATAAATCAATCAAACGCTTTGAACGTGGTGATCTGCGGTCTGAGTCATAAGATTTGGCGTTTTAAGTGTTTTCTGTATAGTGTATAGTACTTAATTTGATCCGCAATCAAAGTTTGTTGTCCTATGTTATATCCAATTAATACAGTAAGTTTCCGTGAGATGTCGCCACCCAATCCTATTCTGTGCCTGGCTCTCCGCTTCTCTCTAACTCAAACCGGCTGTTCGCACTTACACGTCTCGTGTGCGCTGAACCTACCTGCCGTCCAGGTCCGTGCGGCATCCGCAAACAAGTATTAACACATTCATGGATACGTATGCTATAGCATACGCGTAGTCATTTGTTTCTTTTGGTCTATAGCAGATGACGTGTTAAAGTATAATTATTATAACATAAAATAAACATGAACTCTTTGCATGCTTCATGAAGCTCCGACACCTTGACTACCAATATTTAATTCTAGCATTATGTCAGTTATTTGTCACTTTTTTGCGATTAACTGATAGACCGATATCGCGCCATGTTGCTAAAAAATGTTCAGCGAACTGATAGTAATGAGCCCCAGGCCCACTACTTTACATGTATTGTGATAGGAGATACTAACTGGCCTGGCCTTAGTGTCTGGTTAGACGATTTATACAATACAACACAACAATTAGTACAATGTTCAAAAAACATTGGTGGCTAAGCAGACCTATGAGAGAGCGACATAATTTGCTACATAGCTGTCAAGGGAACCTTGCAACCGATTACGATAAGAGATAAGTATAAAATATAATCGGAAATCGCTAGATCTTGTACCTTGCGCCAGCGCGCATCGTCACGCGTCCGCTAATCCCGTCATGATGCGACATCCATTGACGGGATTAAGGCACCGGCCATTGTATTATCTTCCTTGCTGAATATTCTCCAATTATTGCTATTTGCTTCTAGGTAAATTGAATTTGTATGCAAATAAACGCATACAAATTACACAATCTCAAATCAATAGAAAATTATAAAACACAAAAACCATCAGCATAACAAAAATAAAGGTAAACAACAGTCGGTCTTATTTTACTACACAAACACATACTTATCAATAAGTTTTGCATTTGCAAGTAAAGAATTCTATCAACAATTATTAATATAGTGTCCGCCATGTTTTTAAAAGAAAACGGGACTTCAAATACTTAAGTCCGCCATTAGTATATTGTTTTATATAATTTTTGCAATAAAGATTTAAAAAATATATTATAAATTAAATACCTTACCTACTATACCTACTTAAGCACAGCGCTTTGCTTCTTTTTTTATGCGCACTGCCGAGGAGTGAAATTCCTTGCCGGTGGCTGTATTTCCGAGCTCATATAACCCGGCAACCTTCAAATCAAGGGTAAACAGGCATCTTTTGGGCGAGCTCACTCCATCGTAGGCCACGTCTTTGCCTTTGGATAGTCTGTGGCCAAGAATAAACCCATTTATAATAATTAAAAAAACCACATGACATCGAATTGTCTCAGTATTGTCAGCGCATCTTTTACACTGCTCAATCAATCTTTAAAAGAGCATGGATTAACAACAAAACATTGGCACATAAAAAAAATCTGAATCCGCCTACTTTTATAAACAAGGACGTTGGCAAAGCACAATATCAGTGCATGATAATTGCGTGCCCCGGGAAGCCCAGCTTAAGAGTTAATTTGGAAAGTATCCAAATTTTGCATTTATCCCCAAATAGGACTAGAATAAAATAAACTTGCGTTGCAACTGGGGGACTACTCCGGAGGCGTACGAAAGAAATTTTGCACATACGTTTAAAAGTTTTGACATATTGTACTAACATTACATTATATCTACATGACATTTTTGTTTCCGTTTTAGGTGAAAATGAAATAAATTGTGTCGGTTAGCTTCAAACTTGGGTAAATCCTGCTTTGAGGTTGAATATATAAAAAATATAATACGAGTATGATCTGTAGGATAATCAACCTTATAGCAGAATGGATTTATCCAGTTTTGAAGTTAAGCAACGCAATTTAGGATGTGTTTTCCTAATAATAGTTTTTTAATAGTATTTTCTTTAACTGTGTATAAGATAGAAAATACTATAAAAAACTATAAAATATTAATAAAATAATGTGTAATATTGATGTGTGTGTGGTAGTGCAGCAGGGCGGATTAATGAAAATACAAGTTTTATAACTCCTTCTACATAAGTACCTACTTAAATAATTTTTTCTACTCCCGAACTGTTATTCGTCATTTACAGGGTCGAGCATAGATCGTTAAAACCCTACATAAAAGATGCCCGCCCCCGCCCGGTGCCCCGCGCACCCGCGCATACGATATAGCTCTTAAAGTATTGTTAGGTAGCCTTTAAGGGATATAGCGTGGGTGCGCGGGGCGCCGGGGGTTGCGGCAACGCGGGGGACTGCGAGCGACAGGGTGAGTGCAGGATCATTACAGGGGACTAGTCAAAATACAGGGAACAGTGCGAATTTCACGGAAGTTATTCTAGAAAACTATTAAAAAGTAAGTGCATGGTCGTAGAAAAAGTATTGTATGCAACGGCAGTCAAAAAATACTCGTGGCGTCTTAATAACAATTTTCGGCTTCGCCTCAAATTGTTACCCACGCCACTCGTCTTTTTACACCTCCTTTAAACGCCTGTTGCATAAAATACTATAAAATAATTTTCTACAACTATCTTACCTTTTATTTCTTTCATCTTTTGGTTAGACCAACAAAATATTATGCTATGGTTCGCTCTACTACGTTAAGCTTTTTAGAGCAATATTATTTGTACTAATTTATGTATTATTCATTGCTAAAACTTGTAATACAAAGAAAGTAGATACCTGCACTAAAACTTATTGTAACAAACATATAACCACACATATAACCAATTTTCTTTTATATAACCAATCCACTTTTGTCTTAAAGCTCAATAATGGCTTTATATCTGTTGCGTCGATAATATTAAATTTCACGACCCAAATTTGCAGAAAATGATTAATATCCAGAGATAAAATGAGAACTAGGTCTGTACAATACAATACAAATACAAATATTCTTTATTGTTCACCAATATAACAAGATTACATCACATAATTTTAATTAACTATGGTAGACAACAGGCGGTCTTATCGCTAAAGAGCGATTTCTTCCAGACAACCTTTGGGTAGTGGAGACAAGACACAAAAAACAACTGATTTGAGTAGGTGATGCAGTGAGTGATAGGAAACGTCAAATAATCTTAATACTAATAAACATACATAAATAGGAATTAAAATAAACCTAAATATACCGTACATATATAAATACTATAACAACACAGCTACGAATGTATATAGATCAAAAACAATGCGGTCAATAGCTGAGAATATATTTGAAGATCATCGGCATACAGGTGGAAAGATGAAGAGAGATTGATAGTAATGGAATTAATAAATAAGAAAAACAATAATGGGGACAACACGCCACCCTGCGGAATGCCGGCTAACGTGCTGCACCGTGATGATCGAGAAGAATCTAACTTAATACGCTGCCGACGACCTGTTAGAAAACTACGAAACCACTCAACAGCTCCAGGAGGTACGTTGAGAGAACGCAGTATCGCCAGCAGAATGTCGAAATCAACAGTGTTAAACGCGTTACTAAAGTCTAGCAACGTTAAAACTGTTAACTTACGATCATTCATACCGGATCGTATATCATCTGTGATATTGACGAGAGCAGTAGCCGTACTATGTCCCGACCTAAAGCCAGATTGATATGGATTCAGAAGATTATTGTAATTAGGATAGGAAAGAAGTTGTTGAAAAATTAAACGTTCAAGGACTTTGGAAAGAAAAGGAAGTATAGAGATAGGTCGATAATCTGTGAAAGTGGAAGGCTTTGATTTTTTAGGTAAGGGAATGACTTCAGCATCTTTCCAGAGTGAAGGGAAAACGGAATTGGAAATTAAAAAATTCAAAATACAGGTAATGACAGGAGCAAGAACATCAAGAAGTGGAAGAATCATATTACGGCTAATGCTGTCGACACCCACGGCGCTAACGCCTATAGCTGATAAAGTTTTCGCAACATCACTACTGGAAAATTGAGTAAGAGAAAAAGGAGAAGAGTCTGGAGTCGGAAGTGATGAAAGATACTCGAGAGTCTTAGTCTTAGCAGGACCACTAAAGATTGAAGAAGTGGAAAAATGTTGATTTAAGTTATCAAGATTTACATCAGATTTACGCACATTTTGAGAAGAGGAAGAGGAGTCTGTAGAAAGAAGCAGTCGTCTCGTTTCCTCTTAAGGGACTTTGTTCCACCAAGAGCGAGTAAGCGGTTAGCTATCGGAGATTTTCTCGCCCAAGAAACAAAATACGTGTTAGTGTAACCACAAAATTAAAATTTTGAAAAAGCCCCTGACTTAATGGACCGATTTTCATGAAACACGGCTAAGAACACTCCCGACTAATTCAGCTTTGAAACAAAAATGACCCACAAACGATGCCACAGACAGACACACACACACAGACAGACACGTCAAACTTATAACACCCAGTCGTTTTTGCGTCGGGGGTTAAAACTGCAAAAGTCGGTCTCGAGAATAGCCGCCAGCGCTGCGACCGTTTTATTGAGCAGATTTGTGATTTTATTTCACCAGCTCCGGGACACTAACGAGCTGGCGTATTATTTCGAATATAACTCACCCGAAATGCTGTTTTCATTAGTATCGTTATCATAATAACGCAATAGCCGCGGGTAGAGTACTTAGTAATGGTAGTGTACAATGGTAGTCGTTTGGACATTTTGAAAGGTTTAATTTTCGCAACTATATAGGTACAGTCAAGTGCAAAAATAAGTATCGAAAAAATCGACTCAAAAATATGGTACTACGCTCTTATTACACCGGACTAAGGTGCTATGGGACATATTTTTGAGTAAGATGTGTACACCCATATTTTTACACTTGACTGTACTACCGTATAGATACCTACACGAGCTTATTTCACCGTCCCCATTCTACCATCGGACTCTTAGACGCACGGCCGGTTTCCTTCCTCCTTACTTATCCTTACTTGGAAGCACTTTGCTTCTTCTTTTCTTATGCACACTGCTAAGGAGTGGAATTCCTTGCCGACGGCTATATTTCCGAGCTCATATAACCCGGCAACCTTCAAGTCAAGAGTGAACAGGCATTTTCTGGGCGAGCTCACCCCATCGTAGGCCACGTCTTTGCCTTTTGATAGCCTGTGGCCAAGAGTAAGCCCATTTATAATATAAAAAAATATATAGATAGAATAGAATAGTTACCTCATCATATCAGCATATCAGGCTATCAGCCCTTTATCGTTTACTGCTGAGTATAGGCTTCTCTTCTAGTACGCCACTTCTCCCGGTCCTGTAGGCCTAGCACATGATGGCCGCGGGAGTATGTCGCCGCGAGATAGATGACACGTCTTTGTCTAATTGTATTAATGACATAAGGACAGGTAGTTTTTTTTTTTTTTTAATTTATTTAACAAATAAGTACATTATATTTTTCACATTTATGTTTCTCGCCAAACTGTCTTGCAGTTTGTTGGCGAGATAGCGCTCATTTTTAACATTTATATATATAGTATACTTAGGTACTTACATATTTATTAGGCACTAATTAACTTAAAACTATTTACATGCAATGCGCAAGCTTATGTTATCATTATTACATGCTAATATTGCTAATGCTTCCTGGACTACTCAATTACACTTATACTGTGTAAGAATATCCTATAATATCTATTTATTTATTTATTTATACTTTAGGTAGGTAGATAAATATCTTAGGGCAATTTCTCCAATAGCGTTTCTTTTAACTTTTTCTTTAATTCTGCTATAGTACATCTATTTTCTTCCCTTAGCAAGCTAATTTCATTATATAACTTTGGTACCAAAATCATATTAGTCCTTTTGCCATAGTAGTTTTTAGCATTCCTTTGAACAACTTTTTTTAACCTTATAAATTTTATTTTAACATTATAGTCTATCTCGCGGCGACATACTCCCGCGGCCATCATGTGCTAGGCCTGCTGGGCTAGTCTCATCCAGTTGTGAACCGCAATTTTCCGGGTGTCGTCGATAGGTACATATTTACTAAGGTGTTTTCATCTTAATAGTCGTAGATAGGTTCACTTTGTGACGACTGTGTCAACTTTCTTCACCAGTGTTCTCTAATAAGGCTTTATACTGCGTCTGTGGCAAACAAGCATACAGTAAATCTGGTTGTAAACAGTATCCGTAGCCTTAATGAACGTTTGCAACTCTTTTCCCTCTTTAAGTTATCATGTCTTTTGAGTTTTGAAGTAAGAAATGAGTAGTTATTCCTATTTATAACTTACTTCCTTGACATACAGTCACTGGATCATGTGATTCTCCAGAATATTATTTTGGTTTGTTCTGTTTGCTTTAGTTTAGACGTATTAAAGATCATCATTATCCTCCTTGCGTTATCCCGGCATTTGCCACGGCTCATGGGAACCTGGGGTCCGCTTTGACAACTAATCCCAAGATTTGGCGTAGGCACTAAATTGACAAAAGTGACTGCCATCTGACCGTCCAACCCGAAGGGTAACTAGGCCTTATTGGAATTAGTCCGGTTCCCTCACGATGTTTTCCTTCACCGAAAAGCGACTGGCAAATATCAAATGACATTACGCACATAAGTTCCGAAAACCTCATTGGTACGAGCCGGGTTTCGAACCCGCGACCTCCGGATCGAAAGTCGTATAAAAGATATCGAACGATTATTCCCTGAAAACATTTTCGGCTGGTGTTAAACTCTATAACTATAAACTTTCTGATGGGTTCAAGACTTCAGTACGTACCTATTTTATATGCATGCTTTTCTTTATGATGTTTTTACTTTCCCCATTAACTTTCGTTAAGAAGACAATATTAATTTTGGAAGGCTTAAATCTATTAAGTATCTCCTTCATCGAGTTTACATAAGACACGCGATCCGCGATCCTTCGTCATACGGGCCTTATAAGCCTCTTTGACAAGGGTGGCATTATTTATAGGCCCGTAACTTGAGGTACTTAATAACCCGACTCTTGGGGCCTTGTTAGGGTAGGAATTAGTGTTTTGCACACCTTAGTTGGGTCGTGATTTAGGGGACATGAGTTCATAATTATGGCGATTTGTAACCGACTTTAAAGGATATACTTATGGTTGAGGTCACGGCAGTTTTTAAG